>NC_048570.1:34851022-35151022 GCF_013265735.2 Oncorhynchus mykiss
GTCTGGAGTGATGAATCACTCTTCACCATCTGGCAGTCCGACGGACAAATCTGGGTTTGGCGGATGCCCGGAGAACACTACCTGCCCGAATGCTTAGTGCCAACTGTAAAATTTGGTGGAGGAGGAATGGTGATTGGGGGCTGTTTTTCATGGTTCGGGCTATGAAAGGGAAATCTAAATGCTACAGCATACAATGACATTCTAGACGACTGTATGCTTCCAACTTTGTGGCAACAGTTTAGGGAAGGCCCTTTCTTGTTTCAGTATAACAATGCCCCCGTGCCCAAAGCAAGGTCCATACAGAGATTGTTTGTCTAGACCGGCGTGGAAGAACTTGACTGGCCTGCACTGAGCCCTGACCTCAACTCCATCGAACACCTTTGGGATGAATTGGAACGCCGACTGCGAGCCAGACCTAATCGCCCAACATCAGTGCCCGACCTCACTAATGCTCTTGTGGCTGAATGGAAGAGAGTCCCACAGCAATGTTCCACCATCTAGTGGAAAGCCTTCCCAGAAGAGTGGAGGCTGTTACAGCAGCAAAGGGGGGGACCAACTCCAGGTGTCCACATACTTTTGGTCATGTAGTGTAAATATGAATTTAAGTGCTGCACAGCATAGCATAGAGAGCATTCTATTCAGCTCAGCTCCAGCAAGTTACCATGACAGTGTGAATTGCATGCCTGCCCCATAAGGTCATAAGAGAGATAAGTGCTACTTACCATATTCTATGCCATATGAACCAGGTAATTTATATTCTGCTGAAGAGCAGAGGAGCATTTCTGCACTGCTAGTTTTAAGCGCTGGTGTTGAGCTCTAACAAGGAGGCTTTTGTCCCCAAAAACGGCTGCCTGGAGACAGTACTCATCACTAGCTGTGTGTAATATAAGGGCTCTCTCTCTGCCTGGTCCCTGCTGAAGCACACAGCGCTGCACAGCCATACCCCAGAGCTTCTTATCACTTCACAGCCAATCACAAATCCCCACAGCCATAGATAGATAGGCTTCCTTATACATTAGCTTTCCCTCTCTGAGACCTCTGCACACATCCCCATGTTACACCACTTGTGTGTAAGTGCTCTCTATCTCATATTCCCCCTTCCGTTTATTTTTCTCTCTCTCTTGCCCCCCCCCCCCTCTCATTGACTATACTGTACGTAAATGATTGCCATATTTTTTCCTTGAGACAGGAATGGAGTTTTTGGAAGATTAAAAAAAAGAATCAGGATGTGCATTCAGTGCACGTCGTTTTACTTAACAGCCGTCAGTAACTGCTTTCTCAACACGTCTCCAATCTGCCCGTGTTAATGTTTTGTCCTTCTGACAGACACTGTAATCGTCTGACAAAGGGACCTTAGTCCTGCAGACAAGTAGCACATTTACGTGCTGTGATGGCACAAACACAAGGCTAAAAGGAGCTAGGCTTTTGGGGGACGGGAGCCAAAACCTACTTTGGTTTAAAGCTGAGACTGACTGGCTACAAGGTGTCAAACACTCCAACACATACTGTACAGTGCCCGAGTAGGGATTCGCCCAGCTTGAGGAAGTACTAGAACAGTACTGGAGATATCCCTATCCACTGGGCACATTTGTAACTAAGTAGTGTAAGATGTTATTCTTGTTATGTAATTAACATGTATGTCATGTATTTTGTGTAATTAATGGTTGGATCCTAAGTTGTCAATGATTCAAGCCAAACATTTAGATGTCACCGTACTGAGTCAATCTTTTCAAATCATAATTGATTGGATGACAAACGACAAGGTTGCGCCACACACAGCAGCCCCAGACTGTGGCGTGTGTCTAAACTAATGCTCCGATGAAGGTCTTGCGACCGAAAGCTTGGCCGAATTATATTAAATGTGTGCATTGATCCTGAGAGTGCGGAGACTTCATTCCAGTGTGTCTAAACTAGAACTTCTTTGATTGGTTAGACAGGCTCATGCTGACCTCTGCCCTATCATGTCACCTCTCCATTGATTCCCCTACTGTCTCTGACCTCACTATATCTTCAGGAGAAGCAGAATAACTGTAACCTGTCTGGGTGACTTATATATCCCCTCTGGACTGGTGCTTTACTCCATTGGGGTTGTGTGTCACATGAGTTGATGCTAGAGAGACAAAGCATGTATGGGGAGTCAAACATTTAATAAGGAACGGACATGGAACGAGATAGGAACAGCGTCAGCATACAAGAAAACAAAGACAAAAAACAATCTCCATGCAGAAGCGGGGAACAGAGCTGGGGAACTGACAAATATTGGGGAGGTAATGACAGGTGATGAGTGAGTCCAGGCGAGTCCAATATCGGCGATGTGCGTTACGAGGGAAGGCAGGTGTGCGTAATGGATGATAGGAGTGCGTGATGCAGGGCAGCCTGGCGCCCTCAAGCGCCAGGGGGTTAGCGGGAGCAGACGTGACATTGTGTCCCAAATAGCACCCTATTCCCTATATACAGTAGTGCACTATATAAGGAATAGGGATTCAGCCTAGGTGTCCTCTTCAGTGCACCTGAGCTCAGACAGACATGCCTCCCTTGTCTCTGTCAGCACATCATGCTGACAAAGCAGGGAATCACAAGTCACTGTTTGTGTTGAGCAGAAAGGTAGCATTTATGGAAGGGAGTCTGTGTGGAGGGTAGTGGCGATGACGTGTGTTTGGACTCACGGGAAAGCCGTTCACGATCCAGGGGAGGTTACGTAGCTTTTTGGTGTAGCTGTATTATTTCTATACTCACTTTTTAGTTGAAGTTAAAATAGTGAATGAACATACCAAGAGCTGGTCAGAGAGCAAGGTTACCACAGGGTTGATGCGTTGGACAGAATTAAATGATTGCTAAGAGAAAGTGGCACAGGGAGCTTTCCACCAGCCATATCTGTGAATTGTGTTATATACCTGGTTTAGAGCATACATGTATCACCTGAAACAGGTTCTTCGTACATTCGTACTGCAAGTTACCCAGATGAACTGGGAAAGATAAACATAGGCAGTTTGGGTTCTAGCTAGCTGAAATAGTCGGGAGTGTGGAGAACGTGCCGTGCTATAGAGTCCGTCTGTGTAGTAGTGCTGTGATATGATGGGTAAGGCAGCGCTGGGCTGACCCGGCCAGGATGTTGGGGAGATGTTTAGGTTAGGATGAATGGGAGGAGCAGGTCGTAAGAAGTGTGGTGATCCCTCTACCATTAAACTGCCTTCCCACCTCTGTCTCACTGCTAAGGAATGTGATGAGGTGCTATTCCACTGAGCGATGTGGAGGAGAATGGCATTAGTGCTTTTATATGCTTGTCTGAATATTAAGATGGTACTGTAGGGATATGGGATGTTAAAACACTATATCCTGCTAGATGAGAGAGAGAGAGAGAGAGAGAGAGAGAGAGAGAGAGAGAGAGAGAGAGAGAGAGAGAGAGAGAGAGAGAGAGAGAGAGAGAGAGAGAGAGAGAGAGAGAGAGAGAGAGAGAGAGAGAGAGAGAGAGAGAGAGAGAGAGAGAGAGAGAGAGAGAGAGAGAGAGAGAGAGAGAGAGAGAGAGAGAGAGAGAGAGAGAGAGAGAGAGAGAGAGAGAGAGAGAGAGAGAGAGTGTATACCGGTGCAGATCCGTTTTCATCCGTAACCCATAGGGTTGAGTGATATTACACATTTCTCCCTTATCATGTTGTTACCTCTGATTGTAATTTTATTACTACACCTGCATACTCAGTTAGTGTAAAAAGCCACAGTTCATGGGTTTCAGTCAATGTTTGTACAGTAGGCCTATATGTCAAATCCAAGAAAACATATTTTTGTTTCTGTCTGTCTGTGCGCATGGGTAATGTTGCTCCCAACACTTGTTGTCCCTGAGTTTCCAGCTCTAGTTTGTTGTGTAAAGAAATCCTGTTAATCTGGGTCAGCTGGGGTCGCGGGGCAGCCATGACACCCTCTCTAGCAGACCAAACACTACTTCCTGCCTGCTGCCTAGCCAACCAAAACATCAACGCATCGCCACCACGACAACCAGCACGCTGATCAATGGCTTTTTAATCCCTGCATAAAGTCGCTGAGAAAATATGGAATGAAAATCTTGGCTGTATGTGTAATTGGAGTGACAGTCACGACGGCTGTGAGTTACTGTGTGTGGAGTGTTGTAGTATTTACACGGGGCGGGCTAACAATGCCCGGCAGGCGGCGGGGTTGTTGACTGAAAGGCTTTATGGCGTTCCGTACCTCGTCCGTGGTGGCAGGGATGGAGAGATGGAGGGAGGGGTTGGGTGGGTGCCATCTCATTCAGCACCCAACTGGGTCTGACTCTGGGCTGTGTGGGGAGAGGGCTGGAGGCCTGGCACTGCCAGGGCTTGGAGCTGAAGCTGAATGCATACATTACTCACATCTGGGTTTGGCTCAGCTCACTGTGATCTGGGACCAGGAGACAGATGGAGGGACACAACTAACTCTCTCCTCTCTGTGTTTCTGATTGGAAACATTTGGACGTCTGCGTCATTTGCAATCCCATCCAGTGCCACGTTCAAATCTATTAACCACGTTCACATCTATTAAAATCAAATGACTTGGATTCCGTGTAATTTTGTTTTTGAAGGAGTAGTAATGTCGTTGTTGCTGTAGTAGTTGTTGTTGACTGAGTTGTCAGGGTTGTGAGTCACATTAAATGAATTAATCAAGCCTTAATGTTCCATCTGCTCGGGATCGGGAAGGCAAACTGAAATCACTTCTCAGCATTTAAGAGCTCAATGACGTGTTTTTAAACGTGATTGCAGACCGTTGGACATTGACCTTAGTTGGCTAGCAGTTCTCTGTGATTGTCATAGTTACTGCTTCAAAAACCAAACCAAATCATATTATAGTTAAATGTCTGGCTATAACATTACAAGTACATAGAACCGCCATTTCTACAATGTTGTATAGTGGAGAGCGAGAGGTGCCATTGTGACTGTATTAGCCAGTCAGCCAGTGTGACAGCTGGCTGGAGGCAGCAGCAGAGAAATGGATATGTCTCTGGGCCCAGTTTGTCAACAATATGTCCTCTACCCAGGCACTTCACCTTTGGGATGTGACACCTCTCCTCCTCCTCCTACTCCTTCCACCCTCCTCTTCCCCTCTGTTCCCCTACTCACTGTCCTCCCCATTTCTTCCACTTCCCTCTCTTCATCCTTTCTCCATCTCCTGAAGCAGTGTGGTTTCTCAGTGCTTGAGAAAATGGCCTCACCGCCAGCAGATACAAGAGGAAACGACCCTGAGTGAGAACCCAGTTGGCTTTATCCACCCATACCTTTTTATTTCCTATGTTATCCATGTTAAAGGCCGTGGCACAGCTCCCTCCATTTAGCCTGGGCTTCTCCGGCAGGTGGCCTAAATCTCCCTTCCTGCTCGCGTTACCCAATTACTGCTCCTCGCCTCCAGTCAAAAAGACTCCCTAATGCCCCACTGTGCTTGAGAGCCTATTCACTACAATTATTTCATCATCCTAGCATGCAGGCGGCCACAGAGAGAGAGAGAAACATAGGCGGATCATCACAGGCTGTCTCCCTGGGAAGCCTGCTCCTGATTCCCTCTTTATTTGCACAGGGGGCCCCTCTAATGAATCACTCTTACAGACCCACTGCCCCAATTCCTCGGCAGACATACAGCCTCGGCATGCAGGGCCTTGGGGACTGCAGGGCCACGTACTGGCGCTGTCTGGTGTCTAAACAGCTGCTTCATCTCTCCTGTTTGTGAGGCTGCTGTGCTTGTGTTGTGTAGGAGAGGAGAGGAGCCGTTTAGCAGGACATTCCTCTGCCTGACTGCGTGGCAGGTAAGCGAGGCGAGCAGGTGGTCTTGTAATACGGTAAAAATATTGTTGCTTGCTCTGAGGTGATTAACTGTTCTGCCTGAATGTGTTACAACAACAATAAACACTTGTTCATAGAGGAGGGAAGAGAAGGTAGGGGAAGGGAGAGGAGGAGGAAGAGGAGTGGTGTTAGAATGAGATAGTATTAGGTTTTCATTTTCCAGGACGGCTGAATGAATGGCGACTGATTCCAAGGCGACAGGAAATGCCCCCCATTTGTCAAAAGGACAGCGAAGGAAGGGACCGGGTGTTTGTTATGAGCCAGTTCCTAGCCATTAGCAGTTCACACTTTAGACTGTGTTGCGTTTGATGTTTTTTCTCCGTGGAGCTGTGTTGACATTTGACCGGAGTGCTTCGGTAATTATTTTTTTCTGGTAGCTGCCTCAGAGCTAAGAGAGAGAGAGAATAAAATCAAATCAAGCACACAGCATTGTAATCTCCATAGACAAACATAGTCAGTAGAATGTCCTTACTGAAGAGCTCAGTGACTTTCTAACAAGTCAGTTCATCGAATGTATGCCTTGCTAGAGCTGCCCTGGTCAACTGTAAGTGCTGTTATTGTGAAGTGTAAATGTCTAGCAGCAACAACGGCTAAGCTGCGAAGTGGTAGGCCGCACAAGCTCAGAGAACAGGACTGCCGAGTGCTGAAGCGTGTAAAAATCATCTGTCCTCAGTTGCAAAAGTCACTACAGAGTTCCAAACAGTTTCTGGAAGCAACGTCAGCACAATAACTGTTCTCCGGGAGCTTCATGAAATGGGTTTCCATGGCTGAGCAGCCGCACACAAGCCTAAGGTCACCATGCGCAATGCCAAGTGTCGGCTGGAGTGGTGTAAAGCTCACCGCCATTGGACTCTGGAGCAGTGGAAATGTGTTCTCTGGAGTGATGAATGACGCTTCCCCATCTGGCAGTCCGACAGAAGAATCTGGGATTGGCGGATGCCAAGAAAACGCTACCTGCCCCAATGCATACTGCCAACTGCAAAGTTTGTTGGAGGACGAATGATGGTCTGGGGCTGTTTTTCATGGTTCGTTCTAGGCCCCTTAGTTCCAGTGAAGGGAAATATTAATGCTACAGCATACAATGAGATTCTAGACAATTCTGTGCTTCCAACTTTGTGGCAACAGTTTGGCTAAGGCCCTTTCCTGTTTCAGTATGACAGTGCCCCTGTGCACAAAGCGAGGTCCATACAGAGATGGTTTTTCGAGATCTGTGTGGAAGAACTTGACTGGCCTGCACAGAGCCCTGACCTCAACCCCATCGAACAACTTTGGGATGAATTGGAACACTGACTGCTAGTCAGGCCTAATCACCCAATGTCAGTGCCCGACCTCACTAATGCCCTTGTGGCTGAATGAAAGAAAGTCCCTGCAGCAATGTTCCAGCGTCTAGTGGAAAGCCTTCCAGAAGAGTGGAGGCTGTTATAGCAGCAAAGGGGGGACCAACTCCATATTAATACCCCTGATTTTGGAATGAGATGTTCGACGAGCAGGTGTCCACATATACTGTTGGTCATGTAGTGTATAAGTATCTGTCCTGTCATTCTTATCCTGAATGGCTAAAGAGTCTATTGAAGAACACACGGTCCTGACTCAAGTGATTAGTTCTGATCGGTTAATCTCTAGTGGGCTGTGGCCCATCAGATATGCTGTATTGTTATGGTTCAGACTAAAGTAGCCACCTTTGTCCTGCCTGGCTATGTCTAAGCTCACAGTTCTGTCAAGGCGTCAGCAGGACCAATAGCACCTCAGGGACCTGTAAAACCTCTCCACTGTAGTCCATTGCTCTAACAGACTGGCACCATAACAGTTCATGACTCATCATTCACCCATGTGGTGTTAGCACTCAGTACAGCCACAAGGACATTTTAAGTGTTGTGTGGAGTGACTGACAGTCACCTTTTCAATCATTCACCTGTTTATACACTTATTAACACCACCATTGTCACTTAGTTTATTTTTTATGAAGACCAAAAGGCAGGTTGAATTGCATTGAATTAAACATAACCTTCTGTTTTTCTCTATCCTCTCATCCAGTCAAGCCAGGAGGTAATTGTATTACTGTCAGGCTTCAGTTGATGACTCCTACTCATAATTGCTTTATGGTTTGACCTCTGCTTTTCAAGGAGTGTCTTGGTAAAGGAGCTATGGCGATGGATGTGTGTGTGTCTACAGTGATTCGTCCTTTAAAAGTTGCACACTGCAGGACAGCTTGTGTGGTGCCGCAGAGTTCTATGGCACGTTATTTAAGTGTCAACCACTGGTACCATTAATGCTAGTTAGTGCTAGTTTGACCACCAGAGGGCATCTTTGAGAGGCATTTGATAGCCATCAATAGTGGCTGTACTAGATAATTTAAAAAAAAATGTTGAATGAACATAGTATATGGGACTGGTTTTAAGAAATGTTGCTTAATTAATTAAATTCATATTATGGTGTTTCTAGTCCAAGAAAAACAAAAAACCCTCTGGATTTCCATTAGGATGGAATGGAAAATATGGCGCTGTACAACATGACGGTCAGGGAGTAGACGACAGTACTGGTGTCACGCCCTGACCTGAGTATTCTTTGTTTTCTTTATATATTTTGGTTAGGTCAGGGTGTGACATGGGTGATGTATGTGGTTTTGTACTGTCTAGGGTTTTTTTGTAGGTTTATGGGGTTGTTTACCATCTAGGTGTTTATGTATGTCTATGGTTGCCTAGATTGGTTCTCAATTAGAGGCAGCTGTTTATCGTTGTCTCTGATTGGGAACCATATTTAGGCAGCCATCTTCTTTGGGTATTTCGTGGGTTATTGTCTATGTCATGTTGCATGTTAGCAATCAGTTTCTATAGTGGTCACGTTCGTTTGTTTTGTTTGTTTAGTGTACTTCATGTTTTTTCGTCCATTCATTAAAGTGTGCATTCACACCACACTGCGCTTTGGTCTACTCAATACGACGATCATGACAACTGGGCTATTTAGCAAAATAATCCCCTTGTCATGTGGGCGCATGAAAGACTGGGGTTCAAATCCCCGACGGGGAGGATGGAGTAGGCTGTCATTGTAAATAATAGTTTGTTCTTAACTGATTCCATATGTATTATTTTGTAGTTGTGACTTATTCACTATTATTCTACAATGAAAAAATAGTACAAATAAAGAAAAACCCTGGAATGAGTAGGTGTGTCCAATCTTTTGACAGGTTCTTGCTTAATTAATTTGAATAATAATAATAGCCTCTGGATTTCCATTAGAATGGAACTTCAATATGCTCTTTAAATAAATAAGACCTACACCATTTTAACAGCACATTACTCAACACTAGTCACCTACGGTAGACCTACAGTATATCGAAAAATATGACGTGACTCTCCGCCAATAATTACATACAGAGGATTGGATTCTAAATTAAAACCAAAAGCCGCGTCATGTGTCTCCCTGTGGCAGCCGGCATGGGTATCTGTAGCAATGCATTTTGCACTGCGCCACTCGGGAGGCCCCATCCACAAAGTATTAAAATACAGAGAGGTGTTGGTAAAGGTATATTGTCCTGCTAATAACCCACATGGTGTCCAGGTCAGGATAACCAAAACATTTCTTTATTAAAGACTATCAGAAAGAATGTTGGTACGTATTTATTTTGATCCAAAACCATGAATGAGTGAGTCACTCAGCTTCATGTAGGTGCTGGGCTATATGACTGTGCCATAAACTTGATAATATATAATGACATTTTGGAGGTTATTTTGTTTAAAAAAAAAACGAAAGTGAGCAATTGTAATCTGAATAAAGGCCAAAATAATATTTGTCAAGGCCAAAATATTTATTTCTGTTTTTAGAGGGAGAGAAATGCTGGGCCAATTGTGCGCTGCCCTATGGGACTCCCAATCACAGTCGGATGTGATACAGCCAACCTAACTTAGAAATACATTTGATGGATAGAATTCTCCCCCTACCCTCATTCTAGGCAAGTCTATTTTCCAGCTACCTGCTAATAGCCATAATGGTGCTGTACAACGTGACTGTGTGTGTTTGAAAGAGTATTTTCCAGTAAGCAACAATTTGTTTACCTTCATTAGACAACTTTGTTCCAATATTTCTGTAATTAAGTGATATTTATTCCCATAGTAATTCGTTATTGATCCATAACTAAATAAACATCGGCATTTTGAAATTGTATTTTTATCATTATTTTATTAACGAAAGCATAAAGATGCCATTATCAGTTACATTGTTTTAGTTTGAACGTGCAGATTGGCACTAAGAACAGCGGGAGCGTTTCCCTAGTCAGCGCCACTATTAGTGCAATGCCCCTTAAAGTGTTGCTCTGTGCTACCCAGTGTGGCAGGGTGGGGGTCCACCACCCCTCCCTTCTCCTCCCTTCCCCATGGGCGAGGTTTGTCTTCTGTACGCGGCTCTGCGGCCCATACCGTGCCCCCTTCCATTCCCGCGTGCCTTGAACCTCACTCGCTTTCAGTGGATACAGCTGGAGAACTGCAAGGCAATCCCATTGTGCGCCACTCGGGAGCCATAACCAATATATATTGTCCTGCTAATAACAGGGTTAATAATATAGTTGTGAGAATATCCAAGGTGCTTTTCTATAATTCCAAATTAATAATAAAAATCATAATAATCGCTTTGTTAAAAAAAGTAGCTATATTTTGGAGATTTCGTTTTTTCAAAATCATGTAAAATGAGCGAGAAAAAGGCCATTCTTGAACATTGGGTGAGAGATTGTTACTAATTTGTAAATCAAGCCAGTTTGTTATTTAGAATGATTTATTTCTGTTTTTAGAGGGAGAGAAACCCTCTGTAGCAACACAGATGCCGCTATGCAGTGTCTTAAACCATTGCGCCACTCAGGCACTGCACAAAATGACTGGTAGAGAGTGGGCTACAGTACTACAGTAAGAGCAAAATAATCATAACAAAATAAAATATTAAAAACCTTGGTGTAACAACAGTTTTAGTAAGTAATACTGAAGTCGTGCACAATTATCAGTTTCTATTTAGGTTTATGTCACCCATTTATTGTCAGTTAGACACACAGTAGGACACAAAAGCATAAATAGTGCTCTAACTCCCCCTTGCGCTGGTCTGGAGCAATGAAGTGGTGACGCAGGGTACCGTCCTAAACCACAAATGACCTCTAAGTACCGCAGCAAATCGCAAAACATTTAGTGGAGCAACCACTGTATGTGTGTGATGGGACTGACAGGTGCATTGAATACGCTTAATCACTCAGCTTTCCCATTTCCTTTCAGTAGAAGAGCCTCTCTGAAATTCACAGCCTTCCCTTTCTCATGTCTTTTTCAGCGATTGGGTGTCTTTTGCCAGTCGTACTGAAAAGTTGTCTGGTTGTCAATAGATTGGTGGCGATTTCTCCTTGCCTTTCAGAGTGTGCATCTTTGTGGGCGACTGCTGTGCTGCTTGGCCACCTTATGTCAGTTTGCAAATTCCCATTATAGATTTCAGCCCTGTCTGTCTTCGGTCGGCCCATCGGTTGGTCTGTCCCTCGGTCTGTCATTTTACTGATGCCCTCTCCCTGACCTCCATACTGATCCTACTGGCGATACAGAAGATCAGCAGAACTTCACCTAGCCTATACTAAATAGTGTTCTACTTTTAGCTCTTAAAACCCCCGGCTTGACAAAACACTGATGCACTGATTGATCTCTGAGGATTCTTTATGTATAGTATACATAATTCATGAATCTATTAAATTGAGGTGTACATTGAGGATAGGCTACTGCCTGAGCTGGGCTGACTCTGCTAAGACCTTGGAGGTACTTGTCTTTTTGGACTTTCCTCCTGTCTGCCCTTATTTTCTGCTCCTCTCTCTGTGTTCTCCCTCTGTTCTCCTAGGTCAGGAAGTTGTATAGTATGGCCCCCTAGGTAGACGCAGCACCATGTTGTTCAGTTAGTGCTAGAACCCATGGGGTAATGGTACGGATGCAAAGCAGTCGTCACCTGACTGGTTGTCAGGCTCATCTAACACTAACCAGGATGTTCTGCAGTGTAGGCTATACCGAGGAAGTTGGCTCAGGGCCTGTCTGTGATTAAAAAGAGACACACTGGAAAGTGAACTGGGAACATAGTGGAGTGGAAAGGCAGTGCTATACTGAACAGAGAGAGCTGCCTGCCCCTGCAGAGGGAGAAATACAAACAAGGTTAACCCAGCTATCTAGGTTAAAGCCTGGAGTGTGAGAGATTGAAAGAGTTTGCTGTGTGTCTTTCTGTGTGTGTCTTTCTGTGTGTGTGTGTGTGTGTGTGTGTGTGTGTGTGTGTGTGTGTGTGTGTGTGTGTGTGTGTGTGTGTGTGTGTGTGTGTGTGTGTGTGTATGTGTGTGTGTGTGTGTGTGTGTGTGCGCACAGCAGTGTGGAGGCTGGGTCAACAGGGAGCACAATACATTCACAGATGAGTGGGGCCTCTGATGGCGCATGTTTCTTTAAGTACCCTTTTCCCCTGCCATTCCTCCTCTCCCTCGGAAGCAGAGCAGCCACCTGCATGCAGTTACACAAATACTAAACACTTCTCTACACTGCACTGGTTGACTCAGACACAGACCTGAGAACTGGGCTTGTTGTGCTTGCTGTATTATTTTGGTGCCTGTCTGACAAGATGACTTTTCTTTAGTGCTCTGTGTTTCTTCAGGATTTTGTTACTTTTATCAGATGAAATAAAGTCATTATCGATAATAGATACGAACATGTATGGGGGTCAATAAACATACATGTACACATAGCACATGCATTAGATTTCATTATTAAATTAATTGTGATCTGATAACATAATGGACAAAGCCCTTAACAGGACTTATATGAATAAATGTATTTTGACACCAATAGACTATGCTCAAATCTATGCCCTCCACCAACACAAGGTGCCAACTGGTTATGATTTATAGGTTCCAGAAAACTCCGTGTTAAGTGGCCCCCTGTAATCTGGCCCAGTTTAGCATCCTGCCAGAGACTCTCCTGAGGTCGGATCAGAGGGATCGGATGACCGGCGCCTCCCTGAGGAGTGGAGAGCTGCATTGTGTGTTACTCAGCAGCCAGTCACAGAAAGCCCTGAGTGAGAGGCAGGTTATGGCAAGAGGCTATTGTATTGTGTATCACATTCACTTCACACACACTCTTTGTTCCTTGGCTGGAAACAGTATGTAGGGTAATGGAGTGGCAGGCTACAGAGGAGGAGGGAGGGGGAAAGATCTGCATATAGAGGAGAGACACAGTATAACCACATTTGAGTGCCAGACAGGAGTTCGCTTTACAGTTTTGGGACGATTACCTTGCGCCAGGCAAGCTCAATCAAGCACAGCTGAAATATTTTCAATAAAACATCAAATTTGAACCCAGGTCTGGTGTGTATCAACCCTACATCCCCCCTTCCTTCCCTTCCTTCCTTCCTTCCTTCCTTCCTTCCTTCCTTCCTTCCTTCCTTCCTTCCTTCCTTCCTTCCTTCCTTCCTTCCTTCCTTCCTTCCTTCCTTCCGCTCTCCACAGTTCCAGGGCTCCACAGCAATGTTCCTTCCAAGCTGCATGTATAACAGCACAGAGCGAGACCCAGATGCAAACACAGGAGTCAGATGGCTCAAGTGTCTGATATTTAGTGGAAACAAAAGGGTCAGGCAAGAGGCAGGGCGAGGACAGGCAAATGTTCCTAAACCAGGTCAGAGTCCAAATGGTACAGGGTGGCAGGCAGGCTCGAGGTCAGGGCAGGCTGAATGATCAGGCAGGCGGGCTTAGTGTCAGGTCAGGCAAGAGGTCAAAACCGGAAGGGCTATAAAAAACAGAGACTAGGAAAAACAGGAACTCGGAAAATACGCTGGTAAGCTTGACAAGACAAGACGAACTGGCAACAGACAAACAGCTAACACAGGAATAAATACCCTGGGAATAATGGGGAAGACAGGTGTCACCTGGAGGTGGGTGGAGACAATCACAAAGACAGGTGAAACAGATCAGGGTGTGACAGCATTTGTGCGCACAGCTCCCCTAGGTCTTCCGCGCAGAAGTAATATCAGCCTGTGCAGAGAAGCATGAGATTGAACTTCACTCAACTTTCTAGAGTTTTCCCCTTTAGTTAACACTATCAACGTTTCGCTCTACTGTGGAAATTGTGATCGAATCAACGCAATATTAGATACTTTTAATCTAATATACCGAAACAAAACGAACTATGCAAGATTAAATATGCAAAACAAACTGTGCAAGAGATTTTTTGTTGTAGGCAGAGCTTATTGGAGTAGGATTCTATTGCATTTGTAACGGATGTGAAATAGCTAGCTAGTTAGCGGTGGTGCCCTAAATAGCGTTTCAATCGGTGACGTCACTTGCTCTGAGACCTTGAAGTAGTGGTTCCCCTTGCTCTGCAAGGGCCGCGGCTTTTGTGGAGCGATGGGTAACGATGCTTCGTGGGTGACTTTTGTTGATGTGTGCAGAGGGTCCCTGGTTCGCGCCCGGGTATGGGTGAGGGGACGGTGTAAAGTTATACTGTTACACATTGACAGGAATGACTCAGGCCCGTACTCTACACAGACCGGCGCCATAACCAATCAGAGCTGCAGTAGGCTTATATGCAAATAGCCATTTCCGTGTATGGATCTGTGCCATTCACTTTGAACTGGACTGTGTTTAGACTACAGGATGTGTGGTCGTGAGTAGATGTGCTTGTTTTGTGATCAAAGTAAGTGCTGCTTGTAGCCACGTGTGCACACTTGTTCATATTCTTTGCTAGTTAGTGAGTTATTAGCCCAGTTATAACTCATTTGTAGTCAACAATGGGGGAGTGGTTGCTTCCTACAAGAGCACCAAACGTGTGCATTTCTAGCCATCTTTGAAAAGCGAGTCAGATAAAGAGATGTTTTATTTCTTAAAGGGGAAGTGTTGTATTTTGAGACACTAAGTAGCCAATCGGCAGAGCGAAGCATACTTTGTCTGATTCTCTGTAATATTAGTTCATTTTATTTTGTTAAGTGGTTTCTTGCATCAAACACATTTCCAGTCACCTTCTTGTCTGAAGTCTCATGGAATGTAGACATTGAGTAGCTGCTACTGTAGGCTGAATGATATAACAGCTATTTCCATGTTAAAATGTTATGGGATGCGTTTTTCTCCATTGTTTTTAATGGTAGGTCACTCAGGTATTATGGTCAAAAATCCATAGTGGCCTACTTGGCCACTGTTAAAACTATAACTTAAAGAGGGTACAGCCTTAGTGTTCACCGTAAACGCGTGCCGGAAGTTGCACGGAACTCAGCAGGCCTGAAATTTGCTCAGTGAAGAAAACAATTACAGGGAACAATGCACCACAGTCTCTCCCTCTCACTCCTCCAGTGTGAATAAAGCTCATCCCACACTCTCATCCACCTCACAGCAGGACAGAGTGAGTCTCTCCCTGGGTACCAGACAACAAGCAACATGGACAGTGGTATCCAAGCCTCTGTCTTCTCAGTAGTGGGAATCCAGTCAAACTTTTCATTGTTGCTCTGATGAGCTTGGGGGAGAAACTGACAAAACTGTTATACTTTCAATAGAGTGGGGAAAGAATGTGTTATTTTTCAACTGTCATCTAATTAAGAGGCAGTTTGAGCTTTTCTTCAGAGTTTGTCTCCAGGGGAAAGGCATTAGTCTGTCAATAAGAGCCAGACAATATTTGACACAGCTTCGCTGATGATATTAAATCTATTCGACAGTGGGTGAGGACTTAACAGATTGATTTGTTGTCATCATCGTACAGTTAGCACTATGAATTGAGCCTCTACACTTGGTTATTAGTTGTGTTGCTGCGAAGCCTTTGGAGGAGATCAGGAGGTAGGTGGCAGTAGGTGTTAGTGAGTAAGTGAGGTGACAGCCATACAGGAAGGTAGACTTCTCACATTCTCTTCTCCAGAGAGAGAGAGAGAGAGAGAGAGAGAGAGAGAGAGAGAGAGAGAGAGAGAGAGAGAGAGAGAGAGAGAGAGAGAGAGAGAGAGAGAGAGAGAGAGAGAGAGAGAGAGAGAGAGAGAGAGAGAGAGAGAGAGAGAGAGAGAGAGAGAGAGAGAGAGAGAGAGAGAGAGAGAGAGAGAGAGAGAGAGAGAGAGAGAGAGAGAGAGAGAGAGAGAGAGAGAGAGAGAGAGAGAGAGAGAGAGAGAGAGAGAGAGAGAGAGAGAGAGAGAGAGAGAGAGAGAGAGAGAGAATGTGCATCTGTCACTGACACCACATTGTATTTTTGGGCCTGGAACGAGGAGGGGAATGCAGGAAGCTTCCTGAAACAGTGGGCGGAAAGTTCGCAGGCCATATGGGCTGCCATGCATAAACTGGCGAAGCATCATGTCAGCCAGTTAGCAGCCAGTCAGCAAACTGAAAAAAATATTAAAATAAGATGTTGATTAAACATACAATTGTAAGGCAACCAGCTGTAATATTATTGTGAGTTTGCTCAACAAAATTTTCACACACAAACTTTTTGTTGTGAGTTTGCTCTCGGGCTAGGCATCCCGCTAGTGGGACCATTTCTGGTGAACTGGAGGGCACGCAATTCAAATAAATAATCATTAAAATTATGGATATTAAACATTTATGTACATACAAGTGTATTATTGGTTGAAAGGTTAAATTCTCGTTAATCTAACTGCACTGTCCGATTTCTACAGTAGCCATTACAGCAAAAGCATGCCATGCGATTGTTTGAGGACGGCGCCCCACGTCAAAATATTTTTCCACCGGCACAGGTTTCATAAATTCACGAATAGCGATTAAATATTCACTTTTTTAAAATCTTCCCCTGATTTGTCATCCAAAGGGTCCCAGCTATAACATGTAGTGTCGTTTTGTTAGATAAAATCCTTCTTTTATATCCCAAAAAGTCTGCATAGTTTGCGCCATTGGTTTGAGTAATCCACTTGTTCAACATGCAGAGAAAGGACTCCAAAAATCTACCACTAAACTTTGTTAAAATAAGTCAAAATATGGTTCTATTGACTCCTCAGATACCCTAAAATGTAATCAAACTATAATATTTCATACTGAAAGAAGTATGTTCAATAGGAAAACGATATTAGCAGGTGTGTCTTCTCCTCATTGACGCGCGCATACATGAATTTCCAAGACTGTCCCTGTAGTAAAACATTATTCTCACTCGTTTTGGAAGGAACAAGCCTGAAACCTTGAACATTGAGTGCTGCCACCCAATGGAAGCCATAGGAATTGCATACTGGGATCTAGATTTAATTATTTTCCTATACTTTCCATTGTAAGAGCATGGGATCTCAAAAAATTCCAGTTGGCTTTTCTTTGGACTTTCTCCTACCATATCTATTGTGTTATAGTCTCTTACATTATCCTAACATTTCTACAAACTTCAAAGTGTCTTCTTTCCAATGGTACCAATTATATGCATATCCTGGCTTCAGGGCCTGAGAAACAGGCAGTTTACTTTGGGCACGTCATTCAGGCGGAAATTGAGAAAAAAGGACCCTACCCTGAAGAAGTTTAATGAGCTGTATAGGGCCAAAAGCAAATAAGAAAATTCTCACCCAGCGGTGACGCTCCTAGTGGCTGGTGATTTTAATGCAGGAAAACTGAAATCTGTGTCACGATTCTCATCCTCGTGTTCATGCTTTTATTTAAATGAACACTGAAATGACAAAGTGAAACAAGTGAAACAAATTCAAATCTAAACAGTCCTGTATGGTAAACACAGACACTATACAGAAAACAAACACCCACGCAACACAGGTGGAAAAAGGCTACCTAAGTATGATTCTCAATCAGAGACAACTAACGACACACTCTGATTGAGAACCCCATACCAGGCCAAACTCAAAACACAACATAGAAAAACTAACATAGACAACCCACCCAACTCACGCCCTGACCATACTAAAACAAAGACAGAAATAAAAGAACTAAGGTCAGAACGTGACAATCTGTCATAATTAATATCTACAAGAGGCGAAAAAACTCTAGATCACTTTTTTGCCACACAGAGAGATGCATACAATGCTCTCCCTCGCTCTCCATTTGGCAAATCTGACCATAGCTCTAACCTCCTGAATTCTGCTTACAAGCAAAAACTATAGCAGGAAAAACCAGTGACTCGCTCAATACAGAAGTGGTCCGATGAAGCGGATGCAAAGCTACAGGACTGTTTTTTGACGGAGCACAAACTGGAATACTGTATGTTCCGGGATTCATCCGATGACATTGAGGAGTTTACCACATCAGTCACCGGCTTCATTAATTAGTGCATCGACGGCATCGTCCCCACTCTTACATACATACAGTGCCTTGCGAAAGTATTCGCCCCCCTTGAACTTTGCGACTTTTTGCCACATTTCAGGCTTCAAACATAAAGATATAAAACTGTATTTTTTTGTGAAGAATCAACAACAAGTGGGACACAATCATGAAGTGGAAGGACATTTATTGGATATTTCAAACTTTTTTAACAAATCAAAAACTGAAAAATTGGGCGTGCAAAATTATTCAGCCCCCTTAAGTTAATACTTTGTAGCACAACCTTTTGCTGCGATTACAGCTGTAAGTCGCTTGGGGTATGTCTCTCTCAGTTTTGCACATTGAGAGACTGACATTTTTTCCTATTCCTCCTTGCAAAACAGCTCGAGCTCAGTGAGGTTGGATGGAGAGCATTTGTGAACAGCAGTTTTCAGTTCTTTCCACAGATTCTCGATTGGATTCAGGTCTGGACTTTGACTTGGCCATTCTAACACCTGGATATGTTTATTTTTGAACCCTTCCATTGTAGATTTTGCTTTATGTTTTGGATCATTGTCTTGTTGGAAGACAAATCTCCGTCCCAGTCTCAGGTCTTTTGCAGACTCCATCAGGTTTTCTTCCAGAATGGTCCTGTATTTGGCTCCATCCATCTTCCCATCAATTTTAACAATCTTCCCTGTCCTTGCTGAAGAAAAGCAGGCCCAAACCATGATGCTGCCACCACCATCGTTGACAGTGGGGATGGTGTGTTCAGCTGTGTTGCTTTTACGCCAAACATAACGTTTTGCATTGTTGCCAAAAAGTTCAATTTTGGTTTCATCTGACCAGAGCACCTTCTTCCACATGTTTGGTGTGTCTTCCAGGTGACTTGTGGCAAACTTTAAACGACACTTTTTATGGATATCTTTAAGAAATGGCTTTCTTCTTGCCACTCTTCCATAAAGGCCAGATTTGTGCAATATACGACTGATTGTTGTCCTATGGACAGAGTCTCCCACCTCAGCTGTAGATCTCTGCAGTTCATCCAGAGTGATCATGGGCCTCTTGGCTGCATCTCTGATCAGTCTTCTCCTTGTATGAGCTGAAAGTTTAGAGGGACGGCCAGGTCTTGGTAGATTTGCAGTGGTCTGATACTCCTTCCATTTCAATATTATCGCTTGCACAGTGCTCCTTGGGATGTTTAAAGCTTGGGAAATCTTTTTGTATCCAAATCCGGCTTTAAACTTCTTCACAACAGTATCTCGGACCTGCCTGGTGTGTTCCTTGTTCTTCATGATGCACTCTGCGCTTTTAACGGACCTCTGAGACTATCACAGTGCAGGTGCATTTATAGTAAAGGGGCTGAATAATTTTGCACGCCCAATTTTTCAGTTTTTGATTTGTTCGAAAAGTTTGAAATATCCAATACAGTGCCTTGCGAAAGTATTCGGCCCCCTTGAACTTTGCGACCTTTTGCCACATTTCAGGCTTCAAACATAAAGATATAAAACTGTATTTTTTTGTGAAGAATCAACAACAAGTGGGACACAATCATGAAGTGGAACGACATTTATTGGATATTTCAAACTTTTTTAACAAATCAAAAACTGAAAAATTGGCCGTGCAAAATTATTCAGCCCCTTTACTTCACCCCCTTTACAGCAAACTCTCTCCAGAAGTTCAGTGAGGATCTCTGAATGATCCAATGTTGACCTAAATGACTAATAATGATAAATACAATCCACCTGTGTGTAATCAAGTCTCCGTATAAATGCACCTGCACTGTGATGGTCTCAGAGGTTCGTCAAAAGCGCAGAGAGCATCATGAAGAACAAGGAACACACCAGGCAGGTCCGAGATACTGTTGTGAAGAAGTTTAAAGCCGGATTTGGATACAAAAAGATTTCCCCCCCAAAAAAAGAATATAAAAAGAAAAAAAAAAAGATATCCATAAAAAGTGTTGTTTAAAGTTTGCCACAAGCCACCTGGGAGACACACAAAACATGTGGAAGAAGGTGCTCTGGTCAGTTGAAACCAAAATTGAACTTTTTGGCAACAATGCAAAACGTTATGTTTGGCGTAAAAGCAACACAGCTGAACACACCATCCCCACTGTCAAACATGGTGGTGGCAGCATCATGGTTTGGGCCTGCTTTTCTTCAGCAGGGACAGGGAAGATGGTTAAAATTGATGGGAAGATGGATGGAGCCAAATACAGGACCATTCTGGAAGAAAACCTGATGGAGTCTGCAAAAGACCTGAGACTGGGATGGAGATTTGTCTTCCAACAAGACAATGATCCAAAACATAATTGTTAAAAAAGTTTGAAATATCCAATAAATGTCGTTCCACTTCATGATTGTGTCCCACTTGTCGTTGATTCTTCACAAAAAAATACAGTTTTATATATTTATGTTTGAAGCCTGAAATGAGGCAAAAGGTCGCACAGTTCAAGGGGGCCGAATACTTTCGCAAGGCACTGTAAATGTCGTTCCACTTCATGATTGTGTTCCACTTGTTGTTGATTCTTCACAAAAAAATACAGTTTTATATCTTTATGTTTGAAGCCTGAAATGTGGCAAAAGGTCGCAAAGTTCAAGGGGGCCGAATACTTTCGCAAGGCACTGTACATAACCCAACCAGAAGCCATGGATTACAGGCAACATCCGCACCTTGTATATATCCTCGTTATTGTTATTTTATAGTGTTACTGTTTCCTTTTTTACTTTGCATTGTTGGGAAATGGTTTGAAAGTAAGCATTTCACAGTAAAGTCTACACCTTTTGTTGACAAATACAACATTCAGTACCAGTTAAAAGTTTGGACACACCTAATCATTCAAGGGTTTTTCTTTATTTTTTACTATTTTCTACATTTTAGAATAATAATGAAGACGTCAACTACTATGAAATAACACATATGGAATCAGGTAGTAACCAAAAAAGATGACAGCTTTGCACACTCTTTGCATTCTCTCAACCAGCTTCACGAGGTGTGCCTTGTTAAAAGTTCATTTGTGGATTTTCCATTCCTTCTTGATGTGTTTGAGCCAGTCGGTTGTGTTGTGACAAAGTAGGTGTGGTATACAGAATATAGCCCTATTTGGTAAAAGACCAAGTCCATATTATGGCAAGAACAGCTCAAATAAGCAAAGAGAAACAGCAGTCCATCATTAATTTTAGAAATTAAGGTCAGTCAATCTGGAAAATTTCAAGACCTTTGACAATTTCTTCAAGTGTAGTTGCAAAAATCATTAAGGTCTATGATGAAACTTGTTCTCATGAGGACCGCCACAGGAAAGGAAGACCCAGAGTTATCTCTGCTACAGAGGATAAGTTCATTAGAGTTAACTGCATCTCAGATTGCAGCCCAAATAATGCTTCACAGAGTTCAAGTAACAGACACATCTCAACATCAAGTGTTGCCGAGGAGACTGTGTGAATCAGGCCTTCATGATCGAATTGCTGCAAAGAAACCACTACTAAAGGATACCAATAAGAAGAAGAGACTTGCTTGGGCCAAGAAACATGAGCAATGGACATTAGACCGGTGGAAATCTGTCCTTTAATCTGATGAGTCCAAATTTGAGATTTTTGTTTCCAACCGCCATGTCTTTGTGAGACACAGAGTAGGTGAATGGATGATCTCTGCATGTGTGGTTCCCACATTGAAGCATGGAGGAGGAGGTGTAATGGTGTGGGGGTGCTTTGCTGGTGACACTGTCTGTGATTTATTTAGAATTCAAGGCACACTTAACCAGCATGGCTACCACAGCATTTTGCAGCAATACGCCATACCATCTGGTTTGCGCTTAGTGGGACTATCATTTATTTTTCAACAGGACAATGACCCAAAAAACAGGGCTATTTGGGCTATTTGACCAAGATGGAGAGTGATGGAGTGCGGCATCAGATGACCTGGCCTCCACAATCACCCTACCTCAACCCAATTGAGATGGTTTGGGATGAGTTGGACCACAGATTGAAGGAAAAGCAGCCAACAGGTGCTCAGCATATGTGGGAACTCCTTCAAGACTATTGGAAAAACATTCCAGGTGAAGCTGGTTGAGAGAATGCCAAGCGTGTGCAAAGCTGTCATCAAGACAAAGGGTGTCTAATTTGATAAATCTAAAATCTATTTTGATTTGTTTAATAACTTCAACTTCAATTTCATGTTTTATTAGATTTTTTATTTAACTAGGCAAGTCAGTTCAGAAAAAAATGTTATTTACAATGATGGCCTACAGGTTTGTAGAATGTAAGAAAATAGTAAAAATAAAGAAAAACCCTTAAATGAGTTGGTGTGTCCACATTTTTTACTGTTACTGTACTTTACAGTGCAGCCAGCCAGTCAGCAAGCCAGTAAGCTCATCAACTAGTCAGCCAGTTCTGTCTTCCTTTCTGTCATTCACTCCCTCCTCCTCTTTCACTCAATGATGCTGCACATGCAGCCCCTGCTAGGCCTCTCTGGTTTCCTGGGAACTTGTCAGAGCAGATCCATTAAAGAGATTTAGAGTGGGGTTTGTTGTTGTTTGCACCACCCCATTGTCACCATGTCCCCCAAACTTCTCCCCTCGTTCTTCTTCACGGGACCCAGCCAGGCCATATGGTGTCAGTCTGTCCAGGACCCTATCCAGCACTCACACCTCTCTAAATAAAAACAGACAGGCACAGAGAGAAAGGAGAGCGAGAAAGGATTGGAGAAGACTGGAGAGCAGAGTGCTAATTCGCTTGGGTTTACAGATAACTAACTACCTGTTATCTGGATGTGGATGTGGAGAGAGGGAGAGAGAGAGAGAGAGAGCGAGCACTAGAATGACTTAACTTATTCTGTGGAGTAGGGATTAGTAAATGAATAGGAAAATGGCATGATATGTGTTAACAACAGTGAACATATCTGGTTTATTTGATCCTTTTCTTGGGCCAATTATGACATTGATCACTGTTGAAGTGTGTGTTTTTGTCTGCGGTCTGTTATGTTCAGAGACTGATTAGCTGTTTGTCTCAATGCAGTCAGTGCTTTTTAGAAAGGGATATAGCCGGTGTGCCAGAGTAAAGTAAAGGGTATACTACCACTTAGTTAAAGGTGTGTGTGTGTGTGTGTGTGTGTGTGTGTGTGTGTGTGTGTGTGTGTGTGTGTGTGTGTGCACGCACGCCAGTGTGCGTGCCTTTATGCTTGGCTGTGTGCATGGCCTGTGTCTGTGCTTGTGTGTGGACTGACAGCAGCATTTGATCAGGGGGTAGTGCCTGCACAATGTTGTACTATAAATGCAGCAAGGCGGTGCTCAGCTAAGTCAATGCAATCTGAATCACACCACCAGGCCCAGTAATTTACCGGCTGCTAATGTGTGCAGAAACAGTCCACCATTTATGCATAATGCCACAGCCTGAACGGCCGTGAAGAGAGCTAAGTATTTTTTGTGGGAAGCGGGTGGCAGAAGCAGCTGCAGGTGCTGGTAATTTACACCATAAAGAGAGAGAGATGACGGCTGCCTGTCAAAGGGAGGAAGAGGACCACGTAGGATGACATGTTTAATGGAGTTGAGGCAGCTGGCGGAATAGACGCCTCTACACCTCACCCTGCTGGCAGATCAAGCAGTACGCTCGAAAAATGTTTTTTAGACATTTGTGTGTGTGTGACAGGAGTGTTTGAGTCTTTCTGTAGTTTTAGATTGTGTGTTTTAAAAAAATATATGTATTAGGGAGTGGCAGGAGTTTCACGTTGTGTACTCTTTCTGACAGGCCCCAATGTCTGGGAGCCCGGTTCCATTAATGTAGTGAGAAGATGCTCAGCTGTAATGGGGAGAAGTTACCCGACCGTATGAATGTGGCACAGAAAGGTGGTGCTATCATAGAGTTGTGACAGCAAAACCATTGGGACCAAGCAGAAGTAGTCCCTAGTTTACTCTCCGGGGATTGACTGACTGCCTACACACACACACACACACACACACACACACACACACACACACACACACACACACACACACACACACACACACACACACACACACACACACACACACACACACACAAAGGAGTTTGATCAGGCCTGTGATGTTGTTATAGTGGACATTGTAACAGAGTCATGGATTTAAACCGTCAGAGCATTGATAATGTATTCAAGCTGTCACAAACTCT
The DNA here is from genome assembly GCF_013265735.2 of Oncorhynchus mykiss. NCBI lineage: Eukaryota > Metazoa > Chordata > Actinopteri > Salmoniformes > Salmonidae > Oncorhynchus > Oncorhynchus mykiss. Next base: position 34,875,163 of record NC_048570.1, read on the forward strand.
CTCCCAATGGGATTAATTGAAACACAATTATTATGTCTAACAACAGCTTACTGAAACAAAAATAGCAGAAACAGGCAACATCATTCTACAAAACCATTCACATGCCATTAGAAACGACCACAGGATAACTGTTACCTAAGTAGTGTGGTTCTGTAAGCACACTGTGGCTGGCATAGTGTATCTAATTGTTTAAAGATGCCCCTGTAACCTCTCTGTAGCCTCTAATGTAAAAGTGATCCCCAGCTGGGCTCTTTGTGTCTCCTAAATAATTACTGAGGATGGAAAGAGAAGTGCCGGCGAAATGTGATGATGTTCATTAGCCACCACCACCAGAAGGAACCCTCTCTCTCGCTCTCTCTTCGCTCTCTTCGCTCTCTTTCTATCTGTCATTCTCTTTCTCTCTCTCTCTCGCTTGCTCTGCCTTTTGCCGTGTGGTTTTTGTATGCCCGGTGAAAAGCACCGCAGGGAATGACCAGACCAGGGGATGCGGCTGACTCGCTGTACTACCGCCCCTATAGGGCCTGTCTGCAGTGCACTTCCACATCCCCTGCTCCATATTCAGATGCAGGCCGTACCATACTTTCCCCCTGCCTGGGATGACTGTGTGGGTTTTGGTTTTATACAAGCCTTTCCCCCCACCCTCCCCTCCCTTCTAGTGCAATTTGGCAACAAAGCTCGCCATTGCCATGGCAACGTGTTGGGGTCAGGCCAGTCTAGTGGTCTCTCCTGTTACTATGTCTGCCTGTAAAGACTAGCGGATCCCTGTTCCCGTCCAGATCCAGTCTCTCTCTCTCTCTCTCTCTCTCTCTCTACCCTCCACTCTCCACTCTCTCTGTCCCTCCCTGTCTGGCTCGGGGTGTGTACATGTGACAAAACATTATCCTGGTAAACTGCAGCGGTTGAATGTTTGTTCTCTGTGCAGCCCTGTGGCACGCTCAAGCACTCCTGCAGAATCTGCTCCACATGCTCCTCATTTCCAGGCGTTCCCAGCTAAAGCTTTCCAGATGGTGTCATCATTTCTTGCTGTTTTGGTTTTTGGTCTATGTGTGTGTCTATGTGTGTGTCTGTGTGTGCGTGCGTGGGTGCGTGTGTGTTTATGCTCCGCAGGTTGAAAGCTGGTTTAGTCTTGCATGCGAAAATATTATTTAGGCCTTCACGGAGGTTACAGTGCAACCAGCTATATCGGGGATGGGCAACTTTGATGGGGTTGGGGGTCACAATTATGAGGGACTGCTGTGGGTATGTGTATTCACATCCATACCCACCCACACATGCAGTCAGAGTGAAATGTTGTATAATATAAATAAACTTGCCGGGCCAGTTTATTAGGTACACCCATATACTACCGGGTCGGACCCCCCGCCTCGAGAACACCCTGAATTATTTGGGGCATTCTACAAGTTTCCAGAAACATATCACAGGGATGTTTCTCCATGCTGACGTGATGGCATCATGCAGTTGCTGGACGGCGGTACATTCATGCTGTGAACAGCCCCTTCCTTCTCATCCCAAAGATGCTCTATCGTTTGAGGTCTGGAGACTGCACGGGCCACTCAAGCAGACTGAATTTGCTGTCATGTCCCAGGTAATGTTATTCTGCTCCTCAGTTGTCCAGTGTTGGTGATCGCGTGCCCACTGGAGGCGCTTCTTATTGTTTTTAGCTGATAGGAGTGGAACCCGGGGTGGTCGTCTGGTGCAATAGCCCATCTGTGACAAAGAATCGACGAGTTGTGCGTTCAGAGATGCCGTTCTGCACACCACACTTGTACCACACCATTATTTGTCTGTTTGAGGTACTGGATTCGGTGTGCCTGGCACCGACGACATACACGCTCAAAGTTGCTTACGTCACTCGTTTTGCCCATTCTAACGTTCAATTGAAAATGCCACACCCACGTGACTCACTGTCTGAAAAGATAGTTTTATTTGACCATTTCAAAATGTACAAACATAAACATAGTAGTCCTGGCCTACACAGTAGACCTAGCCTACCAGACAAACTTGGGTTACACATTCAACAAAACAAAGGACAGGACGACATTGTCATAGCCTAGGTCCTAGAGCAGGACTCCCTCAGTAGATCAGCGATCTCAGGCTCCAACATTGAGCTAGATGATGGGTTGCCGACTCTAATGCTATCCTCGGCCTCTCGATCTGTGGCCTGTGATGCCAGATAATGGTGACGGAGCTGGTTGGCTGGCTGGCCCAGATGTCACTCTCAGCTCAGCCTCTCTGTAGCCTGGAATTTGTACTCCTCCACAACCAACGTGTAGCTGCTGCTACAGTGCCAAAAAAGGCCAGCACACATCTGTCCAGAGCAGTAGTCATTCTCACGACAAGCTCAGTCTCTGCCATTTTCAAAATACAGTCCGGTCTCATTGATCAAAAACCAGACGGTGCTGAGATGAATCTTTTCAATGCAAATATTTACATTAGTCAGCTAACTAGCTAGCTTGCCTAACCAGAAGTCAACATTCCATCAGTCAAGCAAAAAACACTTGTAAAACATGTAAAACAAATGAAATATACAGTACCAGTCAAAAGTTGGGGCGACAGGTAGCCTAGGGGTTAGAGCGTTGGGCCAGTAACCGAAAGGTTGATGGAATGAATCCCCGTGCTGACTAAGTAAAAATCTGTCGTTCTTCCCTGGTAGGCCATCATTTTTATTAAGATTTATGTTAACTAGCTTGCCTAGTTGAATAAATACAAATTAGAAATAAAAAGCTGGTACACACCTACACCTTCCAGGGTTTTTCTTTATTTTTTACAATTTAGAATAATAGTGAAGACATCAAAACTATGCCATCATGTCGTAACCAAAAAAGTGTTTAACAAAGTAGCCACCCATTGCCATGATGAAAGCTTTGCACACACACATTAAAATAATGTATGTAAAACAATATGTAAAACTAATTGGCAACCACTCATCATAGGAGCATGTAGGAGCTATCCATTTTCGTGAACATGGTGGGGTAATAAAGTGTCCGGTGAGTGTATATATGTATATAAATTCATATACAGTATATACAGTTGAAGTCGGAAGTGTACATACACCCTAGCCAAATACATTTAAACTCAGTTTTTCACAATTCCTGACACTTAATCCTAGTAAAAATTCCCTGTCTTTGGTCAGTTATGATCACCACTTTATTTTAAGAATGTATAATGTCAGAATAATAGTAGAGAGAATGATTTATTTCAGCTTTTATTTCTTTCATCACATTCCCAGTGGGTCAGAAGTTTATATACACTCAATTAGTATTTGGTAGCACTGACTTTAAATTGTTTAACTTGGGTCAAACATTTTGGGTAGCCTTCCACAAGCCTCCCACACTAAGTTGGGTGAATTTTGGCCCTTTCCTCCTGACAGAGCTGGTGTAACTGAGTCAGGTTTGTAGGCCTCCTTGCTTGCACATGCTTTTTCAGTTCTGCCCACAAATTTTCTATGGGATTGAGGTCAGGGCTTTGTGATGGCCACTCCAATACCTTGACTTTGTTATCCTTAAGCCATTTTGCCACAACTTTGGAAGTATGCTTGGGGTCATTGTTCATTTGGAAGAGCGTTAACTTCCTGACTGATGTCTTGAGATGTTGCTTCAATATCATCAAATAATTTTCCTGCCTCATGATGCCATTGTGAAGTGCACCAGTCCCACCTGCAGTCCCTCCTGCAGCAAAGCACCCCCACAGCATAATGCTGCCACCCCCGTCTTTCACAGTTGGGAGGGTGTTCTTCGGCTTGCAAGCCTCCTCCTTTTTCCTCCAAACATTACGATGGTCATTATGGCCAAAGAGTTATGTTTTTGTTTCATCAGACCAGAGGACATTTCTCCAAAAAGTACCATCTTTGTCCCCATGTGCAGTTACAAACCATAGTCTGGCTTTTTTATGGCGGTTTTGGAGCAGTGGCTTCTTCCTTGCTGTGTGGCCTTTCAAGTTATGTCGATATAGGACTTGTTTTATTGTGGATATAGATACTTTTGTACCTGTTTTCTCCAGCATCTTCACAAGGTCCTTTGCTGTTGTTCTGGGATTGATTTGCCCCAACGTACGTTCATCTCTAGGAGACAGAACGTGTCTCTTTCCTGAGCAGTATGACGTTAGCATGGTCCCATGGTGTTTATACTTGAGTACTAATGTTTGTACAGATGAACGTGGTACCTTCAGGCATTTGAAAATTGCTCCCATGGATGACCCAGACTTGTGGAGTTCTACAATTTTTTTATTTTTTTTTTGAGGTCTTGGCAGATTTCTTTAGATTTTCCCATGATGTCAAGTAAAGAGGCACTGAGTTTGAAGGTAGGCCTTGAAATACATCCACAGGTACACCTCCAATTGACTCAAATGATGTCAATTAGCCTATCAGAAGCTTCTAAAGCCATGACATCATTTTCTGGAATTTCCCAAGCTGTTTAAAGGCATAGTCAACTTAGTGTATGTTAACTTCTGACCCACTGGAATTGTGATACAGTGAATTATTAGTGAAATAATCTGTCTGTAAACAATTGTTGGAAAAATTACTTGTGTCATGCAAAGTAGATGTCCTAACCGACTTGCCAAAACTATAGTTTGTTAACAAGAAATTTGTGGAGCGGTTGAAAAAAGAGTTTTAATGACTCCAACCTAAGTGTATGTAAACTTCCGACTTCAACTGTATATACAGTGGGGCAAAAAAATTATTTAGTCAGCCACCAATTGTGCAAGTTCTCCCACTTAAAAATATGAGAGAGGCCTGTAATTTTTTGTTACTTTGGTCCCAGCTCTCTGCAGGTCATTCACTAGGTCCCCCCGTGTGGTTCTGGGATTTTTGCTCACCATTCTTGTTATCATTTTGACCCCACGGGGTGAGATCTTGTGTGGAGCCCCAGATCGAGGGAGATTATCAGTGGTCTTGTATGTCTTCAATTTCCTAATAATTGCTCCCACAGTTCATTTATTCAAACCAAGCTGCTTACCTATTGCAGATTCAGTCTTTCCAGCCTGGTACAGGTCTACAATTTTGTTTCTGGTGTCCTTTCACATCTCTTTGGTCTTGGCCATAGTGGAGTTTGGAGTGTGACTGTTTGAGGTTGTGGACAGGTGTCTTTTATACTGATAACAAGTTCAAACAGGTGCCATTTATACAGGTAACGAGTGGAGGACAGAGGAGCCTATTAAAGAAGAAGTTACAGGTCTGTGAGAGCCAGAAATCTTGCTTGTTTGTAGGTGACCAAATATTTATTTTCCACCATAATTTGCAAATAAATTAATAAAAAATCCTACAATGTGATTTTCTGGATTTTTTTTCTCATTTTGTCTGTCATAGTTGAAGTGTACCTATGATGAAAATTACAGGACTCTCTCATCTTTTTAAGTGGGAGGACTTGCACATTTGGTGGCTGACTCAATACTTTTTTGCCCCACTGTATATTTGGTTGGAAATCGATCCGCTGGCCTACAAAAGTGGTGCCGCGTCCGCCAGTTGCCCATCTCTGAGTGATGTGTGAACGTTTGAATATTAATGTGTTGTGTGTGTTCTTCCTGCCATGAAAAACACACACACACACACACACACTCACACATGGACCACCAGACACAATATCAGTGAGTGTAACTCTAATTGATCCCACAGCTCAAACACCTAGCGTGTTAACTAGACATGCTTCTATTAATAATAACCCAGGAGGTGGGGTCTGCCATGCAAATTGAATAACTTTGAACTGCCAATCTCCTCTTTGAGATGATGAATATTGATGGGTGGCATGTGAAGGTTCAGCCCTCCTAAAGAGGGAATACACCTGGTAGCACTTTTCATGTCCTTTATTGTCAATTTGTCTCTCTTTTTCCCGGTAAATTACTTCAGAGATGGCTCTCACGGTAATGAATTGCGTGACAAGTGGCACACTTTGGCTTTCTCTCTGGCCTTATGAGAAATGAATGTGATACCTTAGTGGGGTTGAAGAGGACTGTTCTGTTCGGCCTCGCGCAGGGCTGGATGTCAGTAATATTAAAGCCTCCTCTCAAAGTCGTGTCAGCTCAGCCCGCGACCTCTTTCTTTCTGTCATCCTTTTAAAGCACCAATATGTAGCTCGGGGAGAGAAGAGAGACCAGACGAGACTCTCACCCCAGAGATGTTACATCCATTCTTTGTGTTTGTGTTCGATGTGCCTAGCTAACACACAGGGCCTGGAGGAAAGCTTTGCTCACGCACCTTTGTAAATGTATCAGTGCTGTTGTGTTAGCGCTAATGTGATAGCCATCTGCTGCTCCCCCCCAAACCAATTATTTGATTATTCAGACGGAGCTGCTCCCTCTCCACAGTAATCCACACGGTAGGGGTGACTGTAATGTAGCCTAGCCTAGCAGAGCCATGTAGCAGAGAACAGATGTCGCAATCTAAACTTACAGCCCCGTGCAGGGCACTGTGTGCGGCTTCAGGCAGCAGTGTGTCAGTGTCCCGCCAGTTGGACTCTCCTTTATTGTTATTTCAGACTTTGTTTGTTTACCAATAACTATGTCATGATGTGTAATTGACACCATATCAATATCCTGGCTGCAACGTTATCTCTGGGTTATTTGCAAGTCGCCCTCGCGAGAGAGGTTTCTCACCCTCAGTGCTCTTCCTTGGTTTAATCAATAATTATGGGTATACACTACCCAGCCCTACCCAGGGATGACTCAAGTGCTAGACATCAAGATGAGGTAGCCTGGCCATGATGTAACAGTAGCTAACTGTAGCTGTCTGTCAACCTAACAAGGGGCCATTTTTACCAGACTGTACTGTTTTTTTTTTTCAAGAAAAGGTTCCTTCCTATCATTATAAGCTTATCAAAGACAGAGCCATAATATGATTAGGGACTTGAGGGAAGTATTGTGCTTCTGCTGACTGAATAAAACATGTATTGAGAGTCTACTACTGACTTTGTTGCTGTACATAGTCTTTATTTCTGCTTTGAATAATCCGACACAGCAAAGGTGCAGCTGTGCACTTGACTGTTCGCTAACATTAACCCCCGCATCCTATTTTTCCATACATGAATATCCTGCTAATATGCTCTAATATGCTTTCTTTTCTTCTCTTCCAGAAGAAAACTGGGGCCCTGAAGTCTCAGGAGCGGAAGGAGAAGGAGAGGTGGAGAGAGGAGAAGCAGCAGGAGACGGTGGTGAAGAGACAGAAGAAGGAGGAGGAGGAGGAGGAGAACGTCATGCCCACGTCTCTGGACCCCCTGGAGAATGGCTTCATCAACCACGCCCAGAGAGAGCAGGAGAGGATGAACGACAGACTGCTGAAGAAAACCTACTCCAAGAAGAACAAACAGGTCGGTTTTTTATTTAACTTAGTTATCGAGAAAGTACCATTGAGGTCAGAAGACCTCTTTTAGGGAGACCTGAGTGCTGTGTGGTGTTCTATTGGAATGTAAATGAAGCCACATCAGCCGGAGACGACATTACGTAAAGTTATGGAGGATAGACATAATTAAGGCTGAAGGCTATTTTCCATGGGGGTCCTGTTGCTGGTGTTGTTTCTCGTTCTGTATGTTCCCTGAATCACTCACTGTGTTGGAAGTTCCGTCACGCTCAGACTGACTGAGGCCAGTACTGGTGGCCAGGGGCAGCCTGTACTGCTAGGCCATTTGAGTCAGAGTCTGACACAGGGAGAAGATTAGGCAGGAAGCCATTAAAGCAAATAACGAGGCTGTGTAGTGAGAGCCTTCCTCATCTGACCCGAATACCTCCTTGGTAAGATATGTTAATAAGGAAGTTAATAGTGTTGTACGGTGTACCAAAACGTAGGTACTTTTTCGATACTATAACATGAAAATTGCAGTGGTGGAAAAAGTACCTAATTGTCATACTTGGGTCAAAGTAAACATACCTTAATAGAGAAGGATAGCCTAGGGCACACTACAACACGCAGGCATCATTTACAAACGGAGCGTTTGTGTTTAGTGAGTCCGCCTAGATCAGAGGCAGTAGGGACGACCAGGGATGTTCTCTTGATAAGCCTGTGAATTAGACCATTTTCCTGTCCTGCTAATAAGCATTCAAAATGTAACAAGTACGTTTGGGTGTCAGGGAAAGTGTATGGAGTAAAAAGTACATATTTTTATTTAGGAATGTAGTGAAGTAAAAGTAAAAGTTGTCAAAGATATAAATAGTAAAGTACAGATACCCCAAAAACTACTTAAGTAGTAAAGTATTTTTACTTCAGTACTTTACACCACTGGAAAATTGTTTCAATACTAGAATTTGTTACTTTTGGTTCTTGTATCGAATGTGTCTCGCATCGTACACTGACTGAGAGAATCAAGTCTGTCTAGTGATTTGTCGACTGGGCCAGTTCAACATTTAGCCTACATGCTCTGAAACCGCTGGTTCTGCGTCGCAGTCAGCACCACATTGTTGAGATTACACATGGAAAACTGATTGGTTGTTCATTCAAGCACCGTTCAGTCAAGGGAGTTGATGCATTCACATGGCACACACGAGCTGTCCAGACGAGCAAAAATAAGCACTCATCAATCCACTCGCTGAGTTCATTTATTTTAGAGAAAGTGATTTACAAGAGTAAACTTTCAATAGAGAACATAGTAGCAAACTAGCGATAGGCTACTGTTGATGACTGTAGCCAGAGCAAAAGTCTCTCTTAAAGGGGCAGTGTCTTATTTCAACATTGATGTAATTTGACCCAATATTATGGCCAGAATGAGCACATTTACCCTGAGATATATATATATATATATATATATATATATATATATATATATATATATATATATATATGTGTGTGTGTGTGTGTGTGTGTGTGTGTGTGTGTGTGTGTGTGTGTGTGTGTGTATATGTAACGGATGTGAAACGGCTAGCTTAGTTAGCGGTGCGCGCTAAATAGCGGTTCAATCAGTGACATCACTTGCTCTGAGACCTTGAAGTAGTAGTTCCCCTTGCTCTGTAGCTTTTGTGGAGCGATGGGTAACGATGCTTCGTGGGTGACTGTTGTTGATGTATGCAGAGGGTCCCTGGTTCGCGCCCGGGTATGGGCGAGGGGAAGGTCTAAAGTTTTATATATATATATATATATATATATGTGTGTGTATCTATATATTGAATTGTAAAGTTATGTTGTCTTCTGAGTCTCATATGATTTTCCAGAAGGATTTTAGTCTAATGTCAAGTGCCCACCACTCCATCTGCTACAGTGAGTCGGCCTACCATTACATCTGAGCTTGAATTTAACACAAAGTACAACAAAAAACGAAAAAGATGCCCAAGATTATTCTATGTTTGGCTAATATGCGTTTTGGTATTAGGTATCATGATAAGAAATCTGGCATCGGTATTGAAATAAAAATTCTGGTATTGTGACATCACTAGAAGTTAACATGCTCTACACATATATCTAGACTATGGCATTGACTGGAGAACCCTTATGTAGACTGTAGAGAATGCAGTGGCAGAATCTCTCTCTCTCTCTCTCTCTCTCTCTCTCTCTCTCTCTCTCTCTCTCTTTCCTCCAGCCGTGTTATCAGAGTCTTCTAAAACAGCTCCAAAGCATCTCTGGAATCCAATGCATATAAAACACAGCATTCCAGATGGGAATGGGGTTTGATGAGAGCCTTTGTGTTTTTATCTCCTACTGAAAATGTCCTTGGCACCATTGTAAACTGAGGCTATTATAGCCCATGTGGCTGTTTATCATCCTCGCTTCTCCCCACTGGCAACTTAGTTTGTTTCCTCCTCGATAACACACACACACACACACAACTTTCATACCGTGGTAATTGTAGTGGGGTTGGAAGCCTCAACAAAGCAGCCATCTGGATATGAAAGATGGTGTTTATGTACGTGTGTGTGTAGGTTTCCGTATAGCTGCTTTGATATCACAGAGAAGAGAGAGAGAGTCATTATAAAAACCTCCAAAGCCCCTCTAATCATGCTGCTTATTGAGGGAACTTGAATAGAGAGCTAGCTGCTTGATGTTGGAGGGTAAAATACAGACTTTTCCCAGGAACACCCTGGGGTCAGAGGAGGATGGGTCTGTGTTGTAAATGCCACCCTATTCCCTTTATAGTGCATCTGGTCAAAAGTAGTTCGCTATAAAGGGAGTAGGGTGCTTTTTGAGATGTGTCCTAAGAGCAAGGCTCTAACTATCATGTCTGTATGTAAGAGATTCACAGGGTTTGATGTCAGTGTTTGGCCCATGTGAATTTGGACTTAGTGTGCCTTTTACTGCCCCCTCACTGAACCAGGCTATATATTAGAAGGACTGCACTTAGGGGAGACTTTTTACTCAACTGAACCAATTACCCTAGGACCTCGTGTCCTTCCTCCTCTCTACTCCTGGTTTGCCTGACTAGCTCTCACGTCAGTCAGTGAAGAGATGTCCCCGGTGTGCTCTTATCCTCTTCCTGATCTTCCGTGGCTGGCAACTGGAGCAGAAGCAGGTTCTCTGCTCTCAGGCACGTATGGCAAGCATGTCAAAAACGATTTATTCGAATTCTGTTCTGTTCACAGTTCCCGGCCTCCTCTTTTGCGTTACCTCAGTAAAAATGTACCAAGGGAAGACAATATCTGTTATATGATGAATTGTGACAACTTAGGGCATTGTGATCTTCAATGACCTCAAAACTGGTTATGAAAACACATGATAATGCTGACTGTAGTGAAACAACAGCCCTGCCTGCTGCCCAGCCCTTACACACGCACGCACGCACGCGTGCACACGCACACACACACACTATATATACATCATACTCTCGTCTTCCAGCCTGCTGCGTGGCCTAGCATCCTATTAGTGATTAGATTTGTATTTGTATTTTATTTTGATTCTAATTTAGTCACATGCACAGATGTAGTTGCTGTGTACTGTGAAATACACAGATGTATTTGCTGTGTACTGTGAAATACACAGATGTAGTTGCTGTGCACTGTGAAATACACAGATGTAGTTGCTGTGTACAGTGAAATGCACAGATGTAGTTGCTGTGTACTGTGAAATACACAGATGTAGTTGCTGTGTACTGTGAAATACACAGATGTAGTTGCTGTGTACTGTGAAATACACAGATGTAGTTGCTGTGTACTGTGAAATGCACAGATGTAGTTGCTGTGTACTGTGAAATGCACAGATGTAGTTGCTGTGTACTGTGAAATACTTAAGCTCTGAGCTCAGACAGTGCAGGTGTGAATGAAACAATAATAAAACATATTTTTTAGATAATATATACATACTGTAAAAAGGATAAATATAAATGTCCATTGGGATGTGGGCGGGGTAATTGTCCATTGGGGGGGCGGGGAATAAAATCCATAGAGGGAGCAGTACGGGGGGAGGTTAGGATGGTGGCTATTCAGCAGCCTGATGGTCTGGGGCTAGAAAATATTGTCCAGTCTGTTAGTTTTAGCCATGATGCTCCTGTACTGCCCGCGTCTGACTGACGGAAGCAGGGAGAACAGGCCGTGGCTCGGGTGGCTGAGGTCCCTGATTATCTTCTTGGCCTTCCTGTGTCCTGAAGGGCAAGCAGTATGCATCAAGTGCTGCAGTGTGCACCCAGTATGCTCTTGACGGTGCTCCTGTAGAACACTTTAGTGTTGTTCCCTGGCGTGGTAAACATGATCTCACTAACGTCATATGGTCATATCTAAACTAACCTCGGCCTTTTAGCTCCAATGTAAGCCCTTTGGACATCAGTGCTGACCCAGAGTCAGAGTCTATGAACCTGCGGATGTATCCTGTATACCCTATCTGTTTGTCTGTGGGAGGAGTGCAGGATTAGGTCCACACTGCATAGCCTATCTAGGTATGTTTTTAAGCACTAAGCCGGGAGGGGGGGGGATCAGATCAGCCGGGGCTAACTGTTCACTGGGGCATAGTTCACTGGTGTGTTCACTCTTACGCTGCTGCTGCGTAGTGGGATAGCGGCTGGAGGCTGTAAAGCCTGATAGGCGGGAAAACAGTACAGGCTGTTAGGTTGTAAAGTAATGCAGCAGATGAAGACCAAGACCCAGGTTATCTGCTCTGTTGAATATCCTGTCCCCTCCGTCTCATCCTCCCCTTCCTTCTCCAAGCTGATAGAATATCTCCCCTGTTCTCCTCTAGTTTCTGTCCCTCTTCCTCCGCCTCGTCCTCCAGCTTCTGCTCCTACTCCTGCTTCTCCTCCACTCCTCCTCCAGCTTCTGTCCCTCTTCCTCCTCCTCCTCCTTTTACACATCCACAGCAGCAGGGCACACAATCTCTCGCCAAATGACCCCCGTCACCACCCCACCACTTAAACAGCATATCACCCCTCAGTGCAGAGCACTCTAACACCAGTCTCTGGGTCTGTAATGTAGCCAATCAAATCAATTTGATACTAATTGTATTAGTCACATGCGCCGAATACAACAGGTGTAGTGAAATGCTTACTTACGAGCCCCTAACCAACAATGCAGTTTCAAAAAATACAGATAAGAATAGAAGATATAAAAGTAACAATTCATTAAAGAGCAGCAGTAAAACAAATAGCGAAACTATACAGTATACAGATGGGTACCGGTACAGTGTCAGTGTGCGTTGGCACCGGTAAGTTGAGGTAGTATGTACATGTAGTAGAGTTATTAAAGTGACTATGCATAGATGACAACAGAGAGTAGCAGTAGTGTAAAGGGGGGGGAGGTGGGGGGGGAAATGCAAATAGTCTGGGTAGCCATTTGACTAGATATTCAGGAGTCTTATGGCTTTGGGGTAGAAGCTGTTTAGAAGCCTCTTGGACCTAGACTTGGCGCTCCGGTACTGCTTGCCGTGCGGTAGCATGGAGAACAGTCTATGACTAGGTTGGTGGAGTCTTTGACAGTTTTTAGGGCCTTCCTCTGACACCGCCTGGTATAGAGGTCCTGGATGGCAGGAAGCTTGGCCCCAGTGATGTACTGGGCCGTTCGCACTACCCTCTGTAGTGCCTTGCAGTTGGAGGCCGAGCAGTTGCCATACCAGGCAGTGATGCAACCATGCTCTCTATGGTGCAGCTGTAGAACCTTTTGAGGATCTGAGGACCCATGCCAAAACCTTTTAGTCTCCTGAGGGGGAATAGGTTTTGTCGTGCCCTCTTCACGACTGTCTCGGTGTGCTTGGACCATGTTAGTTTCTTGGTGAAGTGGACACCAAGGAACTTGAAGCTCTCAACCTGCTCCACTGCAGCCCCATTGATGAGACTGGGGGCGTGCTCAGTCCTCTTTTTCCTATATCCACAATCATCTCCTTTGTCTTGACCACGTTGAGGGAGAGGTTGTTGTCCGGGCACCACACGGCCAGGTCTCTGACCTCCTCCCTATATGCTGTCTTGTCGTTGTCGGTGAACAGGCCTACCACTGGTGTGTCATCGGCAAATTTAATGATGGTGATGGGGTCGTGCCTTGCCGTGCAGTCATGAGTGAACAGGGAGTACAGGAGGGGACTGAGCACAACTCTGTGTTGAGGATCAGCGTGGCGAATGTTTTGTTACCTACCCTTACCACCTGGGGACGGCCCGTCTGGAAGTCCAGTATCCAGTTGCAGAGGGAGGTGTTTAGTTCCAGGGTCCTTAGCTTATTGATGAGCTTTGTGGGCACTATAGTGTTGAACACTGAGCTGTAGTCAATGAATAGCATTCTCACATAGGTATTCCTTTTGTGCAGGTGGGAAAGGGCAGTGTGGAGTGCAATAGAGATTGCATCATCTGTGGATCTGTTGGGGTAGTATGCAAATTGGAGTGGGTCTAGGGTTTCTGTGATGATGGTGTTGATGTGAGCCATGACCATCCTTTCAGTAGTCATTTAGGCAGGTTAGCTTTGTGTTCTTGGGCCCAGGCACTACGGTGGTCTGCTTGAAACATGTTGGTATTACAGACTCGGACAGGGAGAGGTTGAAAATGTCAGTGAAGACACTTGCCAGTTGGTCAGCGCATGCTCTCAGTACATGTCCTGGTAATCCTTCTGGCCCTGCGGCCTTCTGAATGTTGACCTATTTAAAGTCTTACTCACACCGGCTGCGGAGAGCGTGATCACACAGTCTTCCAGAACTACTGGTGCTCTCATGCATGTTTCAGTGTTATTTGCCTCGAAGCAAGCATAGAATAAGTTTAGCTCGTCTGGTAAGCTCGTGTCACTGGGCAGTTCTCGGCGGTGCTTCCCTTTGTAGTCTGTAATGGTTTGCAAGCCCTGCCACATCCGACGAGCGTCAGAGATGGTGTAGTACGATTCGATATTAGTCCTGTGTTGAGACTTTGCCTGTTTGATGATTCGTCGGAGGGCATAGCATGATTTCTTATAAGCTTCATGGTTAGAGTCCTGCTCCTTGAAAGTGGCAGCTCTAGCCTTTAGCTCAGTGCGGATGCTGCCTGTAATCCATGGCTTTTGGTTGGGGTATGTACATACGGTCACTGTGGGAACGCCATCATTGATGCACTTATTGATGAAGCCCATGTCTGATGTGGTGTACTCCTCAATGCCATCGGAGGAATCCCGGAACATACTCCAGTCTGTGCTAGCAAAACAGTCCTGTAGCTTAGCATCTGCTTCATCTGACCACTTTTTTATTGAGCTAGTCACGGGTGCTTCCTGCTTTAATTTTTGTTTGTAAGCAGGAATCAGGAGGATATAATTATGGTCAGATTTGCCAAATGGAGGGCGAGGGAGAGCTTTGTATCCGTCTCTGTGTGTGGAGTATAGATGGTCTAGAGTTATTTTCCCTCTGGTTGCACATTTAACATGCTGATAAGAATTTGGTAAAACGGATTTAAGTTTCCCTGCATTAAAGTCCCCGGCTACTAGGAGCGCCGTCTCTGAGTGAGAGTTTTCTTGTTTGCTTATGGCGGAATACAGCTCATTCAATGCTGTCTTAGTGCCAGCCTCTGACTGTGGTGGAATGTAAACAGCTACAAAGAATACAGATGAAAACTCTCTCGGTTGGTAGTGTGGTCTACAGCTTACCATGAGATATTCTACCTCAGGCGAGCAGTAGCTCGAGACTTCCTTAGATATCGTGCACAAGCTGTTATTTAGGAAAATACATAGTCCTCCGCACCTTGTCTTACCAGACTCCGCTGTTCTATCTTGCCGGTACATCGTATAACCAGTCAGCTGTATGTTGATATTGTCGTCGTTCAGCCACGACTCCATGAAGCATAAGATGTTACAGTTTTAATGTCACGTTGGTAGTTTAATCTTCCGCATAACTCGTTGATTTTATTCTCCAATGATTGCACGTTTGCTTGCAGAATGGAAGGAAGTCGTGGTTTATTCGATCGCCTACGAATTCTCAGAAGGCAGCCCGCCCCCTCGGCTTCTCTTTCTCCGCCTCCTATTCATGCAGATCACGTGTATCGGGGCCTGTTCCTGAGGACAGGCTATCCTTCGCATCGGGCCCGTCAGAGTCGTGAAAGGAAAAAAGGATTCTGCAAGTCCGTGGTGAGTAATCGCAGTGCTGATGTCCAGAAGTTATTTTCGGTCAAAAGAGATCATTATGAAAAAAGTAAGTACAAAAACAAGTTACAAACAATGCAAATAAATTAACAAAAAAAACTATTGGCTGGAGGCATGTAAAACATAAAACGTGTTATGTCATTGGTTGATGGCTGTAAGGGGTGCTGTGATAAGAGGGACTTGACCCCTGTGATTCAGGTTAACATTTGAACTCGAACGGGGTATTGCTAACAGAGTTGGGAATGAAAGGATGCATGGCGCTGGAGCCAGGGTCATGTTCAGTACTGTAGGTCCAAAACTCCAGGATCGAAACTTTCCCTTTTTTGTGCGTCTGATTAAATCACCATGAGGGACTAACCAGAGCTGCGGACATTCCTTTTGTCTTTGATATGTTCTTCTGTCTTGCACCTGATACGTAGGATGTGCATATTTGATATTTTTTCTCTTAGTAAAAAAACTATCTGAACCAGAAACACTTCTTTTCGTTTTCCGTGCAAAACATTTTGTGACGGTATGCCCTAATGAACACAGTCCAGCTGAGGTATCTGTACTGAACTCTGCAGGGTGATCTAGACTCACTGAGGAGAGATAAAGAGACAGACAAAGACAGCGATGTGCAGAGTAGTGGCAGTGCTAATAGAAGTTGACGGACCAATTAGTGGGCTGCCGGTAACACAAACACATATGCATGATGAATATGCTGCTGGGGCTAATTGTCTTTTGCTCCTGCATCAAAGAGAAGAAGAGAGGAGATGAGTGTTTGGCTGGCAGTGGCACTCGGCTCTCACTGTCTCCCTACCTGTTTCTGTGTTGTCGTATGAGTAGGAGGAGAATAGCAACTGTTAACTCAGGATAAAAAACAAGAAGGATATAGTAACGGCATTGTGTTATATTATCTAATGTTCGTTATTTATGTTACACAAGACTGTGCAGATCATTTCCTCAGAGGAAGTCAATGAAGTATTACAGTCTAAACTGAATCTAGCAAACACGGAGTCATATGAGGAACAGGCTAGACTTTGTAGACATTTTCTCACTGAAATGTCCATCTAAAATCTCTATTTAGCTATGACTAGGTGTAAATTGACTGGTGTAAATCCATTGCCTCAGAGTGTTTCCAGAGCTAATCTAAATGGTCTATTTTCTGCTCTGAAAAGCTTTCCAACCACACTCCAGAGTTTGTCTAAGGACTCCAGACTCCTCAGTGGGCTCTAGTGTGGCCCACCTTGTTTGCTTTTGGACGGCAGCCTCCTGCCCACAGTGCCAGGGACGTCTGGGGAGCAGTGTACAATTTGCAAATGGTGCTGCCCTGAGTGGAGCTGCACTTATAAGTCTAGCCCCATTCCCAGCACTAACCCTAGCCCCTAGCCCTAGCCCTATTAGTGTTAAAATTACAAATGATGCTGCACTGAGTAGGAGGTTCTGATAACTCCTGCCGTAGTCCCAGTCCCTGCACCAAACCCACTCCAAATTTATACACCAGCCGCCAGACTTATACCCTAACCCCAGGGGCCTAAACCCAGACCTACTGCACTCCAGTACTGCTGGTCCTCTCAGGACTCGCCTTCCTCTACCAGCTCCATTATTCCACAGGTCCCCTGGGCCAACACATCA
Source organism: Oncorhynchus mykiss (assembly GCF_013265735.2). Classification (NCBI taxonomy): domain Eukaryota; kingdom Metazoa; phylum Chordata; class Actinopteri; order Salmoniformes; family Salmonidae; genus Oncorhynchus; species Oncorhynchus mykiss. The sequence goes on from NC_048570.1 coordinate 34,892,188, forward strand.
ATCTCTCAGCACTGCATGGTGCTCAGCGAAAAAAAGAGTGAGTGAAAAAAAACATCCTAAATCAAATCACTCACACACACACAGCTCTGACAACCTCTGGCCCGGCGCGCTTAGTCAGGTGAATATTGCATGGGGGGGTAAGTCATGATTAATGCTGGGGCATGTTAGGCATTTGGCCAGGGCATAGTGGGCACAGTGCAGGGCCCATACACACAGACACACGTCCCAGCTCTTCTCTAGTAGTCCACCCTTATTGAGCTGCTTCCTGCTGCAGCCGGGGTAGAGGCTGTTGGGAACCCAGAAATAGCACTCACGGACAATTAACCTGTCTAGCGGAACCCCTCGCCAACAGCCAATGAAATTGCAGGGCGCCAAATACAAATCAACAGAAATCTCGTAAATCAAAATTCTCAAACATACAAGTATTAGGCACCATTTTAAAGATAAAATTATTGTTAATCCAGCCACAGTGTCTGTTTTCAAAAATGCTTTACAGCGAAAGCTCCACAAACGATTATGTTAGGTCACCACCAAGTCACAGAAAACCCCTGCCATTTTTCCAGCGAGGAGTCACAAAAAGCACAAATAGAGATAAAATGAATCACTAACCTTTGATCTTCATCAGATGACACTCATAGGACTTCATGTTACACAATATATGTATGTTTTGTTCGATAAAGTGCATATTTATATCACAAAATCTCATTTTACATTGGCGCATTACGTTCAGTAGTTCTAAAAAATGCTGTGATTTTGCAGAGAGCCACATGAATTCATAGAAATACTCATTATAAATGTTGATGAAAATTCAAGTGTTATGCATGGAACTTTAGATACGCTGTGGAAAAAGCATAATCTCAGTATGGCACTCAGAGCCCAAACCAGCCAAAATAAATATCCGCCATGTTGCGCAGTCAACATTAGTCAAAAATAGCATTATAAATATTCACTTACCTTTGATGATCTTCATCAGAATGTACTCCCAGGAATCGAGGTTCCACAATAAATGTTTGTTTTGTTCGATAATGTCCATCATTTATGCCCATTTATGTCCAAATAGTTTATTTTGTTAGGGCGTTTGGTAAACAAATCCAAAAGCGCATTCAGGTCCAATCGGACAAAAAGTTCAAAAAGTTATATTACAGGTCGAAGAAACTTGTCAAACTAAGTATAGAATCGATCTTTAGGATGTTTTTATCATAAATGTTCAATAAAGAATTCCATTGTCTGTAGAAAAGCAATGGAACGTAGGTCGCTCTCATGTGAAATGCGCGTGACCAGCGCGTGACTCTCTGCCAGACCACTGACTCAAAGAGCTCTCATCCGGTCCCACTTCACAGTAGAAGCCTGAAACAACGTTCTAAAGATGATGACATCTAGTGGAAGCCTTAGGAAGTGCAAAATAACCCATATCCCACTGTGAAATAGGGGCTGAGTTCAAAAACTACAAATCTCAGCTTTCCCACTTCCTGTTTGGATTTTTTCTCAGGTTTTTGCCTGCCATATGAGTTCTGTTATACTCACAGACATCATTCAAACAGTTTCTATCCAATACTAATAATAATATGCATATATTTGCATCTGGGACTGTAAACTGGCAGTTTACTCTGGGCACGCTATTCATCCAAAAGTGAAAATGCTGCCCCCTATCCCAAAGAAGTTACGGCAGGGAACATTGAATTAGCAAGGCTGAAGAGACATGGCCTTCATGCAAGGTCTGGTGCAGTAATGGTATGGGTTAGTGGTTTACCGGCCTGGAGAAGCAAAAACGTGCTGCATAAACTGGCTCTAATGTTTGGCTGACGTTGCTTTTACGTTTTGATTGATCTATAGTGGTGGCAGGCAGGCGTAATGTTCGTTAGTGGGATGATGGATGTGATTGTGCAGTAATTTGGGTTTCAGGCATTTTTGTAGAACTGTGATAATAATACGTACGTTGACTGGTTTGTAATGGTATAGTTTTTAAATATAAGTATAATAGGGAATAGAGTAGAGCTCTGCGATATATTGACTGAATTATCACGATAATGATAAATAGAACGCTATGTTTATACCATTTAATGTGCACTTTTATGCTTTTATATTGCCATTAAAACTACTACTACTTGTTGTAGCCTTCAATTGTCACTGTAGCAATTGGGCATAGTAGCAGACTTATTTCATTTCAAACGTCACATTGCTGTAGTATAGGCTACCTATGGTAATTATTGATATCAATAAAAATGTCCTTGATTTATAGTTACAGTGTATCATTTCTGCCTTGGTGAGAGATATGCGTTACTTTTTGTCAGTGGTGTAAGAATATTTGAAGATAAATACACAACGCAGAGGACGAGAGGTCAATAGAGGAGTAACGATCAATGGAAATAGTGGTTTTTCTATAATATCAATGGGTCAGAGACATGGGAGGAATTTCAGTCCAGGACTCATAGCTGCATGGCAAGTTCCCATTGGTCCAAATTGTTTATACATTGAACCTGAAATAGGATACTTGTTATTTGGCCAATGGTCCAGTTTTTATTTGCAAGGAATTCTAATTGGTCAACCACAGGCTAGGGCTGGGTTATAAAACTACATCCTGCCCCTTTGTTCTGTGGAGAGAATCACTGAGGAGAATCACTGAGGACGGGGGAGAATGTACATCTACCTCCCCGCATGATTTGTTCTCTTTGAATAAACCTATTTTCCTCTCCCTGATTTGCTTTGTGGTCTGTGTTGTTGAAGAGTAACATCAACTGCTAACAGTGGGGAGGGAGCGGGGGAAGGGACTCTGGGCCGGCCGAAAGCGGAACCCATTATGTTAAGATCTCTTTTGTTGACTTATTTATTTTCTTTAGCCACAGACACCCTAGCATAAATAATTAGAACTCATGGCTCAATCTGGGCCATAGAGATTGGTGGAGATCAACATGTGATATATGCAGATGACATTTTCCGTTATTTATATGAACCAGAACATTCTCTGTCATTTATTTTACAGCTGTTGGACACATATGGTGCTGTATTTCAGAGAACTGAAGTAGTGCCTATTTCTAATTATTACTTTTCAAGCTTAGAAAGTCAATTTAAGTGGAAAAGGACAAAGACACACATTACATTTCTGGGTCTACTGATACCATGCAATCTGGAGGAGGAGGCAAATAAAATCAATTACTTTCCTTTAATAAATAAAGATCTCTCCCTATTTCTATGCTAGGTAGGGACAATTTAATCAAAATAAATATATTACCAAGGTTGATATATTACCAACTTTTTAAATAAAATAAGTGGCCTGCTCTCCGACTTTATTTTGAATGGAAAGACCTCGAGCCAAATTGACACCCTATGAAGATGGAGGTCTTGGGGACTACCTCATATGAAGATGTATTACTGGTCTGAACAACTGCTTTCACCTAAACAACGGACAGCAGACTGTCCTTGTGCATGGAGGACTATCAAAGACATAAATGTAACACCTTATGATCTAAAATATATTCATTACTTCCAGTCCAAGGCACTGAAGAAGGCAATCCAATGATTCTCAATTCTATTTGTATTTGGGAAAATGTACATACATTCATGAGGTGGAAAGAACCAATATCGCCAGGTGTTAAATTCATGTTTTAAGTATCCCAATATTTCTGTTATTACGGGGCTATCACTCAGTCAAGAGTGCTCATGCGCAGGAAGTCTAGTCGTTGATGGACCTAGCCTTGAGTGTAATGGCGACCTTTGAGGGTGGTCATATGGTATAGTGAACTTTGTTAAACTGGAACCTTGTCGTTGTGTCATTTCGAGTTAACACCCGGCACCCCTACTTGGAATAGCCCCACCTTACCTCCAGCATTGAATGATATCACCTTTAAGTCCTGGTTCCAAAGTGGCATCATGAGTTTTGAGCATGTGTACTATGGTCGCGCTCTACAGTCATCCAATCAATTCTAAGAAAGATTTGGCCGATTTCTTAAAGTTCAAAACTCAAAAATCTCCTTCAATCGCTTCAACAGAATCTGGATGACCGTAAGGCATATAGCAGAGACAAAATACAGAAAGAACCTGCTACGCCAAAGAAGTTAATTGCCAAGTTATAGCAAGGGTTGGTTGAAACTCTATAAGGAAACAATGGGAAAGGGAAAGGGGGATACCTAGTCAATTTGTACAACTGAATGCCTTCTAGCTACAGCCCATTGGATTCTATATACCATAAAGAAGCAAAAACCAGACTTATTTGACAGAGTTTGGAGACTGTATGTGAACCATCTCGGGGAGTGTGGTGGTTGAGTGGAGGTGACACGCGTTTGCGTGTCGGCCGGGGCTCGGGGGTTTCCGAATTGCTGACTGGTTGTGCACGTGTCGCGTTCGGCTGGTTGGCGGGTCGGGGATATCCGAGTTCCCTGGTTCCGACTGGCTCGTGAGCGCGGATTGTTCTGGGAGGCAGGGGGCTAGATTGTATTTGTGATTGTGGGCGAGTGCAGGAATGTTGTGTGGTGGATATTTTGTTCTTGTAATGTATTTTTGGGGGTTTGTGTATGTCAGTGTATTTGGGATCCACATTTTACTTTAATATTCTGTTCAAATATATATATATTTTTAAAGGAGCTCTCCTATCGGAATCCTGTCTGTTGTGACAGGCCGTAAAGAGGAAAGACAACAGACAGGGCTTGGTCATTGGGAAATAACACTGTGATGGTGTTGATACATTGATTCAGCTTTATGTACTTAAATGTTATTGTACTGTAACTACATGGATTACTTCATACAATGGTTAGGAACAATATTATATCTGTAATGTATCCAAATACACAATACTACTTCATAGGATTCCATTAATCATTATTTGTCTTAAAGTCATTTGTTTGCCGGTGTGGGTGTGGGTGGGGAGGTGTGAGATCCTGTGCGTGCCTGTATATTTGCATGTATGTATGTGTGTGTGTGTGCCTCTGCGTGCCTGCATGTGTTTAAGCACCACTGTGATCCAAATTAGACCATTAGGGTCAATACATTAATGGGATCTGTGGCCCCTGGCCTGTTTTCATAGCCCGTGTCTGGAGGCCAGCAAAGCTGGACATAAACTCAGATGGATTAAATGGGATTAGTGGTGTCACTGAAACAGATGTGATTTTATCAGCTGAGCTGTACTGCACAGTCAGTTCCCCTTTTAGCCCACTGCAGAAGCCTGGTTATACTGCACTACAACAGTGACCCCTGCTGTATATGAGCAGTACTGCATGTACCAGTAGGGGGATGGTAAACCCAAGCCGGGGATATTAACCCTTTACTGGGGATTTTAAGGATCTTGCCGTCCATTGGGGGTCACTGTTCCCATTTGAAAGACGGAGAAGTAGAAAAAGCTCTGCTGCCATCTTGCAAAGCCAAATGCAATGCGAGGCGTTGTGAGTTGTTTCATTTTGTAAAGCAGGTGTAGCAGCGGATCTAGTGCCACGTTGCAGGTGTCATGGTGATGTGTCCTGTGGTGTGTAATGGAAGCTTAATGTGGCGATGAAATGTTGCCATGAAAATATTGTCAGAGATAATAAAATACCTCCAACACGATAGTTCAAATGCTGATGTTGTTTATTATAATACAGTCCATCGCTGCGGCACGTACAGTAATACCTTGTTAACAACACCATGGTGTACTGTACCTTTGGTGTAATCCAAAGTCGAATTATTCCATCGACTGTGTGTGGTTCCGCGTATTTCTGTAAACAAGTACAATTAAGAGGAAAGATAAGTGAAAGATTAAACACTATGGGAATAGTATCAAACTATGTTTAGTTGTATATGGTTGTAAAGATGTGCGTGTTTTAATAAATAAACTCAACACATTACAAAATAAGAAACACGAACAACGCACAGACATGACACTGGAACAGAAACAATAACGCCTGGGGAAGGAACCAAAGGGAGTGACAGATATAGGGCAGGTAATCAAGGAGGTGATGGAGTCCAGGTGAGTCTGATGACGCACAGGTGCACATAATGATGGTGGCAGGTGTGCACCTTAACGAGCAGCCTAGTGACCTAGAGACCGGAGAGGGAGCGCACATGACAGTACCCCCTCCCCAACGCGCAGCTCCAGCCGCAGGACGCTGACCAAAATGACGATCCTGGGGATCAGGAGCGGACCGGCCACCTCTGCTGAGGCACGGGAAACCTGTCAGTCCAGCTGAGAAGCGGGAGCATGGTGATCTAGAGCACCGGAGAGAGAGCATACCTAACGGTACACCCTCCCCGGCACGTTCGGCTCCAGCCACAGGACGCCAACCCAAGGGACGAACCCGGGGGTCAGGAGCGGAGCGGTCACCCCTGCTGATGCGCGGGAACCTGTCGTCGGCGGAGGCAGGGGAGCCTGGCGATCCGGCGAAGGCATGAAAACCCGACGTCATTCCAACTGACACACACACAAAAAAACACTCCCTGATGCTTCCCTTTGGTGAGGCGTTATTCTGTAACGATGTGCGTTGAGAGTCGGGAAGCAAGTTCAGGGAGTGAGTGTTTTAATAAATAAACACAACACAATACACAACATGAAACACTAACAACGCACAGACATGACACAGGTACAGAAACAATAACGCCTGGGGAAGGAACCAAAGGGAGTGACAGATATAGGGCAGGTAATCAAGGAGGTGATGGACTCTTGATGACGCGCAGGCGTGTGTAACGATGGTGACAGATGTGCGCCATAACGAGCACCCTGGTGACCTAGAGACTGGAGAGGGAGCGCACGTGACAATGGTGTAGTATTCAAGTATGTTCAAAGTATAATATGACACATTTCAAGGGTCTATCAACTGTATAGCCTTGCATTTGATTAGAAAATGATATATATGTGAGCTAGTAATCATGTTCAATGTCTTTTACAATTCAACAACCATCCACATCATCTCACATTCACAGGCTGTAATTATATTTTCTATAGATCCTGCCATTAGATCCTTCCATTTACGGATGTATGCCCGGGGTTTGACGGCAGTTATATGATGATGACAGCTGACAAAGGGGAGGGCTAACAGAACCAGTGTTCCTTTGAAGGGGGCCAAAAGCAACACAGAGTACTTGTCTGTTTGGTCCCTAGTGCTCAGAGCCAGGAGAGTGTATGCAAAATGATGTGGGATAACCTATTTGCAAAACAAAAGGGGGTAGGAATAATCGCCTGCAGACGATGGCTGGAGTGCCCTGGGGGATGGAGGAGTTGTAGGGGTGTGAGAGGCAGACGGGGGAACACGCCCTCCTTCTCCCAGTGGAGTTGGCCCCCAGATGTCGCAGGGTTCCTGTCGTTGACCCCTGAGATGGGGGCAGCTCAGGGTGGGTCCTCAGGGGCCAGGGGGAACCCCCTCAACCCCCTCTGTTCCTCTGAGGGGTTGAGGGGGGGTTGAGGAGATGTTGTTATCCAGTCTGTCCAATATGAGCAGTCAGCCAAACCACCAGGCCAGCAACGCTGAGCTGATTAACCCTTGAACAGTAGTGTGTGTGGGTGTGGTCTGTCAGGTCTGTCAAAACAGTGGCCAGAGTGGACTTAACTGTTAATCTAGCAGTAGTTTGTTTTAATTTCGTGGTGTAGAATATTTGATATAGTACAATGTAAAACCGTCATGTTATTTTCATGGTATATTACCGTATAATCAACAGCATAAACTGAAAACAGTAGATGAATGAAATTACATTGCATTGTGGTGAAATATTAGATGTATTTTGGACTTTACCGTAAAATGTGTAAAATACAGTAGAAGTACACCTACTGTATTTGTGAATGTTCAAAAAATAATGCTACACAAAGAGCACAAGGTTGACAAAATCAAAGCACCTAATCTAAAATAAGAGAGAATGTTTTTGATGTATTTCAAAGGCTTGTAATTCCACGCCACCGAATACAGTACCGTAATGCATTTTTGGAGTGCCAAAAACCTTTTGACCACTATTGGGTGCATGGCATTGTTGTTTTTGACTCATTAACATATTTAGAGGTGTGCCTTATAAGAGGCTACATTTGTGCCACCTATTTGTGAGTACTTTACCAATTGTACTGATATGTGGTAGTAGTGCCCCGTCAATTAAATATTTATAGGGGACAGGTTGGAGTGGCAGCAAGTCTTTAAGGTTGAGTCATTTAGAATTTTGTCCCCAAATGTAACCACGTTTCTATTTAATGTAAATAGTTTATGATTAGTGAATGCCACAATGTAGTTGTTTTGTTAGATACTTATCCCTTTTAGCCAAAATCGTATTTTTTCAAAACCATTTGAGCTGTCACTCTAGTTGTTCAGTCCGAACAGATTCACAAATCATGGGAATTTGTAGGCTATGCAGACGTTGCCTCCCTCCGAGGCACTTGTTGCTATGCAACCCTTCTGGACTTGCCACGACAGGCCCTGGCTAAAGCCAGTATGAGAAACTTGCCAGCAAACGTTTGTGCTATGAAACTAAATAAATACTGCACTCTGACCCACAAAACGTATTTGCTAGATTATTCATAGAGTTGTTACACAAAGCAAGGAAAGTGAACTTCAAAACGTGATGTGGATTTATTGGGATTTGCAGCTGTTGTTGGTAAGTACCGAATCTGCTAGCTTCTGAAATAACGTACTCACCCTTTATACCTTGAATGATTGAGTATTTGCCATGTCCTTTGGTCTGTTTTAACCTATAGTCACTGTTTGGAAAAATACCAATATGTGGTATTTTATATCACTTGGAATTTTGGAGGCCTTAACAAAGGCTTCTAATATGGCATTCATTGATATGTTGTAATATGTAATCACATTACCTAACAGCCAACCTGTTTGCACCAATCCTATGTACTTACGGTGAAATACTGTAAAATACAAACCCAATAAGATTACAGTAATGCACTGTACTGTTGTTTTACTGCAACTAACAGGCAGCCAGTTGCCTGTAAGTTACTGTAAAAACAATGGTAAAAAAAAGGTTACAGTAACAGATACTGTAAAATACAGTACAGTAACGTACCATACCTTTTTTTACAGTAACTTACAAGCAACTGGCTGCCTATAAGTTACCGTAAAAACAACAGGAAGTGGTTGACAGTGTTGTTTTTGAAACCTCTCAAACGTTGCTTAAGGTATAATTTCTCACTGTGTAGCTGAACTGTACTTTTCTTCCACTCAATTTCATGTGAATTGTTTCACGTTTTTGCCAAGTGGGTTTCAATGGGCTCTTGTTATACACTTTCCTCTGCATTGGATAGTATTTTTTACACAAAGTATCAGGCTTTTCAGGCTGTCCAGCCCTCTTTATAATAGTGAGCCCAGTGAGCACAATGTTCATTCTACAGTGTTATGGATCCGAGGGGCATCTCTCTCTCTCTCCACCTGTCGGGTGGACCATAGACTGTGCCTCTCTCTATCCGGAGGATGATTCCACTCAGGACGCAACAGCCTGAGTGTCTCTCTCTCAATTAAATTGAAGGGCTCTATTGGCATGGGAAACATTTTAACATTGCCAAAGCAAGTGAAGTAGATAATAAACAAAAGTGAAATAAACAATACAAACTTACAGTAAACATTACACTCACGAAAGTTCCAAAATAATAGAATGTACAAATAGTTAAAATACAAAAGGGAAAATAAACATAAATAAGGGGTGTATTTACAATGGTGTTTGTTCATCACTGGTTGCCCTTTTCTTGTGGCAACAGGTCAATCAATCAATCAAATGTATTTATAAAGCCCTTCTTACATCAGCTGATGTCACAAAGTACTGTACAGAAACCGAGCCTAAAACCCCAAACAGCAAGCAATGCAGGTGCCAACCCGGACAGGAAGATCACGTCAGTGACTCAACCCACTCAAGTGACACACCCCTCCTAGGGATGGCATGGAAGAGCACCAGTAAGCCCCTGTAATAAGGTTTGAGGCAGAGAATCCCAGTGGAGAGAGGGGAACCGGCCAGGCAGAGACAGCAAGGGCGGTACGTTGCTCCAGTGCCTTTCCGTTCACCTTCACACTCCTGGGTCAGACTACACTCAAATATAGGACCTACTGAAGAGATGAGTCTTCAAAAAGACTTAAAGGTTGAGACCAACACACACGTGCGTCTCTCACATGGATAGGCAGACTATTCCATAAAAATTGCGCTCTATAGGAGAAAGCCCTGCCTCCAGCTGTTTATTTAGAAATTCTAGGGACAATTAGGAGGCCTACGTCTTGTGACCGTAGCGTACGTGTAGGTATGTACGGCGGGACCAAATCGGAAAGATAGGTAGGAGCAATCCCATGTACTTTGTAGGTTAGCAGTAAAACAGCCCTTGCCTTAAACAGAAAACAGCCCTTGCCTTAACAGGAAACCAGTGTAGAGAGGCTGCACTGAAGTAATATGATCAAATGTTTTGTTTTAGTCAAGATTCTAGCAGCCGTGTTTAGCACTAACTGAAGTTTATTTATTGCTTTTTCCAGGTAGCCAGAAAGTAGAGCATTGCAGTAGTCTAACCTAGAAGTGACAAAAGCATGGATGAATTTTTCTGCATAATATTTGGACAGAGAGTTTCTGATTCTTGCAATGTTACGTAGATGGAAAAAAGCTGTCCTTGAAACAGTCTTCATATGCTCGTCAAAAGAGAGATCAGGGTCCAGAGTAACGCCGAGGTCCTTCACAGGTTTATTTGAGACGACTGTACAACCATCAAGATTAAATGTCAGTTTCAACAGAAGATCTCTTTGTTTCTTGGGACCTAGAACTAGCATCTCTGTTTTGTCCAAGTTTAAAAGGAGAACATTTGCCGCCATCCACTTCCTTATGTCTGAAACACAGGCTTCCAGGGAGGGCAATTTTGGGGCTTCACCATGTTTCATCGAAATGTACAACTGTGTGTTGTCCACATAGCAGTGAAAGTTAACATTATGTTTCCGAATGACATCACCAAGAGGTAACATTTATAGTGAAAACAATAGTGGTCCTAAAACTTAGCCTTGAGGAACATAGACATTTACAGTTGATTTGTCAGAGGACAAACCATCCACAGAGACAAACTGATATCTTTCAGACAGATAAGATCTAAACCAGGCCAGAACTTGTCTGTGTAGACCAATTTGTGTTTCCAATCTCTCCAAAGAATGTGGGGATTGAAGGTATCAAAAGCAGCACTAAGGTCTAGGAGCACAAGGACAGATGCAGAGCCTCGGTCTGACGCCATTAAAAGATAATTTACCATCTTCACAAGTGCAGTCTCAGTGCTATAATGGGGTCTAAACCAGACTGAAGCGTTTCGTATACATTGTGTTCATGAAAGAAGTGAGTTGCTGCGCAACAGCTTTTTCATTTCTTTTTGAGAGGTCACAAATCTTTCTGCTGTGTTGGCACACTATAAAGGCGAGACCCAAATGCAGACACAGGAGGCAGATGGTAGAGCTCCGATATTTATTATAACAAAGGGAGTAGGCAAAGGCAGGTCGGGACAGGCGAGAGTTCATAAACCAGGTCAGAGTCCAAACAGTACCAGACGATAGGCAGTCTCGAGGTCAGGCCAGGCAGGGGTCAGAAACCAGCAGGACTAGAAACAAACTGAGACTTGGGAAAAATACGATTAAGGAAAAAACGCTGGTTGACTTTGCAAACAAGACGAACTGGCACAGAGAGACAGGAAACACAGGGATATATAGACCAGGGATAAGAAGTGACACCTGGAGGGGGTGGAGACAACCACAAGGACAGGTGAACCAGATCAGGGTGTGACAGCACACTGTGGTATTTCACCCAGTAGATATGGGTGTTTATCAAAATAGGGTTTGTTTTTTAATTCTTTGTGGATCTGTGTAATCTGAGGGAAATATGTGTCTCTAATATGGTCATACATTTGGCACGAAGTTAGGAAGTGCAGCTTAGTTTCCACCTCATTTTGTGGGCAGTGTGCACATAGGCAGACCTGGCTCTCAAGAAAAAACAGGCTATGGCGGACTTAATAGCAAGGCTATGCTCACTTAATAGCAAGGCTATACTCTCTCAATAGCAAGGCTATGGTCACTGAGTCTGTACATAGTCAAAGTGTTCCTTACGTTTTGGTCAGTCCCAATGGTCAGGTATTCTGCCACTGTGTACTCTCTGTTTAGGACCAAATAGCAATGTGTCAAGTAATTATCTTTTTGTTTTCTCATGATTTGGTTGTGTCTAATTGTGTTGCTGTCCTGGGGCTCTGTGGGGTCTGTTTGTGATTGTGAACAGAACCCTAGGACCAGCTTGTTAGAGGACTCTTCTCCAGGTGCATCTCTCTGTAGGTGATGGCTTTGTTATGGAAGGTTATTGCTTCCTTTTAGGTGGTTCGAGAATTTAGCGGCTCATTTCTGGATTTTGATCAAATTAGCGGGTATCGGCCTAATTCTGCTCTGCATGCATTATTTTGTGTTTTACGTTGTACACAAAGGATATTTTTGCAGAATTCTTCATGCAGAATCTCAACTTGCTCTTTGTCCCATTTTGTGACTTCTTGTTTGGTGAGCAGACCCCAGACCTCACAACCATAAAGGGCTAGAGGTTCTATAACTGATTCTAGTATTTTCTGCCAGATCCTAATTGGAATGTCGAATTGTATGTTCCTTTTGATGGCATAGAAGGCCCTTCTGGCCTTATCTCTCAGCTTGTTCACAGTTGTGGAAGTTACCGGTGGCGCTGATGTTTAGGCCTAGTGTCTAGATGGAATTTGTATTTGTGGTCCTGGCAACAGCACCTTTTTTGTCTTACTGAGATTTACTGTCAGGGCCCAAGTCTGACAGAATCTGTGCAGATGATCTAGGTGCTGCTGTTGGCCCTCCTTGGTTGGGGACAGAAGCACCAGATCATCAGTGAACAGTATACATTTGACTTCAGTTTCTAGTAGGGTGAGGCCATGTCCTGCAGACTGTTCTAGTGCCTTTGTCAATTAGTTGATCTCTCTCTCGCTCTCTCACTGTCTTACGCTCTCAAATCCAATTTTATTTGTCCCATGCACCGAATATAACAGGTGTATGTAGACCTTACAGTGAAATGCTTACTTAAAATCCCTTAACCAACAGTGCCGTTTTAAGAGAAATAAGTGTTCAAGTATTTACTCAAATAAACTGAAGTAAAAAAGAAAAAAAGAACATGGAAAAATAACAAATAATTAAAGAGCAACAATTAAAGAACAGTAACAAGGCTATATACAGGGGGTACCGGTACAGTGTCAGTGTGTAGGTGCACATGTTAGTCAAGGTAATTGAGGTAATATGTACATGTAGGTAGAGGTAAAGTGACTATGCATAGATAATAACAGAGAGTAGTAGCAGCATAAAACATGTGGGGGTGGGGGGGTGGTCAATGCAAATAGTCAGAGTAGCCATTTGAGTAGCTGTTCAGGAGTCTTGTGGTTTGGGGGTAGAAGCTATTAAGAAGGCTTTTGGATCTAGACTTGGTGCTCCGGTATCGCTTGCCGTGCGGTAGACGAGAGAGTCTTGGGCAATTTTTTAGGGCCTTCCTTTGACATCTCCTGGTATAGAGGTCCTGGAAGGAAGCTTGGCCCAGTGATGTACTGGGCTGTACGCACTACCCTCTGTAGTGCCTTGCGGTCGGAGGCCGAGCAGTTGCCATACCATGCGGTGATGCAGGCAGTCAGGATGCTCTCAATAGTACAGCTGTAGAACTTTTTGAGGATCTGACGATCCATGCCAAATCTTTTCAGTCTCCTTAGGGCGAATTGTTGTTGTTGTGGCCTCTTCATGACTATCTTGGCATGTTTGGACCATGATAGTTTGTTGGTGCTGTGGACACCAAGGAATTTGAAGCTCTAAACCTGCTCCACTACAGCCCCGTCAATGAGAATGGGGCCCCCGTGTTGAGGATCAGCATGGCAGATGTGTTGTTACCTACCCTTACCACCTGGTGTAAGGTTGTTCCTTTTGTCCAGGTGGGAAAGGGCATTGTGGAGTGCAATAGAGATTGCATAATCTGTGATTCTGTTGGGGCGGTATGCAAATTGGAGTGGGTCTAGGATTTCTGTGATAATGGTGTTGATGTGAGCCATGGCCTTTCAAAGCACTTCATGGCTACAGACTTGAGTGCAATGGGTCGGCAGTCATTTAAGTAGGTTACCTTGGTGTTCTTGGGCACAGGGACTATGGCCTTCTTAAAACATTTTGGTATTACAGACTCGGTCAGGGAGAGGTTGAAAATGTCAGTGAAAACACTTGCCAGTTGGTCAGCGCATGCTCGGAGCACACGTCCTGGTAATTCATCTGGCCCTGCGGCCTTGTGAATGTTGACCTGTTTAAAGGTCTTACTCACATCGGCTATGGAGAGCGTGATCACACAGTCGTCCAGAACAGCTAGTGCTCTCATGTATGCTTTAGTGTTGCTTGCCTCGAAGAGCGCATACAAGTAATTTAGCTCGTCTGGTAGGCTCTTGTCACTGGGCAGCTCGTGGCTGTGCTTCCTTTAGTAGTCTGTAATAGTTTGCAAGCCCTGCCAAATCAGGCGAGCGTCGGAGGCAGTGTAGTAGGGTTCAGTCTTAGTCCTGAATTGACGCTTCGCCTGTTTAATGTTTCATCGGAGGGGATAGCTGGATTTCTTCTAAGCATCTTTGTTAGAGTCCCATTCCTTGGAAGTGGCAGCACCATGGCAGCACCATAGCTCCATGGCTTCTGGTTGGGGTATGTAAGTACGGTCACTGTGGGAATAACGTCATCAATGCACTTATTGATGAAGCCAGTGCCTGATGTGGTGTACTCCTCAATGTCATCGGAAGAACCCCGGAACATGTTCCAGTCTGTGCTAGAAAACAGTCCTGTAGCTTAGCATCTGCGTCATCTAACCACTTCCGTATTGAGCGAGTCACTGGTAATTACTGCTATAGTTTTTGCTTGTAAGCAGGAATCTGAATGATAGAGTTATGGTCAGATTTTCCAAATGGAGGGCGTGGGAGAGCTTTGTACTCTTCTCTGTGTGTGGAGAAAAGGTGGTCTAGAGTTTTTTTCCCCTCTGGTTGCACATGTAACATACTGTTAGAAATGATTTAAAACGGATTTACGTTTTCCCGCATTAAAGTCCCCGGCCACTAGGAGCGCCACCTCTGGATGAGCATTTTCTTGTTTGGTCATAGCCTTATACAGCGTGTTGAGTGTGGTCTTAGTTCCAGCATAGGTTTGTGGTGGTAAATAGACAGCTACGAATAATATGGATGAAAATTCTTGCTAAATAGTGTGGTCTTCAGCTTATCATGAGATTCTCTGCTTCAGGCAAGCACAACCTTGAGACTTCCTTAATTGTATATTTTGTGCATCAGCTGTTATTGACAAATAGACACAGACCGCCACCCCTTGTCTGACTGGAGGCAGCTGTTCTATCTTGCCGATACAAAGAAAACCCAGCCAGTTGTATGTTATCCATGTCGTCGTTAAGCCATGACTTGGTGAAACATATGATATTAACATTTTTAATGTCCCGTTGGTAGGATAGTTTTGACCGGAGCTCATCCAGTTTATTATCCAATGATTGCACATTGGCTGATAGGTAGAGTAGAGGCGGGTGACCCACTCGCCATTGGATCCTTACAAGGTACCCCGATCTACGTCCCCGTCTCTTCTTCATGTGAATGACAGAAATTAGGGCCTTGTCCGGTGTCTAAAGTGAATCCTTCTCATCCGACTTGTTAAAGAAAATATCTTAGTACTAGGTGAGTAATCGATGTTCTGATATCCAGAAGCTCTTTTCTGTGGCGGAAACATTATGTACAAAATAAGTTACAAATAGAGCGAAAAAACACACGCAATAGCACAATTGTTTGGGAGCCCGTAAAACTGCAGCCATCTCCTCCGGCGCTTTTACACTCTCTCTCTTCTCTTCTCTTCTCTCACTCACTCACTCACTCACTCACTCACTCACTCACTCACTCACTCACTCACTCACTCACTCTCTCTCTCTTCCTAATTTAATTAATGACCCTGTAACTTAACTGGTCCTCAGAGTGCAACCTGGTCACCAGTAGAGTTCCTCATATCACAGCACTGCTGATCTCTCTCTCTCTTTAACCGCTGCCGTCGGTCGTCTCCCACTGGACTCCTTCTCATCCTCTCTGAGATCTCACCCCTCGCCTCACCTCAGACTCCACAGCGCTCCACAGCTCCCTCCTGTCTGCAGCGGCAGGCGGCGAGTCATAGGGCTAAATACCAAACGCATGAAATATTCAGCAGCAATTTCCCCTTTTGAAATAATACCTTGAAATGTTAATGCGCTCCCACTGCTTGTTTTAAGTGGAAAGCATCCCCTGGTGCTGGTGTTTGCACAGTGTAGGTGTGGACCACTCTTAAACTGCTGTCTAAGTGAAAGTAATACAGCACCGACAGCTCTTGAGGATTATACCAGAAAGAGAGAAGGGCACCGAGTTTGGGAGGAGACTGCTATTCTCAGAGCCTACCTGCACAAAATGGCCATTGCTGTACTATAATATTGTTTTATACTCTATGTTTCCCACATTGACTTTTCATTGGATCCAACATGGCCCCCGTCGTTGATACTAGTTTCTCAGTTTCGTCACTGGAGTATATTCCGCAATTCCTATTTCCTTGCCTCTCTATAAGCCATAGGAAGTTTATATAGTGGCAGCCCATAAGGATGTGTATCTGGTGTCATCCGCCCACAGGGTGCTGCTATTATTAGTCTGGCCTTAACACAGCGGGCGCTGTTCCATGCTGATCCAGCTAGAGCCAGTCTGATGTTATCTCTCTCTCTCTCTCCTCACTCACCTGATGTGGATGGATAAGCCGTTGGCTTGCTATGGGTCTGTGGTGGGAGAATAGTAGCATTGCAGAGTGAGTAAGGAAGGAAGGAAGGTGATTTCTCGAGGCTCAGCAGTATTGTTGTTATGAATCTAAAAAGGTCAGGTAATAAGGTCTGGTACAGTTGAGCAGATTCAGGAGGATATGGATCAGGTTTGTTATTGGTCAGCTGGATAGTGCAGTCAGCGGCACACAGACACACACACACAGTCACTCACTCTGATTTTCCACTCACATAAAAAAAAAGGTTGTAATGTCACATACACCGGATAGGTGTAGTGAAATGTGTTGTTTTACAGGGTTAGCCATAGTAGTAAGCCAACCCTGGAGCAAATTAGGGTTAAGTGCCTTGCTCAAGGGCACATCGACAGATGTTTCACCTTTTCGGCTAGGGTGTTCGGTATTTCGGTTTCTGGCCCAACGCTCTGACCGCTAGGGTACCTGAATGCACAACCACCGGCACGCAAACACAGTTGAGTGCACAGTTCCACTGTCTGCCCAAGGCCCTCAGTCTTGACAGCAAGGCATTAAATATTAGTAGCGTTTACGGCGGGTTTGTAACATGGTTATTCCGGTGAGTGAGCTTTCCTTCACAGCATCACTGACCACGGCGCTGCTGTGACAGACAGAGTGGTGGTGGTGGAGGGTTAGCCTGACGGACAGCAACCTGCCTGGGATGGCCCAACAAACATACGCACACACAACATACAAACACACACACATGTTCATGCGCGCATGCACACACACACACACACACACACACACACACACACACACACACACACACACACACACACACACACACACACACACACACACACACACACACACACACAATTCCGCAGTAAATGCATTGCTCAATCTGTGTGTGTTTTGGTTTGAGGGACATTCTCATTGAGATCTTATGGTCGTTTGTGGCCTGAAAGCCATTCTTTTACGGCACGCCTAGATTTGTTCCGTTAACACTTTGTAAGGTACACTATGTTTTCATACTTCAAATGACAAGGTACTGTATGGACTCTTTGTTGATCTTTGGTTTCCGTAAACGTCTTGGATGTCTTGAAATGAATAGGGTGGCATTTCGGGGGCTTACGGGAATAGTAATTACCTTGTCACTATTTTGCCCTAAGAATAGCAAGTGTCTGCCTGCTCTTAACCACCCGCTCTTCTATTATTCAAGGAAATGTATCCTCCCCTAGCCTTACCGCCTCTAAAACATTACCATTCACTGTGCTCCCCTAGCCTTACCGCCTCTAAAACATTACCATTCACTGTGCTCCCCTAGCCTTACCGCCTCTAAAACATTACCATTCACTGTGCTCCCCTAGCCTTACCGCCTCTAAAACATTACCATTCACTGTGCTCCCCTAGCCTTACCGCCTCTAAAACATTACCATTCACTGTGCTCCCCTAGCCTTACCGCCTCTAAAACATTACCATTCACTGTGCTCCCCTAGTCTTACCGCCTCGAAAACATTACCATTCACTCTGCTCCCCTAGCCTTACCGACTCGAAAACATTACCATTCACTGTGCCCCCCTAGCCTTACCGACTCGAAAACATTACCATTTACTGTGCTCCCCTAGTGTCACGTTCTGACCATAGTTATTTTGTGTTTTCTTTGTTTTAGTGTTGGTCAGGACATGAGCTGAGTGGGCATTCTATGTTTTGTGTTTCTATGTTGGGTTTGTTGTTTGGCCTGATATGGTTCTCAATCAGAGGCAGGTGTTAGTGATTGTCTCTGATTGGGAACCATATTTAGGTAGCCTGTTTTGTGTTGGCTTTTGTGGGTGGTTGTTTCCTGTCTTTGTGTTCTCTGCACCAGATAGGACTGTTTCGGGTTTTGCCACGTTTATTGTTTTGTAATTGTGTTCATGTTGAGTTTCTCATATTAAAAACCATGGACACTTACCACGCTGCATCTTGGTCCGATCCTTGCTTCACCTCTTCAGAGGAAGAGGAGGAAAACTGTTACACCTAGCCTTACCCCATTTAAAACATTACCATTCACTGTGCTCCCCTAGCCTTACCCCATTTAAAACATTACCATTCACTGTGCTCCCCTAGCCTTACCGCCTCTAAAACATTATCGCTCTACTCAACTGTCCCACGGAGATTCATCATTCAGCTCCACTGGCAGCAGAGAGTCTTTAAACACAGAATGTGCAGTAATCCAATGGGCACCTAATAATCATTAACAGCCGGAAGATGAGGTGACTGATCAGGCTAGGCCCAGGCATGTCCAGGGGAGCGAAGGGAGCATAGTGACAGCCAGGATGGGGTTGATGTGTGTGGGACCTGGTCCGCCGGCCGCAGACGCTTTTCAATTAACACTGACTCTGGAGTGAGAGGGGCTGTTCCTGGCCAGAAGGCCTGCAGGCCTCTTTGCAATTCATCAGGGCCGGTCCCTCTGCTTATTGCAGGCACCCTGACAGCGTTGACACATCTGGTCTTTCTGTGGATGCTCGCAGGGGTTTGTTGACGCTCCCTCTACAAATGACAGTGACCCCGCCCGCGCTCCATGGGCTCTCGCTAGAATTGATTAGTGATAATTGGAGGGAGTCAGAAGCTGAGAAGTGTCACTAAATAAATTTGGCTCTGGTTAATTGCGGATTCCTTTGGATGAGGGGAGAGAAACACTTAGCCGCCGGCTGACAATGGCGGATTAATTTGGCCCCTTCAAAGAACATAATTAGGCTGATTGTTGAGCGATAAGGCAAAGGTTTTACAAGCTGCCACACTGTCAGAGCTAAGAACATCATCCCTCCTCCCACTCTCCTCCCGCTCCTCTCCCCTCATTCACTTTGACGCTCCCTGCCTGGCTGCCCCTCCACAGTGTAGGACATGTTTTAACCTCTGTCCTGGAGACGATACTAGACCAAGAGTTCATCACTACTACAGGGTCCCCAACGGATAACATCAGGGGCAACGTTTCAGTCAATCAGCCACAGATCTACAGTTCACAATATTTTCCTTAAGCAGACAGACATGTCCTTTGATAACAGGGCATTGCAGGCGTACCATATGAGAGCTATCGAGCAGATCTAGAGAGAGATACAGACATAAGTCCTTCAACCTGACGGGGGAGCTACTGCGCTTGGATGAAGACCGGAGGGATTCTTGTCAGCCTTCCAGAGCATACGAATCCAATTTGAGATGGGTTCATTCCTGGTCCAAATGGAAATGATTTCAGAGCCCCAGAGCATTACTCAGGCTTGGCCCAGACTGGGGCCGAGGGGCCGTGGAGTCCTTCCTCTGCTCCACTCTGCACTGAGGGCCTCTCACTGTGTGGAGGCTGGTGCTTCAGCAGGCTGGACTCTTCTTGGACGATGCCCAGGTCTCTAACAGAGAGGAGGCCTCCACAGACCAGGCTTCAAAGGAGAAGGCTCTGAGATAATAACAATGCACTTGACAGATACATCAGTAGAGTTTAACCACTACCGGCTGTGTGCTGTTACTAAAAATATGAAAAGATAAAATGAAGAACAACAAATGGCTGTATCAAAGAACATGTCAGAAGCTCTCAGATTGTCTTCCCTTCAGGCTGGCAAGGCGAGAGTTGTGTTTCTGCTGAAAGAAAGATGGCATAAAATACTTTTGATTCATTGGCTAATATTCAGGCCTTTCATATTAAAATGTTTGACTTAAACCAAAATTAATATAAAATATTGAATTATCATGTCGATCGATATACACTACCTTTCAAACGTTTTGGGTCACTTAGAAATTCCCTTGTTTTTGAAATAAAATGTAAAACATTGTCCATTAAAATAACATAAAATTAAATAGAATTTCAGTGTAGACATTGTTAATGTTGTAAATTACTATTGTAGCTGGAAATGGCAGAATTTTTAATGGAATATCTACATTGGCGTACAGAGGCCCACTATCAGCAACCATCACTCCTGTGTTCCAATGGCCCGTTGTGTTAGCTCATCCAAGTTTATCATTTTGAAAGGCTAATTGATCATTAGAAAACCCTTTTGCAATTATGTTAGCACAGCTGAAAACTGTTGTTCTAATTAAAGAAGCAATAAAACTGGTCTTTTTTTAGACTAGTTGAGTATCTGGAGCATCAGTATTTGTTGGTTCGATTACAGGCTCAAAATAAAGAAAAAAATAACTTTCTTCTGAAACTCGTCAGTCTATTCTTATTCTGAGAAATGAAGGCTATTCCATGTGAGAAAATGCCAATAAACTGAAGATATTGTTCAATGCTGTGTACTACTCCCTTCACAGAACAATGCAAACAGGGTCTAACTAGAATAGAAGGAGGAGTGGGAGGCCCCAGTGCACAACTGAGCAAGGGGACATGTACATTAGAGTGTCGAATTTGAGAAACAGATGCCTCACAAGTCCTCAACTGGAAGCTTCATTAAATAGTACCCGCAAAACACACGTCTCAACGTCAACAGTTAAGAGGCAACTCCGGGATGCTGGCCTTCTAGGCAGAGTTGCAAAGAAAAAGCCACATCTCAGACTGTCCAATAAAAAAAAATATTAAGATGGGCAAAAGAACACAGACACTGGACAGAGGAACTCTGCAAAATGTAAATTACCACATTAACAATGTCTACACTGTATTTCTGATCAATTTGATGTTATTTTAATGAACAAAACATTTGCTTTTCTTTCAAGGACATTTGTAAGTGAGCCCAAACTTTTGAACGGTGGTTTACATTCAAATAAACGAGGCAAAAACATGGCATTGTACTCTTTCTTGGTTTGATAAAAGAGATACAGTCTGGTGTCCAAAGATGACCAAACTGACCTTGGAACATCTCAAAGAACATCTCATCTGTGAAAGAACAAGTGTTTGCAGATATACAGTAGCCCCAGTGTTTCCATGGACACCTGTTTTGTCTCCCCTGATTTTGAAGCTGAAAACAATGAACTGGTACATACACTTCCTGACGTGAGAAGAGAGAGTAAATGCCAGAGCAGAGCTTTCTATTCTGACAGCCAGGGAGCCTGAGGGTGAACAGAACAGGCACAGTCAGGAGAGCAGGGTTGTGGGTTTGAAGGCCCTGAGTGGAGAGACTTGGCCTTCCAGCAGATATTTGGTGGAGGTCTCTGTTTGGAGCAGGGTTACCTCTGGGAGACGAATTGATGCATGATGGGCGGAATAACATCGACCCTTGCCTTGCCTTGCTGCTGTTCTGCAGTTATGGGTGCAGGGCAGGTATTGCCCTCTGGGTGTTTCTTGAATCCAAGGCTAGGGCTCTGGTGTGGTGGATATCAACCTCACACTAGCTCCCGCAGAGAAACAGCGATCTGGTCTCCATTTTAATGTGTGTGTGTGTGCATGCGTGTGTGTGTGTGTGTGGGGGGGGGGGGGGGGGCACCCCCTTCTATGAGTATACACTGACTTTGGCAGAATATTTGAAACAGCACAGCTGGATCCTATTGCTAGCTTCTTTCGACAAACTTTGCTAGCTAATGACAACATTGCCATCTGTCTAAAGTACATTTGACTACACGATAATGCTGGCAAAGTTGTTTCCTACTAAATATTTGACTACTTTAGCAATGCCATTGTATTTCCAGGCACTATAGTGCAATTTAGACAAAATAGTAGTTGGCCTCTGTCCGGAATGACTGTGCCCCGCTGCCGGCAGAGGGCGGCTTGCCAACGTTCATAACAATGGCATGACGCGACCGAGTGACGGAGGAGCAACCTATGAATCCGGTTTAGTTTATTTTGGGATATCATAGGGTAATGCATGTAATGACATGATCAAAATATGACTTGGCCTTTTTAATTATTTAGTATACCAGATTATGTAAACATTTGTAATAATGGTAAAAACATTTGAGTAATATTGAACATGGAAATATTGCTCTTCTGTAGTAGCACCATTCAGACCCAAGCATGTAGCATATAACACATGAAACGATTGATGAAGGTGGGACTGAATGAAAGGCCTCTGAGTGCCTACTGACTGATCTGTTTACCTTCGTTGATGCATAATGAACTTGCTCTTGCTGATGGAGTAGAGCACCAGTGCATCAGACTGCCATAATTGAGCCCAGTGCTCTCCCTCCAGGCCTAGCAGATCTATCAGGCCAGTGTAGTGAGGTTGAGGCATGTCCAGTCATCATCAGAGTTAGAAGGCCCGTCTCTGGGACTACTGTTACCTTGGCCCGTGGGTTCCACCTGTCCCCGCTGGAGCGCTGATGGCTGGGGGCCGCACGTCGGCTGGGGAGTCGGGGTGGGGGTGGGAGCCGGGGGTGGGCTAGGGTCACGGCCACAGATTAACTCTAGTATTTATGACTTGGACCCGTCTAATGGCAGCGGAAGAGATGGGAAATATTGCTCACTTAGCAGGATTACTGGGTGCCGTAATGCCCCAAAGGCCTGCTTTATGGAGGGCCATAAATGTTCCCAGGGATAGACTGCTAGCTGGGGATTGATTAGCGCTTGGAGGAAAGTCGATCCGTTACCCACGCCCCACCGGCGACCGCTGTGATGGATGCTTCCGGGAGGCGGGGGTTTCTTTGTGTGGCGGAGGGGAGTGAACGCACTTTTCTCTTCTCTCAGCGCTGTTCTACTCCAAGACATCCCGCGTGACACAAGATGGAGGACCCCTATCGCTCGGAGGCCATGGGAGGTTGTCAGGAGGAAGCAGAGCCATGGCCCGCTGCGTCCCGACCCCTCGTCTCCGCTCGCCTCCAGCCAGCAGACAGAAGAAGAGCTGACCTTGCCACGTGCTGCCATTTAACAAAGTCCCCGCTCCACCTTCCCTCCCCGATACATCACTCATTTCTAATGATACACCTCCTCCTCCTTCCCCCCAGTCCCTAGGGCAATCATTCTGTACCAGTCTGGATAAAGCCACAGGAGCCATTTTACCTTAATCTACTGTCATCACTAAACCTTGTCCAGGTTTAAAGCATTTTATACCATGCCATTGTTGAATGCTCCTTTCTGATTGGCTTGAAGGGCATTCTAGAGCGTGCATTATAACGCACCGCATATTTGCACGGTCGAATTCAATGGCTATAGTTCATTTTTACATGTTTTGTTTGAGCTGCTTTTGAAAGCAAAAGTCGATTTGAAAACAGCATTGGTATTGGTGAATTTGATTTTCATAATAGCAAGGACTGATGGTTTAGTTAGCTATCATGTCGTCGGTCTTGCTCTCTGCTGCCATCTCCAGCCTACTGACTATGTCATTGCCTATGAAAAATGTGTGTAAGAAGTGAAAGGTCTCATGCCCTGCTGAAGTGTGTGGTTCAGATGAAACTCCCAGTCTGTGGTTGAAATCAACGGATAATGCTGCCCTGTTTGCATCTGCAGTAACGTGTCTGTCTGGCTAGGGCGGGGGCCAGATTGAAACTAAAGTCATTGGAAATAGGAGAGTTGTTCAGAGGCCTTGCCCAACACTGGGACATCATGCACTGGCCTTTTGTCCCCAGGTCCTATTGATTTCATTCAACATGTGTTATGGTCGGGTGCTGTGAGAACTCAAGCCCTCAACTCCTTCTCTCTCCTTCCCTGCAGTTATGGAAATCTCCCCCACTTGGTGTTGGACTGTGGCTGCCCTCATGCAGGGCTTTCAGTAGTGCAGATATTTTCCAGATGCTTGGCTCGGGACACTGAGTGCCTGTGTGTGTGTGTGTGTGTGTGTGTGTGTGTGTGTGTGTGTGTGTGTGTGTGTGTGTGTGTGTGTGTGCGTGTGTGCGCGTGCGTGCGTGCGTAAAATACCTGCAAGCCGCCATCTCCTGTTTTATTGCCTGTCGTGGAGAGAGTGATGAAAGCGCTCCTCAAAATGGCCTACCTGCCGACGGGCCTTGGTCCCAGGATTTATTGGCACGTTTATCTTGGGTTTCACCAAAGGTAAAACTGTTTTATGTTATTTAGGAGTTCAGCTGGTCAGGGAGAGAGCTCACCTTCCAGTCTGATGTAGCCTTTACTTACATTTGCTATTGTATTACCACCCCAACCACATCAACAGGTGTTTTCATTTTATATACAGAACCGTCGCTGCCTCGGCCTGGCGTCCGTCCACTCAGGTTTTCGTGAATTCATACTGTATCCTACTGACTCCCAATCTCAGGCATGTTTAAATGCAGGCAACCATCACCACATTTTGTCCTTGTAATGAACAAACCCTGCTGTGTTTCTGTAGCCGAGCAAAGTGGCGGAGAACCACTGCGGAGTAGACCTGCTGCTCTAGTCGCTCTTGTTGAACAAGAGTGGGGAGGCAGTCGCCAGATAAGGCTGATTACAAAGCTTATCAGATACATGGAGATAATTATAATAGTAATGTAAATGGTAAAGCAGTCTGGGCAGAGATAACAGAGTTCTTCACTGCACTGCGGGCGACGGCGCGATAAGAGCGGTGGGAGCTGCCTTCGGATTGTTTTGGGGAGCACAAAGCAGGCGTTTCACCATGTTAACGCACCGCAAACCGGAAGGGCATTAGAACAGTCCCGGGTCAACAGTAAGTGAAATCCGCTGGGTTGAGTTGTGGACTGACTGGCGATGGTCGGTGTTATCTGTAGCACTGATCTAGCCAGCGTCATAATATTAGGCCTTATCAAAGCCTCATGTTTAGACACTAAACACGGCAGCCATCGAATGTGTGCTTTATCTTATCTGCCGTGTTGACCTATCGGCAGTGGGGAAAAGTAAGGGAAACCCTTTTAGAATTTAGAAGAGAGAACGAGATGTTGTTTTTTTGTTGTTGGCGTGACCATACACTTTTGAAGGGGATTGAGTGCATGCACACACACATGCACACACACGCATACCGAGGTAGGCTAAGACGTCACCTAGGAAGGCTGCCACTCACCCACCATAATGGCAGGCCAGATCGGAAAACAGAGCAGGCCAGGGGAGGCTGTAATCAGAGAGGCTGGATCCCAGGCTCCTGTCTGTGGGAAGAGCAATGAAAATGGTCTCCTGGGTCATGGGCGTCTGCGTCGTTAGAGACATGGCCCCCTTAGTAGGCATCATTACGGGGCACTGACTCTGTTGCGCTCCCCTCCCCCCGGATGTGCAACCCGGCCTCATCAGTCATCAGTGGGGCTCTGGGGGAGAACTACTACCCCCGCTAATCTCAAAACCCAACCACTGGAAAAAGGGAGAGAGGGGAGAGGGAGCTCCTGACGCTGTACTGTACCTCCCAGCTTAGCGCTAGCTTGGCTATTGGGCCTCGTGCAGCCCTCACTGGGCTGCTGACCCAAGCGTCCGGGTGTTCACATTACTGTAAAAACACACTGGAATGGAGCCATAGCACAACACGCCATGTAGTGTTTGCTTTGAGAGACTTCCAGCTTTCCGTGTCTGGCCTGCTTGCTCCATTTTTAGGAGTGTTTGCACAAGGGTGTAATTTGTAACATTCGCTGAGCTGAGGGAGAGAGAGGGCAAGGGCTGGAGTGTAGCACTGACTCTCTGGGAGTACTCAGTCAGGATTTGCGCGCGCGCACGTGTGTGTGTGTGTGTGTGTGTACAGCATACTGTACTTGACATAGTGGCATTTTTGGTTTTGAGTCTGACTAGGTTTTCTCATGCCTGTTGTTCACTCTGCATCCATCAATGACATTCTACACAAATGTCACCATACTGTCACCACCGCTACCATACTGTCACCTTCCCTACCATACTGTCACCTCCGCTACCATACTGTCACCTCCACTACCATACTGTCACCACCGCTACCATACTATCACCACCGCTACCATACTGTCACCTCCGCTACCATACTGTCACCTCCGCTACCATACTGTCACCTCCGCTACCATACTGTCACCTCCTCTACCATACTGTCAACCCCGCTACCATACTGTCACCTCCGCTACCATACTGTCACCTCTGCTACCATACTGTCACCTCCGCTACCATACTGTCACCCCCGCTACCATACTGTCACCTCCGCTACCATACTGTCACCTCCGCTACCATACTGTCACCTCCGCTACCATACTGTCACCTCCGCTACCATACTTCTTTGGCGCCGACAGAGATGGCCGCCTCGCTTCGCGTTCCTAGGAAACTATGCAGTTTTTTGTTTTTTTACGTGTTATTTCTTACATTAGTACCCCAGCTCATCTTAGGTTTCATTACATACAGTCGAGAAGAACTACTGAATATAAGATCAGCATCAACTCACCATCAGTACTACCAAGAATATGTTTTTCGCGACGCGGATCCTGTGTTCTGCCTTACAAACAGGACAACTGAGTGGATTCCATGCAGCGACCCAAAAAAAAAACAACTCCGAAAAAGAGGGAAACGAGGCGGTCTTCTGGTCAGACTCCGGAGACGGGCACATCGTGCACCACTCTCTAGCATTCTTCTTGCCAATGTCCAGTCTCTTGACAACAAGGTTGATGAAATCCGAGCAAGGGTAGCATTCCAGAGGGACATCAGAGACTGTAACGTTCTTTGCTTCACGGAAACGTGGCTCACTGGAGTGACTCTATCCGAAGCGGTGCAGCCAACGGGTTTCTCCACACATCGCGCAGACAGAAACAAACAACTTTCTGGTAAGAAGAGGGGCGGCGGCGTATGCCTTATGACTAACGTGACATGGTGTGATGAAAGAAACATACAGGAACTCAAATCCTTCTGTTCACCTGATTTAGAATTCCTCACAATCAAATGTAGACCGCATTATCTACCAAGAGAATTCTCTTCGATTATAATCACAGCCGTATACATCCCCCCCCAAGCAGACACATCGATGGCTCTGAACGAACTTTATTTAACTCTTTGCAAACTGGAAACCATTCATCCGGAGGCTGCATTCATTGTAGCTGGGGATTTTAACAAGACTAATCTGAAAACAAGACTCCCTAAATTTTATCAGCATATCGATTGCGCAACCAGGGGTGGAAAGACCTTGGATCATTGTTACTCTAACTTCCGCGACGCATATAAGGCCCTGCCCCGCCCCCCTTTCGGAAAAGCTGACCACGACTCCATTTTGTTGATCCCTGCCTACAGACAGAAACTAAAACAAGAGGCTCCCACGCTGAGGTCTGTCCAACGCTGGTCCGACCAAGCTGACTCCACACTCCAAGACTGCTTCCACCACGTGGACTGGGACATGTTTCGTATTGCGTCAGACAACAACATTGACGAATACGCTGATTCGGTGTGTGAGTTCATTAGAACGTGCGTTGAAGATGTCGTTCCCATAGCAACGATTAAAACATTCCCTAACCAGAAACCGTGGATTGATGGCAGCATTCGCGTGAAACTGAAAGCGCGAACCACTGCTTTTAATCAGGGGAAGGTGTCTGGTAACATGACCGAATACAAACAGTGCAGCTATTCCCTCCGCAAGGCTATCAAACAAGCTAAGCGTCAGTACAGAGACAAAGTAGAATCTCAATTCAACGGCTCAGACACAAGAGGCATGTGGCAGGGTCTACAGTCAATCACGGACTACAGGAAGAAATCCAGCCCAGTCACGGACCAGGATGTCCTGCTCCCAGGCAGACTAAACAACTTTTTTGCCCGCTTTGAGGACAATACAGTGCCACTGACACGGCCGGCAACGAAAACATGCGGTCTCTCCTTCACTGCAGCCGAGGTGAGTAAGACATTTAAACGTGTTAACCCTCGCAAGGCTGCAGGCCCAGACGGCATCCCCAGCCGCGCCCTCAGAGCATGCGCAGACCAGCTGGCCGGTGTGTTTACGGACATATTCAATCAATCCCTATACCAGTCTGCTGTTCCCACATGCTTCAAGAGGGCCACCATTGTTCCTGTTCCCAAGAAAGCTAAGGTAACTGAGCTAAACGACTACCGCCCCGTAGCACTCACTTCCGTCATCATGAAGTGCTTTGAGAGACTAGTCAAGGACCATATCACCTCCACCCTACCTGACACCCTAGACCCACTCCAATTTGCTTACCGCCCAAATAGGTCCACAGACGATGCAATCTCAACCACACTGCACACCGCCCTAACCCATCTGGACAAGAGGAATACCTATGTGAGAATGCTGTTCATTGACTACAGCTCGGCATTCAACACCATAGTACCCTCCAAGCTCGTCATCAAGCTCGAGACCCTGGGTCTCGACCCCGCCCTGTGCAACTGGGTACTGGACTTCCTGACGGGCCGCCCCCAGGTGGTGAGGGTAGGCAACAACATCTCCTCCCCGCTGATCCTCAACACTGGGGCCCCACAAGGGTGCGTTCTGAGCCCTCTCCTGTACTCCCTGTTCACCCACGACTGCGTGGCCACGCACGCCTCCAACTCAATCATCAAGTTTGCGGACGACACAACAGTGGTAGGCTTGATTACCAACAACGACGAGACGGCCTACAGGGAGGAGGTGAGGGCCCTCGGAGTGTGGTGTCAGGAAAATAACCTCACACTCAACGTCAACAAAACTAAGGAGATGATTGTGGACTTCAGGAAACAGCAGAGGGAACACCCCCCTATCCACATCGATGGAACAGTAGTGGAGAGGGTAGCAAGTTTTAAGTTCCTCGGCATACACATCACAGACAAACTGAATTGGTCCACTCACACAGACAGCATTGTGAAGAAGGCGCAGCAGCGCCTCTTCAACCTCAGGAGGCTGAAGAAATTTGGCTTGTCACCAAAAGCACTCACAAACTTCTACAGATGCACAATCGAGAGCATCCTGGCGGGCTGTATCACCGCCTGGTACGGCAACTGCTCCGCCCTCAACCGTAAGGCTCTCCAGAGGGTGGTGAGGTCTGCACAACGCATCACCGGGGGCAAACTACCTGCCCTCCAGGACACCTACACCACCCGATGTCACAGGAAGGCCACAAAGATCATCAAGGACATCAACCACCCGAGCCACTGCCTGTTCACCCCGCTATCATCCAGAAGGCGAGGTCAGTACAGGTGCATCAAAGCTGGGACCGAGAGACTGAAAAACAGCTTCTATCTCAAGGCCATCAGACTGTTAAACAGCCACCACTAACATTGAGTGGCTGCTGCCAACACACTGACACTGACTCAACTCCAGCCACTTTAATAACGGGAATTGATGGGAAATGATGTAAATATATCACTAGCCAATTTAAACAATGCTACCTTATATAATGTTACTTACCCTACATTATTCATCTCATATGCATACGTATATACTGTACTCTATATCATCGACTGTATCCTTATGTAATACATGTATCACTAGCCACTTTAAACTATGCCACTTTGTTTACATACTCATCTCATTTGTACATACTGTACTCGATACCATCTACTGTATCTTGCCTATGCTGCTCTGTACCATCACTCATTCATATATCCTTATGTACATATTCTTTATCCCCTTACACTGTGTACAAGACAGTAGTTTTGGAATTGTTAGTTAGATTACTTGTTGGTTATTACTGCATTGTCGGAACTAGAAGCACAAGCATTTCGCTACACTCGCATTAACATCTGCTAACCATGTGTATGTGACAAATAAAATTTGATTTGATTTTTACTGTCACCTCCGCTACCATACTATCACCTCCGCTACCATACTGTCACCTCCAATACCATACTGTCACCTCCGCTACAATACTGTCACCTCCGCTACCATACTGTCACCTCCGCTACCATACTGTCACCTCCGCTACCATACTGTCACCTCCAATACCATACTGTCACCTCCGCTACCATACTGTCACCTCCTCTACCATACTGTCACCTCCGCTACCATACTGTCACCTCCGCTACCATACTGTCACCTCCGCTACCATACTGTCACCTCCGCTACCATACTGTCACCTCCAATACCATACTGTCACCTCCGCTACCATACTGTCACCTCCGCTACCATACTGTCACCTCCGCTACCATACTGTCACCTCCGCTACCATACTGTCACTTCCGCTACCATACTGTCACCTCCGCTACCATACTGTCACCTCCGCTACCATACTGTCACCTCCAATACTATACTGTCACCTCCGCTACCATACTGTCACCTCCAATACCATACTGTCACCTCCGCTACCATACTGTCACCTCCAATACTATACTGTCACCTCCGCTACCATACTGTCACCTCCGCTACCATACTGTCACCTCCAATACTATACTGTCACCTCCGCTACCATACTGTCACTTCCGCTACCATACTGTCACTTCCGCTACCATACTGTCACCTCTGCTACCATACTGTCACCTCCGCTACCATACTGTCACCTCCAATACCATACTGTCACCTCCGCTACCATACTGTCACCTCCAATACCATACTGTCACCTCCGCTACCATACTGTCACTTCCGCTACCATACTGTCACCTCCTCTACCATACTGTCACCTCCGCTACCATACTGTCACCTCCGCTACCATACTGTCACCTCCAATACCATACTGTCACCTCCGCTACCATACTGTCACCTCCAATACCATACTGTCACCTCCGCTACCATACTGTCACCTCCGCTACCATACTGTCACCTCCGCTACCATACTGTCACCGCCGCTACCATACTGTCACCTCCGCTACCATACTGTCACCTCCGCTACCATACTGTCACCTCCGCTACCATGCTGTCACCTCCTCTACCATACTGTCACCTCCGCTACCATACTGTCACCTCCTCTACCATACTGTCACCTCCGCTACCATACTGTCACCTCCTCTACCATACTGTCACCTCCTCTACCATACTGTCAGCTCTGCTACCATACTGTCACCTCCGCTACCATACTGTCACCTCCGCTACCATACTGTCACCTCCTCTACCATACTGTCACCTCCGCTACCATACTGTCACCTCCTCTACCATACTGTCACCTCCTCTACCATACTGTCAGCTCTGCTACCATACTGTCACCTCCGCTACCATACTGTCACCTCCGCTACCATACTGTCACCTCCACTACCATACTGTCACCTCCAATACCATACTGTCACCTCCGCTACCATACTGTCACCTCCGCTACCATACTGTCACTTCCTCTACCATACTGTCACCTCCTCTACCATACTGTCACCTCCGCTACCATACTGTCACCTCCAATACCATACTGTCACCTCCGCTACCATACTGTCACCTCCGCTACCATACTATCACCTCCTCTACCATACTGTCACCTCCGCAACCATACTGTCACCTCCAATACCATACTGTCACCTCCGCTACCATACTGTCACCTCCGCTACCATACTGTCACCTCCTCTACCATACTGTCACCTCCTCTACCATACTATCACCTCCTCTACCATACTGTCACCTCCGCTACCATACTGTCACCTCCAATACCATACTGTCACCTCCGCTACCATACTGTCACCTCCAATACTATACTGTCACCTCCGCTACCATACTGTCACCTCCGCTACCATACTGTCACCTCCAATACTATACTGTCACCTCCGCTACCATACTGTCACTTCCGCTACCATACTGTCACTTCCGCTACCATACTGTCACCTCTGCTACCATACTGTCACCTCCGCTACCATACTGTCACCTCCAATACCATACTGTCACCTCCGCTACCATACTGTCACCTCCAATACCATACTGTCACCTCCGCTACCATACTGTCACTTCCGCTACCATACTGTCACCTCCGCTACCATACTGTCACCTCCTCTACCATACTGTCACCTCCGCTACCATACTGTCACCTCCTCTACCATACTGTCACCTCCTCTACCATACTGTCAGCTCTGCTACCATACTGTCACCTCCGCTACCATACTGTCACCTCCGCTACCATACTGTCACCTCCTCTACCATACTGTCACCTCCGCTACCATACTGTCACCTCCTCTACCATACTGTCACCTCCTCTACCATACTGTCAGCTCTGCTACCATACTGTCACCTCCGCTACCATACTGTCACCTCCGCTACCATACTGTCACCTCCACTACCATACTGTCACCTCCAATACCATACTGTCACCTCCGCTACCATACTGTCACCTCCGCTACCATACTGTCACTTCCTCTACCATACTGTCACCTCCTCTACCATACTGTCAACTCCTCTACCATACTGTCACCTCCGCTACCATACTGTCACCTCCTCTACCATACTGTCACCTCCTCTACCATACTGTCAGCTCTGCTACCATACTGTCACCTCCGCTACCATACTGTCACCTCCGCTACCATACTGTCACCTCCTCTACCATACTGTCACCTCCGCTACCATACTGTCACCTCCTCTACCATACTGTCACCTCCTCTACCATACTGTCAGCTCTGCTACCATACTGTCACCTCCGCTACCATACTGTCACCTCCGCTACCATACTGTCACCTCCACTACCATACTGTCACCTCCAATACCATACTGTCACCTCCGCTACCATACTGTCACCTCCGCTACCATACTGTCACTTCCTCTACCATACTGTCACCTCCTCTACCATACTGTCACCTCCGCTACCATACTGTCACCTCCAATACCATACTGTCACCTCCGCTACCATACTGTCACCTCCGCTACCATACTATCACCTCCTCTACCATACTGTCACCTCCGCTACCATACTGTCACCTCCAATACCATACTGTCACCTCCGCTACCATACTGTCACCTCCGCTACCATACTGTCACCTCCTCTACCATACTGTCACCTCCTCTACCATACTGTCACCTCCTCTACCATACTGTCACCTCCGCTACCATACTGTAGCGATAGTGGCTTGCCATCAACAACCATGCAACACAAGTATTCCAGTGAAGAAATGATCAGTGGAGAATAAATACTGTATTGTTGTCCCCAAACATGACAAAACACAGGCATTTACATCCCATATGGAGACCTGAACAGCTCTGAAAAGCTCTGTCCGGCAAATTGACAGGCTTGAATGCAGCAGGACATCGTGTTCAAAGTAACTTTGTTCACAACGACGTGCAAGGCTGACATGTTCCCTGGCCTACTTCAGCCGACATACATAGAAGCAGCGGCGCCAGAAAGGAGGAAAATGAGGAACAAAGCTTTCCATCTCCAAGAAGGTCAACCAGACAGGCCATTTTTGGGATGGTTCTAGCAGAGAGAGAGCGACCCTCAATGCCAACAATAGAAATGTGAAGGAGGTCATGGTGGAGAGACAGAGTGGGCTCTTATGGAACTGTGTGTTCCCTCCTCCTCACTACTAGTGTACACAGGTAGACACCCACAGATTGATGGTATTTGGCCTCACCATCACTCTCCTTCTGATGAAATTCAATAGACCAACATAAAAGTGTCCGCAGATGGAGTGAATCGTGTGATGGTCCAAAGGGGATTGTTGTGAAATGACAGGGAAAGCCAAGTGACACGCTGGATGACACGTTCTTATTTTGTCCCCATGTGCTGTACTTTACACCACCACTTTTCAGGTCCCTGTACCACCATTAAATAGAGCACAGAAAACCATTTGGCTACAGTGATCGTCTGACAGATAAATGGGATAACGTATCCAGAATGTGTGTTTGTGTGTGTTTGTGTGAGGCCTGTCGCAGCAGGGCCGTAGGTTGATGAGAGTCTGGGGCGTACAGAGGCCTAATCCAGGGCATATTTGATTGTTCGCAGCGGTGCTTGGTTGGAGGTAAATGTCTTCTCGAGACGGGATCCCTGTTCTCTCTCTCTCTCTCTCTCTCTCTCTTCTGCTGCTGCTCATGGAATCAATTGAGGTTTCTGTGTGATCCCTGTAGATAGAGAGCTGGCTGGCTACTAGCTGCTACTCTGCTTCCCCTACCTACACTGTCATTTGAATTAAGAGAGCCTTCGCTCAAACGGCAGCAGACAGGCCCTGGGGCGGATCACGACACCGCTCACTGCAGTTCCCTGCCACCCGTAGCCTCGACGTTCTCAAAGGGCACCCGGAAGCTCCACCACAACACTCAGCCGACTGCTGACTAGCTGCCCCGTTTCTAGATTCCAGACTCACCTGGTTTCAATGGCTCAAACAGACAGCCTGGTGCTGGGTCATATCTAAGGAAAAAGGCTTGTTTTTCTATATCAAATCAAGTAAAAGGACAAAGGGTCAGTTTCCACATTGTGTTAAAAAAGTAACCGCCTCCTGAATGTCTTCGTTTGATGCCATGTCTGAATGCATATCCCTGCTTTTCTCTCTCTCTCTTTCTCTCTCTCTCTTCTCTCTCTCTAGCTCTTGGTCTCTCTCTCTCCCCTCTTGTTCTTTCCTAACAGGCTTTGTTTAAATGGTCCCCTGTTCCTCCACACCATGCAGTATTTAGTTTCCCTGAGACCTCCATTAGCAGTAAACAGTACCAGGGCCAGGAGGAGTCAGGAGGGGCCAACAGAGGCCAACAGGAGTCAATAGGAGTCAGGAGGGGCCAACAGAAGTCAATAGGAGTCAGGAGGAGTGGAGCTTTTTTGTTAATGCTGCCCGGAGGTTTCTGCTGGAGGGGGTATCTTTTGACCCTCTGCCCCACTGACACACACATACTACACTCTCCCCCCCACCGACCCAGAGAATGAGGGAGATGTAGAGATTCCACAGACACTTCCTCTGAGAGCTGACATCATTAGCCAGCCAGCCACGTTCCATTTCCACTGGAGAGGGCCGGCGTGCCGTGAGGTCAAGATAACGGTACAATTACCCCGGCCCCCGTGTCGTTACCATGCACTTCCATGGCCCCCTGCCTGGCCTCACGCCTGCTAACGTCTCCCCGCTACTGCTCCGGAAGACAATTAGCCCCCAGAATATTCTGCTGTCATCTTCCTCCTCCTCTTCCTCCTCATCCCTCTGTATCTCATTAACAGGTCTATGAGCCACTGTCTGTGCTGCATTCAGTCAGCCTCTGTCTGTCTGTCTGTCTGTCTTATGACTCTATTTTAAGACTACTGCCTGGCCATTAGGATGCACAGTCAAATCCCCTGTAAGCCTATTAACTCCCCGTCATCCCTATTAATACAATAGAGCTGTTCCTATTGCACAGGTCTGATCCTTACTCTATGTACAGTACATCACATCATGACAAGCCACTCCTGTCAGATAGCTACTCCCTCTTTCTCTCTCTCTCTCTCTCTCTCACACACACACACACACACACACACACACACACACACACACACACACACACACACAGATAGATATGGAGGCCCTAACCTAGCACGTGTCAGCATTTTGAGGCATCATAAACATGCTAATACAGGCCTGTGTAATTGCATATGCAGTATATCTCAGCTCTCAAGGCGGGATGCTGTCATGGTATGTGATTTTTCCCCCTCCCTTTTTTTAGACCTGAATTCCATACCGACCCAATGCTCGAGAGTTAGTCATCTCTTCTTCCCCCTCCCCCTCCGACACCCCACCCTCCGCTCTTTCTCTCTTACGGTCCAGCAGGAGCTATTATAGATGAATCTGACAGAAAAAGCAGACATCACTGCCAACGTAGAGTGACAAGAGAGAGGCGATGAACATCATCTACTGCCTATTGAAGTTTCAGATAGCAGATGCTTCCCTTTTTTCACCCCCCCCCTCGCCTCCCTCCCCTCGCCTGCCTCCCCTCCCCTCGCCTCCCTCTCGCCTCCTTCCTCTCTGACAAGTATGGAGTCTTTTCCTACGTGCATTGCAGTGTGGGAAAGAAGGGTTCCATCAACTGTAGACTGCTCTCTCTCTCTCTCTCTCTCTCTCTCTCTCTCTCTCTCTCTCTCTCTCTCTCTCTCTCTCAGTTCATTTCAAAGGGATTTATTGGCATGGGAAACGTGTTAAATTGCCAAAGCAGGTGAAATAGATAATAAACAGAAGTGAAATTAACAATGGCTATATACAGTGTCGTAAAGATGTGAAAATAGTTCAAATACAAAAGGGAAAATAAATAAACATAAATATGGGTTGTATTTACAATGGTGTTTGTTCATCACTGGTTGTCCTTTTCTTGTGGCAACAGGTCACAAATATTGCTGCTGTGGTGGCACACTGTGGTATTTCACCCAATAGATATAGTTTTTTAGGGGGTAGGTCAGCTTTAATATTGCAGATAGATTGTAGCTTCCATCAATGTCATTGTCTGCATAACTTCCAATCCCCCATATATTTTTTGCACACTCTTGGCATTCTCTCAACCAGCTTAACCTGGAATGCTTTTCCAACAGTCTTGCAGGAATTCCCACTTTATCCTGAGCACTTGTTGGCTGCTTTTCCTTCACTCTGCTGTGCAACTCATCCCAAACCATCTCAATTGGGTTGAGGTTGGATGATCGGGGAGGCCAGCTCATCTGATGTAGCACTCCACTCTCCTTCTTGGTCAAATAGCCCTTACACAGCCTGGAGGTGTGTTTTGAGTCATTGTCCTGTTGAAAAACAAATGATAGTCCCACTAAGCGCCAACCAGATGCACAGAAGATGCTGTGGTAGCCATGCTGGTTAAAGAGTTCCTTAAGTGTGTCCCTCGTTGTGACGATTTTCCCAAGCATCTCTGTGTAGTCAGACCTTTGATTATTTTGTGCCACCAGGGCCACAATAATATGCCCCCTCTCTGATTGTCTGAGTGTGACCGCCTCCCCATGGGTTACTGCAGCCAGTGTAGCCAGCACTGCCACTCCCTGGGTGGGGGTAACCCACCGGAATCCCCGCCGGCTAGGTACAAGGTCGTCAAGGTTTCATTAGCAGCTTTGAGAATTTATTTGTATATTATGCTCTCCCATCAGGGGTCTCTGGCTTTGTAGGACCAATCCTGCCAGGCAGCCTCAGAATCTTGAGGGTGCGGTGCTGCTCTTGTCGGTCTCTGACCGCATTTATCATTCTGTTTTGGCTGCATATAGGCATCTTACAGCAGGCCCACAAAACAGGTAAGGACTTCTCTTTAGTGTATGGGTCGCTCAGGTGGGTGTCTAGGGTATAGGGTTGGGGACCGTTTCATCATGATTGGACGATAAATAAATACATTAGATGTATTATTTATTTTACAATGTATATGCCTCATCTGCACCAAATTGAAAGCTCTCTCTCACAGCCCCTACTCACAGACACACATTGGTTATTGGATATGTTTTCTTTCTCACTCACTTAACGCCACACTTTTCCCAAGCACTCCACACCTTCCATCACAACACATCCACTCATACCCACATACTGTGTCTTCTATGTCTTCTGTTTGCTGTGTTTTTATCCCCACCATTTATGAAATACTGTAAATGGAAAATTTAATACAAATTATTTTACAACATTCCCTATCTTGAATGGTATAGTGCAGCTGTAGTTTATTTATTTAACAATTATATTTTATTGCTTTTCTATCTGTTTTTTTAAATTATTAATACAATCCCTACCATGGCTAGTATTGGATGTTCCATTATTCGACTCCTCTATGAGAACTTTGTCATTTTTAGAATAGCCATTGAGTAGTTTTTGTGTCTCACAACATTTGGCTGTCAATATACAGTTTATTGACTACGAGAGCTACACGCTTCCTTTTTAATCTATTCTCTTTAAAGATTGGGTACAGAACTTTGCGCCGTTCTGCAATCTCCCTCGGGAACTGAACCTTCATGGCTATTTTCAAGTCTTTTACCCAGGCTTTTAACCATTACGTTATCCTTGTCTGTCCTCTTTGTCCGAAATGGAGTACACATTTGTGCAGCATCGAGTGGGATTTGAAGCGTTGTATGAAAGAATTCCTCCACTACCTTTTCGGGAACTTCTCCTTCTCTTTCTTGGATACCCGTAAGTACTGGATTTTCTCTTGTAGATCTAGTCTGTACGTCAAGGAAGGCTTTTCTCAGAAAGATGTTCTCCTTTTTAAGTTCATTAACGTCCGTTTCTATCTTATTGACTGGCCCTTTTTGCTTGTTTGTATGTTTCTCCATTGTCGCAGATTTTTCGTCACTCATTTCGAGGCTCGCCTTCAACTCCATTATATCCTCACATGACTAATTCAAGTATGCGCAGTTTGTCATTTATCAACTTTAACAGATCGCTGTCCACCCTCACCAGTCCCGGTTGTGAAGAGCATGAATTGTCTGTATCCGTCGAGGAGTCACTTTTTCTTTTGGAGTTTGATCATCCCCATTTACTCTCCGTCATGTTTGAGTGTTGCTTGTTTTCGTAATATTTGTCTGTAAATTTCTCTAGCCTCGTGATTTGTTTTGTGTTATCCAGGTTGAAGATTATTACCCACGAGTATATGAAGTGCTAATATTTAGTCTAACTTACTGATATTGAATATTACATTTTTATCTTGAGGCGATCTGCAACTCTGCGTTCAGTCCGCCATCTTACCTTCCTTTTCAAAATTGGATTTGTTTTCAAATTCTTTGTGGGTCTGTGTAATCTGTGGGAAATATTTGTCTTTAATATGGTCATACATTTGGTAGGAGGTTATGAAGTGCAACTCAGTTTCCACCTATTTTTGTGGGCAGTGTGCACATAGCCTGTCTTCTCTTGAGAGAGAGGTCTGCTATGCTCACTGAGTCTGTACATATTCAAAGCTTTCCTTAATTTTGGGTCAGTCACAGTGGCCAGGTATTCTGCCACTGTGTACTCTCTGTTTTGGGCCAAATAGCATTTTAGTTAAACTCAGTTTTTTGGTTAATTCTTTTCAATGTGTCTAGTAATTATCTTTTTGTTTTCTCATGATTTGGTTGGGTCTAATTGTGTTGCTGTCCTGGGGCTCTGTGGGGTCTGTTTATGTTTGTGAACAGAGCCCCAGGACCAGCTTGCTTAGGGGACTCTT
This sequence comes from Oncorhynchus mykiss, assembly GCF_013265735.2. Classification (NCBI taxonomy): domain Eukaryota; kingdom Metazoa; phylum Chordata; class Actinopteri; order Salmoniformes; family Salmonidae; genus Oncorhynchus; species Oncorhynchus mykiss. The sequence goes on from NC_048570.1 coordinate 34,931,498, forward strand.
CTCCAGGTTCATCTCTCTGTAGGTGATGACATTGTTATGGAAGGTTTGGAAATTGCTTCCTTTTAGGTGGTTGTAGAATTTAACGTATAATTTCTGGATTTTGATCATTGGCAGCCTAATTCTGCGCTGTATGCATTATTTGGTGTTTTACGTTGTACACAGAGGATATTTTTGCATAATTCTGCATGCAGAGTCTCAATTTGGTGTCCTATTTTGTGAATTCTGGTGAGTGGATCCCAGACCTCACAACCATAAAGGGCAATGGGTTCTATAACTGATTAGAGTATTTCTTGCCAGATCCTAGTTGGTATCTCTCAGATCATTCACAGCTTTGTGGAAGTTACCTGTGGTGCTGATGTTTAGGCAGAGGTATGTATAGTTTTTTGTGTGCTCTAGGGCATAGGTGTCTAGATGGAATTTGTATTTGTGATCCTGGCAACGAGACCTTTTTTGGATCACCAGATCATCAGTAGGCATTTGACTTCAGATTCTAGTGAAGCCGGGTGTTGCAGACTGTTCTAGTGCCCTCGCCAATTCGTAGATATATGTTGAAGAGGGTGGGGCTCAAACTGCATCCCTGTCTCACTCCACGGCCCTGTGTGCTTGTGTGTGTGTGTGTGTGTGTGTGTGTGTGTGTGTGTGTGTGTGCGTGTGTGCGTGCGTGCGTGCGTGTGTGTGTGTGTGTGACCTTTATCGACCACACAACCTGTGCTGGCCACGTGTGCATTTCAGGTGTGTGTGTGTAACATTAATGCTTTTACATAGCGATTGGAATTCTTTTCTCATAATTTTTGCATGGAAGAAAACAGCTACATTGGTAGAGATGATGTGATACTGGTTTGCCACAAGTGGAAGAAAGATCTGCATATTTTCTTCTCTTTCACTGCGTTAGAGGCTTTGCGGGAATAACCAAGGGATGGGAGGGGAGGAGACGTACTATATTTATCTGCTCCTGTTTCCAAGTTCTGCTCCCAAACTTTGCAATTATGGCAAATCTAAACCATGTGTAGATCTTCTGGCTGACGTTCCCTGTGTTCGGTAGGGTTCACAGATGATTATGGCCTTTGATGTATTGTAATGTTGGCTCTCTGCCTCCTTAAATAAGAGTGTTAAAGGTTCACAGTGGTGATTGGTGTTTTAGGGTCAGAGGCACTATACCGTGTGTTTGTTCAATTCTATATTTACCCCTTTGACTCTTGACCTCTTCTTTCTCCCCTGGTAAAATCTATATGTTGTGTTTCAGAAGCCTCTGTGAGATTTGCACAGGTATTTATTTTTATGCTGCAGATCGATATGCAGTAAACTTGATTGACGATTTCAGATTTATGCACGGCAACATGTTTTATTGGATTGTCGTTACCATTCGAACAGCAATGGTCTTCTGATTAGGTCCTACGTCTTTCATGTGACCGTTGCTGGGCCATGCGTTAACTCGCCCCTCCATACACATGCATCCCTAAGCCTAATATAAAATTGCAGCTGTCAGAACATGATTCCACAGGGGATTTGTGCAGCTGTCCAGGAGATCACACACACACACACACACACACACACACACACACACACACACACACAGAGAGAGAGAGACACGCCACACACACACACACACACACACACCACACACACACACACACACACACACACACACAGAGACATGCACTCTCCTACACATTCATATGCACAAACTCCTACACAACAAATGCACTGGCATTTTGTGCAGGCGTGAGATAACGTTCCAGGACTTTTCCAAGGGCAGGAAGAGTTCTCAGACATCAGAGGGAGCTGTATTAGCCCAGGTTGATTCATTACATGTGTTACATCTGCCTCCGATTTAAACAGGCCCAGAGCTCTGGCTGTCTCTGGGTTGCGTCCCAAATGGCACGCTATTCCCTATATAGTGCACTAGGTTACTTTTGACAAGGGCTCTTATCAAAAGTAGTGCGCCATATAGGGAATAGTGTACTATTTGGGATGCAACCCTCTGGCTCTGCCTCACAACCCCAGCCCCTTCTCTCTCTCTCACCATCTCTTTCTCTCTCTCTCTCTCCCTTTCCCATCTGGTTGTCTGCTCTCTCGCACAGCCTCCTGAGTAAGACCCAGATTAACTCTAGTTGATGCTTTATAAGCCTGCGGATAAACCTCTATACTGGGGCTACATTTGGACACACCTACATTTTACACACTGTCACTTTCAAATGCCTGAGCTGGGCATGTTGTAATCACTGGAGGAGCATTGCTCACCATGGTGTCCTCGGTCACGGCTGTCTGTAGTCATACAGGCTAGGTAAGAGGTGCTACTGTACATTAGCCTAGTTGCCCGAGCTAAAGTACCAGTTTGTGCTTTAGACAGCTCCTCTGAGTGAGGTATGGCATGACAGCTAAAAATAGAAGCTGGATAAAGCATGGTTCTGGCAACCTGGTTATAATGCCACACTGGTTTTCAACATTTCTGTCCTTTGCTCATACACATCTGCTTTTCTCTTTTTATCCTCCCAGGATTATAATGACGCCCTCGAGTCAGAAAGCAAAGTGTCTGTGGTGCGTGTTTTGAATCAAAAAGCTCATACAATAAAGTCCCTTTTTTTCACAGATCCTCTACAGTAGTTTGACTGCGCTGACTATTATTCGGATGTAATTAAAGGGATTGATATTTCTCAGGTTACGTGTTCGAAGGAGAGTGTCACTCTTATCCGGTGTCACTTCTTAGCGTGCAGTGTGAATGTTACCACTTCCCCAAAAAGTCACTATATTGGGAATAGGGTGCCGTTTGGGACGCAGGCCGTATCCCTGTAAGTGTTATGTCCGAAGGAGCTGATATCCTCTGTTGCTGTTAACACATGGATATGATATGACATGGCTAAAGAGAGTCCCTGTCGAATGATACGTTGGTGCGTTGTCGGTCCAAAACAGGACACTAGATTTACACAGAGCCATTGCGATTTTATGATAGCTTGTAACGGTGTGTGTTTGTTCAGTCAGTTCGTGTTAAGGTGTATAAGGCAAGGCCAAGGGCCAATGAAACCTCTGTCTTTAGTCGTAGGCTACATTCTGTTGTTTCGACATTTCGCAGAACCTGTGTTATGCTTATCTCTCATCTCCACTGATTTATGAGGTTATAGAGAGTCATAATTGATTTAACCCTGTTGTTATGAAATTACTCTGGTATTTATGAACTGGATATATGGCATACGAGGCCTAGTTAAGGTTATTACATTGCGTAATACAATGAACAAACTGAATTGATTCATTTAACTAGAAGTCTTCGTGAACACGTCATCTGTTACAGTAACGACCTACATTTCCATTAGGACAACGATATATCTCTCTATCTTTCTTTATTTTGCAAGATGAATATTTTATTTATTTATCATGATAGCAACCATAATTTTAGAATGTAATTATAGCATCCATTATATCATATAATGCACTATTTTGTTTTGAATCTGGAACGCCAACACAGCCATCAGATCTCAATACAAGTTATTATTTATTTGTGTAAACAACATTAAATATGAAGAAATATGGTACTTAGCCAATGCAGATCAGCTGGCATGCATAATGGATTGAATCTCAATAGATCTATACCACCAACCCACAGTAATGAGTGTGTCTCACAGATTTGCATTTGCCATCTTTTCGAGTAATTCAATTTGCTACTGCATCATGTGTGGCACACTTGTATTTCAAATGTTATATTAGCCTGCTCCTATCATTTCCTCTGTGAAGATATTTAGTCACATAGAAAAGCAACTACAACAATGAATCTTTCTTTCTAAACCATATCTCAACTAGTGAAGGTTGAATGTGATGCTGCCGAACCCAGAGGTCACTTGTTTATCCCTGCTTTTTTTCTCTCTCTTTAAATGTCTTTTTTTTTATGTCTAGGGAACTTTGACTTGTAAATAGTGAAGCTGAGCTCCAGACAGAAACAACAACACAACACTAAAGGGAAGTGAATGATATTTAAATGTATTTCATTAGCGTACGGAACCATTTGCAAAACACGCTCCTTCTTTCAACACTAATAGTTTATGCAGGAATCAAAGCCTGTGCATCTTGGGAGGGGGAGAGAGAGAGGGAGCGAGAGGGAGATCTGCATAATTTGGATGCGTTGTTGACTCGGGTAATGAAGAGAACACAAATCCTGAGGATTGCACTTGCTCTCGTTTCTAATAACATTACTAACATTTCAACATCATTGGCCTAATTGCTGTTGTTAGCAGCACTGAGAAATGCTTGCCTGCGATAAGAAGGGTGTGTGTGTGTGTGTGTGTGTGTGTGTGTGTGTGTGTGTGTGTGTGTGAGCGTGTGTGTGAGCGTGTATACATGTGTGCCTGCGTGCTTGGGTGTGTGTCTGTGCGTCCTTAGGGGCTGTGTGCTTATCAGTGCAGGGCAGACGGTGTTGTATTGAACCTGGTTGACAGGTGAGGGGGGGCATGGTGGGGAGGGGGGGGGGGGCAGGGGGGGGGTCGCTGGGGAGTTGGGGGTAGGGTGGGAGGTGTTAGGGAAGGGCTCAAAGCCCCAGGGATAGGTTCTGAGGGAGGAGTCCATGTTCAGGAGCAGGTGTGCCTTCTTCCCTCCGCTCCCTCTGGGCTCACGCCCCCCCCCCCCTCTCAGCTCCCCTTTCTCCCCCAGGAGACATATGGTGAGTGTGATTGGAGAGGGCTGCAGGGCAGGGATGAGATGAGGGGGCCAAGGGGAGCCCAGCTCCACTCTACCCTGTTCATCTGTTACAGACAGGGCCTGTGGGACTCTGATCGCTCCTGAGGGGGACCGCTGAATTAGGGCAAGAAGCGTTTGTGGTTTTTAAGGTTGACTCATTTGTTACGGTGCGGTGGAGGATGAGGAGGAGGAGGAGGAGGGAGGCCTCCTACTTAGCTACAGTATCTGTGTGTGGTTTATCATCCTCACATGAACACATGCCGGGTGGTGGGTTATTCTTCGTCTGTTTGTGTGCTGCAGCTCGTTTGTCTGGTGGCCCTGTGTTGTTTTAATCTGACGAGTGACTGTTTTCTCTTGTCCTGGTGTCACTGCCAAGAATAGAAACGCGGTCTTGTTGCAATTTCACAAGCTCGTATTTGTTCCCCTGGCAAATATGATGTAGTCCTTCCTGACTGACTTCACTGTACCCGGAGAGAGTTATTGGGGCATTTGAGCTCTCATATAACACGTGTTCCCTTTTTATGTGGTCATTTATTACAAGGGGGATGAATAATACAGGATTAAGACACGTAATGGATATGCTGGGACTCATCAAAATAAATGCAAAAATCCATTTGCTCTATCCCTGTAGTAAACCCACTACTTTGTCCTTGGGCTAATTTCCAGCCGGGGACTTTGGGTGTTGTGGCTGTTACCATTACAGAAGGGGAGGGAGGGAGGTGGGTGTAATGGTGAAGGAGGAGGGAGGGGTGTGAGAGGAGGAGGAGGCAGACGAGACGTGTCGGGTGCTGCTGAGCTGAGGATGAACAAAGCCAGGAACTCCAGCACCGCTCGCTCTCCTTCCTTCCCCTGCCTCCGAGCAGCTGCCACTTCTGAGCCTGAAGAAAATGAAGGCAGATGAATCAATTTGGCCTGTGGCCCTAAAGTGCACTTGTCTGCGCCCCAGCCTGCGCTGGGGATAATGAGCCAATAGATTGAGCCAGTGCTCTGCGGCACTGAGGTGCCTCTCTCTGCTGCTGCCTGCTTGCTTGATGCTCAGCACTGCTGGGCTGGGCCCCGCCACCTCCTCCTCCCCATCCCACAGCAGCAGTGGCTCTATCCCTCGCTGCGTCTCGTTGGGTTAATGGGGGTGAGGATCCTTTGCACAGGACACTTTTCAGAACAAATTAGAGGAAGGATCTGTATCCTGGCAGAGGGCCTCCTCCTCCCCGGCACCGCACCTGGCCCACCCTGCTGCCCCGCCACAGCCCCACAATATAGCCAGCAGAGAGGAGAAGAGATGCCAGGCGGAGGCTCAGGTCTGGATGAGGGTAATAAGGACTGACACTGGGATGAGGCCGTGGCACAACCTTCCAGACTACAGCTGACAGGTGAAGAGATGCCGGGGAGAGGAGAATGACGAGAGAGAGGGAGAGGGGCTGAAAGCTTTTTAATTCGAGCAGGAAGGTGGAGACCCTTCTGATGCAGAGGCCCTGAAATGGCTGCCCTACAAGATGAGGGGGGGGGGGGGGGGTCAAAAGAGCATCACAACAAAGCATCAACCAGCAGCCACCAGCTCCCTGCCTGTCTGCCTGTGGGCTGGCTGGCTGCAGATTGATCGACATGGGGGAGTTGCAGGTTAGCATAGCCTAGCGTGAATGGACTCTGTCAGCCCCACTGAAACATTGCTGTTTGTAACAATGTCACGACTAGGCGGTTTGTTCTTAGGGGTTTTTCCTGTCTTTATAAACCCCTGCAGTTCAGTTCAGTGTAAATGAGCAGGCCCAAGTCGGCAGTCAGCAGCTAATCAACTTGGGAGAAATTAAGATGCTAGAGGGCCCTTTGAAGCTAATTAAAGAGCACAGAGCAGAGCCTCCAGAGAGAGTCTGTTCCTCAGAGCAGACACGTTCAATACCCAGACTAATGGGCCTAATTTCCAGTGCATTATTCATGTACAACACACACGTTACTTGTGTACTTTTTTTTATTTCTTCAGAGTGCCTTTAATGCGGAGTGGAGAAACACTCGCTGCCGCCTCTTGTTCTCAACCTGTTTAACCTTGCCCCGTGCTGCATCTGGCATTGTAAACTAAATTAATCCACAGGACAGAATATAGGGCTCTAAAACAGGGCCGTTTAGAGAGTCATTCCCCCTAGTGTTACTCAGAGTGCATTTCAAAGCTATGTTGACTTTGATCTTTGTCACCTGATCGGCCAATCAGATCTCAGAGGAGACATTAGCTCCACCCACTAGTCCTCTATATTGTGGCCTTGCCCTTCAGTGCTAGTGAGAGAAAACAATTGTGTGCGTCATGCATTACATGGGGAATAGGCTGCCACTTGAGTACAAAAAAAGAAATAAAGAGATAGATCTCAAGACCAATTAAAGCCTCTCCCTGAACCTGAACTGACCACATACTTAATCACAGGCCGACAGGGCTGCCAGTCTCTATCAGAGGCGCTGAATTTTAGCCTGGATCAATTCCTCCTGTCCTGCTGAACAATAGGTTAGAGAGCCTCCTTACAGCCAGCCCGGCAGGCAGCATCGTTAAGCTGGGTCGCTAATTAGCCCCTCTGCTCTGATCAATAATCAGTGTGATTGCTGAGTGAGGATCCACCACTACGGACCTGCTGGAGGGGGTGTAAACACTTTGGCTTGGATATTTGTCAGCGCTGATGCTTGGTAAACAAAGTAATCAGAGTGCCTGAATGTCTCCCTGGCTCTCAGTGCACTGCACTTGACTTGACAAGATGACGTGAACCCAACCTCACCTCTGTCTGGAAGGGGATTCTTTGTGCCAAAAAAAGTAGTAATCATAAAGCCTGTCATCCATTTTCAGATTCAAGGAGTGATTAGCTTGACAGCCAGGGAGAGAGATTCAGAGAGAGAGAGAGATGGAGAAAGGTAGAGAGGGAGAGAGACGGTGGGAGTTGTAGGATGGCAGACACCTGATTATGACCACCTGCAGGGTCTCTCTCTCCTTCCTGTCTGTGTGTCTGCACCCTGATTGCAGTATGTTGCCTGAGGCATTGTGCCATTTCTGCCGGGCTGTCACTACTGACCTCAACATACGCTAGCGCCTTTCGTCCAATCAGCAGGCCTCATCTGGCTTGGCCTGGCCAGGGTCTCGGCAGGGTAATTAAAAGGGAATTGTGTCTATTTGGCTTGTCGCTGCTGGTTGCTGGTCACCGGGCAAATGGACAGACAGACACAAACAGCCAGGGCAGCCTCTCTTTCTCTCAGTCTCTATCTCGGCCAGCCAGGTGGCAGCGACTCTGCCATGCCGCCTCAGTACAGGACCTGTCAGATTAGCTGATGACCCTTTTAATTTTACTCTGCCGGGGGCCATAATTGATATTTCTCGGGAAAGGTTAATTGTAGCAGTGATCTGCTTAAATTACAGTGGAAATCTGGAGACCGAGGCGAGCCACGGCGTGCTACGCCACCAGGGACTAGAGCAGGCAGAGTAGCAAGCTGCTAGTCAAGTGGATTACACCCCACAGGCAGCCATCCGCCATCAGCCATCCCAATTGTTTTCAGAGAGGGGCTTGTAGAGGACTGATAGGATGAGGTGGGGAGGACTACCTCCTACCTCCTCGTCTGACTGTGGCAGTGTGGCTGCCTCCCATCTGTCCTAGGAATATGGGTCGCTGCCAAGCCAACGCTCCTCTCATGGCTTGTCTGTCTAGCTCCCACCAAACAACATGTGCTCTCTTGTTGGCAGACCCAAACAAGCACCTTCATCATTCGACCGTTATGTGCAGATTGTAAACAATGAACAAAATGCTCATGATTTTGGTAACCACTTTTCTGCAGACTGTTGTTGGATACGGGTGTTACATCATTGCGGAAGTCATGACTTTCAGGCGGACATTTTGGTTACTGCCAGTGCTGCTTTGCATACATTAAATGGATTCCCTTTGTGTGAATAGAGGGGCGCAATTTTGGTTTTAGAAGTGGGACACACACATATACATACAGTGCCTTGCGAAAGTATTCGCCCCCCTTGAACTTTGCGACCTTTTGCCACATTTCAGGCTTCAAACATAAAGATATAAAACTGTATTTTTTTGTGAATATCAACAACAAGTGGGACACAATCATGAAGTGGAACGACATTTATTGGATATTTCAAACTTTTTTAACAAATCAAAAACTGAAAAATTGGGCGTGCAAAATTATTCAGCCCCTTTACTTTCAGTGCAGCAAACTCTCTCCAGAAGTTCAGTGAGGATCTCTGAATGATCCAATGTTGACCTAAATGACTAATGATGATAAATACAATCCACCTGTGTGTAATCAAGTCTCCGTATAAATGCACCTGCACTGTGATAGTCTCAGAGGTCCGTCAAAAGCGCAGAGAGCATCATGAAGAACAAGGAACACACCAGGCAGGTCCGAGATACTGTTGTGAAGAAGTTTAAAGTCGGATTTGGATACAAAATGATTTCCCAAGCTTTAAACATCCCAAGGAGCACTGTGCAAGCGATAATATTGAAATGGAAGGAGTATCAGACCACTGCAAATCTACCAAGACCTGGCCGTCCCTCTAAACTTTCAGCTCATACAAGGAGAAGACTGATCAGAGATGCAGCCAAGAGGCCCATGATCACTCTGGATGAACTGCAGAGATCTACAGCTGAGGTGGGAGACTCTGTCCATAGGACAACAATCAGTCGTATATTGCACAAATCTGGCCTTTATGGAAGAGTGGCAAGAAGAAAGCCATTTCTTAAAGATATCCATAAAAAGTGTCATTTAAAGTTTGCCACAAGCCACCTGGGAGACACACCAAACATGTGGAAGAAGGTGCTCTGGTCAGATGAAAACAAAATTGAACTTTTTTGCAACAATGCAAAACGTTATGTTTGGCGTAAAAGCAACACAGCTCATCACTCTGAACACACCATCCCCACTGTCAAACATGGTGGTGGCAGCATCATGGTTTGGGCCTGCTTTTCTTCAGCAGGGACAGGGAAGATGGTTAAAATTGATGGGAAGATGGATGGATCCAAATACAGGACCATTCTGGAAGAAAACCTGATTGAGTCTGCAAAAGACCTGAGACTGGGACGGAGATTTGTCTTCCAACAAGACAATGATCCAAAACATATCCAGGTGTTAGAATGGCCAAGTCAAAGTCCAGACCTGAATCCAATCGAGAATCTGTGGTAAGAACTGAAAACTGCTGTTCACAAATGCTCTCCATCCAACCTCACTGAGCTCGAGCTGTTTTGCAAGGAGGAATGGGAAAAAATGTCAGTCTCTCGATGTGCAAAACTGATAGAGACATACCCCAAGCGACTTACAGCTGTAATTGCAGCAAAAGGTGGCGCTACAAAGTATTAACTTAAGGGGGCTGAATAACTTTGCACGCCCAATTTTTCAGTTTTTGATTTGTTAAAAAAGTTTGAAATATCCAATAAATGTCGTTCCACTTCATGATTGTGTCCCACTTGTTGTTGATTCTTCACAAAAAAATACAGTTTTATATCTTTATGTTCGAAGCCTGAAATGTGGCAAAAGGTCGCAAAGTTCAAGGGGGCCGAATACTTTCGCAAGGCACTGTATATATCTATATATCTATCTATATATAAACTACCGTTCAAAAGTTTGGGGTCATTTAGACATGTCCTTATTTTTGAAAGAAACCCTATTTTTTTGTCAATTAAAATAACATCAAATTGATCAGAAATACAGTGTAGACATTGTTAATGTTGTACATTACTATTGTAGCTGGAAACGACAGATTTTAATGGAATATCTACATAGGCGTACAGAGGGCCATTATCAGCAACCAACCTTCACAGAACAGCACAAACTAGCTCAAACCAGAATACAAAGAGGAGTGGGAGGCCCGGTGCACAACCGAGTAAGAGGACAAGTTCATTAAATAGTCTAGTTTGAGAAACAGATGCCTCACAAGTCCTCAACCTGCAGCTTCATTAAATAGTACCCGCAAAACACCAGCCTCACCGTCGGAGAGGCGACTCCGGGATGCTGACCTTCTAGGCAGAGTTCCTCTGTCCAGTGTCTGTGTTCTTTTGCCCATCTGAATCTTTTATTTTTATTGGCCAGTCTGAGATATGTCTTTTTCTTTGCAACTCTGCCTAGAAGGTCAGCGTCCCGGAGTCGCCTCTACACTGTTGACATTGAGACTGGTGTTTGCGGGTGCTATTTAATGAAGCTGCCAGTTGAAGACTTCCTCCTGACATTCCTGCTCAGGAAGAGCACAACAGCAGCTGGCTCCAGGTGGTGAGGTTGGCGGAGACCTGGCAGTGCAGGGTGGTTTTGAGGTCTTGGTTTGCTCGCTCCGACTGGCCGTTAGACTGGGGTGGAACCCGGAGGATAGCCTGGCCGACGACCCAATGAGGGTGCAGAATGCCTTCCAGAATCAGGACAAGAACTGAGAGCTACGGGCGGAGACCATGTCCACGGGCAGTCCATGGATCCGGAAGACGTGCTGCACCATGAACTGAGCATCTCATTGGCAGAGGGTAACTTGGGGAGAGGAATGTAGTAGGCGGCCTTGGAAAAGCAATCCACCATGGTAAGGATGGCGGTGTTGCCATCAGACAGGGGAGACCTGTGACAAAGTCCAGGGAGATGTGAGTCCAGGGGCAATGAGGGACGGGCAGAGGTTGGAGGAAGCCAGACAGAGCTTGTTGAGGGGTCTTGTTCTGTGCACAGACCTTGCAGGCAGCGACAAAGCGGTGACATCCGGTACCATTGTAGGCCACCAAAAGTGTTGTCGCACGAAGGCCAAGGTCCGCCAGGAGCCTGGGTGGCAGGCAAGCCTGGAAGAATGGGCCCACTCCAGGACCCACGGAGCGGACAGCGTCAGGCACGAACATCCGGTTACCTAGGCCCCCACCAGAGTTCGGCTGGGACCACTGTGCCTTCCGGATCTGTTTCCCAATACCCCGACTGAGTGCCATTGCCAGGCATGAAGTGGGAAAGATGGTCTCTGGCTCCGGGGTGGTAGCCGTGGGGTTATAGTGGCGAGACAGGGCATCCGGCTTCACTTTCTTGGACCCCGGCCGGTAAGAGAGGGCAAATTGAACCGGGTAAACAGCAGGGCCCTTCTCGCCTGCCTGGAGTTGAGGCGCTTGGCGGTGTGGAGATACTCCAGGTTTTTTGTGGTTGGTCCACACAATGAACGGATGTTCGGCCCCTTCGAACCAGTGCCTCCATTCCTACAATGCCATCTTAACCGCGAGAAGCTCCCGATTCCTAACATCGTAATTCCTCTCTGTGGCGGTGAGGTGGGGGAGAAGAAGGGATGCAACTTAAGGTCCAGGGTAGAACGTTGGGACAGAACAGCCCCAACTCCGACATCCGAAGCGTTGGCCTCCACCACGAACTGACGGGAAGGGTCCAGGTGAACTAGGATTGGAGCGGTGGTGAACCGGTGTTTAAGCTCCCGGAATGCCCGGTCCGCGGCCATGGACCACATGAACGGAACCTTAGTAGAGGTGAGGGCATACAGGGGGATACCAGGGTGCTATAACCCCAGATAAAGCAACGATAAAAGTTGGCGAACCCCAGGAAGCATTGCAGCTGCACCCTGGATGTAGGCTTAGGCCAATCGACCACTGCTTTCACCTTCTCTGGATCCATCTTGACGCTCCCAGCAGAGATGATGTTGCCCAGAAAGCGAATTGTGGAGCGATGGAACTCGTACTTTTCTGCCTTAACGAACAACTGGTTCTCCAGAAGGTGCTGGAGAACCTGCCGGACATGGAGCACGTGTCCGGGAGAAGAAGATGAGGATGTCGTCAATGTAGACGAAGACGAACCAGTTCAGCATGTCACAGATAACATAATTTACTAAAGCCTTGAACACGGCAGGGGCGTTGGTGAGGCCAAAGGGCATGACCAGATATTTGTAGTGGCCACTGGCCGTGTTGAAAGCGGTCTTCCACTCGTCCCCCTCTCGAATCCGCACCAGGTGGTATGCGTTACGTAGAACCAGCTTGGAGAACACAGTGGCCCCCTTGAGCGGCTCGGAGGATGAGGAAATGAGTGGTAGTGGATAGCGGTTATTTACAGTGATGTCATTGAGTCAATGCACGGGCGCAGGGTCTTGTCCTTCTTCTCCACGAAGAAAAACCCTGTGTAGTCCTCCATAGCCTTGGTTTCAGGTCCCAACAGTGAGTACAGACACCCCAGGGGGCGGCGTGGAGCTAGGGAGAAGGTCAATCCCGCAGTCATAGGGGCGGTGCGGCAGAAGGGAAGTGGTCGGGACTTGCTGAACACCTCCCGGAGATCCTGGTACTCTGCAGGAATGGCGGAGAGGTCTGGAACCAACTCCGCGGGCCCAGAAAGATGTCCCGGGCAGGTTGCGCCGACCTCAGACAGTGGGCGTGGCAGAACGATCTCCTGGCCATGATGGCACCCTTAGACCAGTTGATGAGTGGGTGGGTCGCTGGAGCCAGGAGAATCCCAAAACCACAGGGATCTGGGGGGACATGATGAGCAGGAACTGAATGGTCTCACTGTGATTCCCTGACACACGTAGGTTGATGGGAGTGGTCTTATGGAGTGACCCTTATGGGTGACGCCCGTCCAACGCTCTAACATCCGCGGGAATGGAGAGGGGCTGAGTGGGGATGTTCAGCTCGAAGCCAGTGTGGCCTCCAAAAGGCTCTCATCGGTCCCAGAGTCAATGAGGACCCGGAGAGATTTCTCCACAGCAGAATGATATGAAAAGGGGTGCGAGTAAGGGAAAAGTAAGCAGAAAAGTTCCCCATATGGCCCACCAGAGTATGCACTCCTACCGGTGAGCCTGGTATTTTACCGGGCACGAGGACACAAAATGACCAAAAGTCCCACAATACAGATAGCTCCTTGTGCTGATCCGGTGATGCCGTTCCGCTGGCGACAGCCCAGCCCTGCCTAGTGCATGGGCTCGTGACTCTCAAAAAAGGTTGGGAAATCTCGGGTGGTCTCGGCCAAGGGCCCGTCGGGGACTTCTGGGATGACTCGGAGGCGAGGTGGAATCCCTGGATGAGCGAGTGAAATCGAATTTCCTCTCCATCCGTCGTTCCCACAGTCGCCCATCAATGCGGATGGTCAAAGCGATAAGGGAGTCAAAATCTGTGGGTAACTCCCGAGCCGCAAGCTCGTCCTTAACCTCCTCCGAGACGCTGTCGAACAGTGCTTCCGGGTCCATGCGCTCACAGCTGCCATCGTGCAGAAATCAACCGCATAGTCGGCCACAGTGCGGGCATCCTGCCGGAGCTGGATTAGCTTCCGGCAGCTTCTCTCCCGTAGAACAGGGCATCAAAATCCTTCCTCACCTCTCCCACAAACTCCTCCAGGCTCGCGCATATGGCCGGCTGCTGTTCCCATACGGCGGTAGCCCTTCCAGACATGTCTTACACCCGGTCATGGTGCTCAGCCAACGTTTGGACCCACTCCATCAGCCCACGAAGCAATTCCTCTGGATGTTTCTTGGGAGGAGATGGCATTGGGCAGCTGGTCCGGGTTTGCTGGGTCAGTCATGGCCAGTTCGTACTATCAAGTGTGAAGGTAAGACCCAGATGCAGACCACGTCGAATAAACAATAGTTTAATTTTCCAACAGGGGCAGGCAATAGATAGGTTAAGGTAGGCAGGGGTCAGTAAACCAGAGGTGGGGCAACGGTACTGGGCGGCAGGCAGGCTCAGGGTAAGGCAGAGGCCGGTAATCCAGAGGGGGGCAAAGGTACAAGTCAGCAGGCAGGCTCAGGTTCAGGGGAAGACAGAGTGGTCAGGCAGGTGGGCCCGGAGTCTGGCAACAGACAAACAGAGAATACAGGAATAAATACACAGGGGATAATGGACGACACCCGGAGGGGGGTGTAGACCATCACAAAGACAGGTGAAACAGATGTGTGAATAGTTGTGATGGAGTTTGGGTCGTGTTGTATCGAGGAGTTGCTGTGTAGCTGGTCTTCTTTGGCTGGAGTCGTACTTACGATTTTTTTATAACATTTTTTATTTTATCTTTATTTAACTAGGTAAGTCAGTTAAGATCAAATTCTTATTTACAATAACGACCTACCTAGGCCAAACCCGGACGATGCTGGGCCAATTGTGCGCCACCCTATGGGACTCCCTATCACGGCCGGATGTGATACATCTTGGATTCAAACCAGGGACTGTAGTGACACCTCTTGCACTGAGATGTAGTGCCTTAGACAGCTGTGCCACTCGGGACCCCGAAGAGATACTTTGTCTCTGATCTAGAAAACTTATTTGTAACACTTTATGATTACCCTCTTCATAATGCATTGCGAGCACATGTATAATGCGTTATGATCTTTGCATAATGCATTATAATGTACAACATATTTTTTCTATCATTTTATACTGTATAATAATGTATGCTTCCTCTGTTTCTCTCCTCCAGATCAAGGCCCTGCAGGTACGCCCAGTGAAGCTGGATGAGGATGGGGCCATGCAAGAGTTCAACAGACCCAACAGGAGCATCTCTAAAGAGCACCTCAGTGAGGTGAGAGAGACCCTCTAGTCCTACCCCGCCAGACCATCAGGCCCCAATACCTCCAGACCACCACACCTCCAGAATCCCAGACCATATCTACCTACCTTGTTGCAACACGGTTAACTAGGGCCATTACTCTCCCAGACCCTTCAGAGCTCCTAGCAAGAGACCAGGCCAGCGGCAGACTGTCCAGGGCTGAAGGGCCCTGAGGAGGATGAGAGAGAGGGGGCAGAGAAGCAGCAGTGAGAGGGCAGCTGGTGCGGTAGCTCATACTGGCCCAGACTCACACCTCATAAATCCCCATGCATTAGAAAACTTGCCTGGTCAACAGCGACAAGCAGGAAACGATTATCTAAGACACACAGACACACAGCCATCACACTACGTGTTCTTCTCAAATTGCACCCTATTCCCTATATAGTGCACTACTTTTGACCAGGGACCATAGGGCCCATTGGGAATAGGGTATAATTTGGCATGCGCCTAGATGCCCCTGCATTATTAAAAGCCTGCTATGGTTATGTAGATGTGACCTAACACTGTTCAGCCAGGTGGTAGCTGACCCTCGCCGAGTTAAAAGGTTAAAGGTCTTTCCAATTACTGCCGAGCCTGCATCCATATGCTAGCACATTTAAAAGGTGAGTGGCTTGCGTAGTAAATGGAGGCAGCTAGGAGGTCGGTTGGTGCTAGGGATGAAATAATGCAATTTGGATACAGAGGAAGTAATGAGAATTTATGCAAAATCCCCAAGCGGCTCATTTTAAATGAATGTAGAATATGCTTCCTAACTAATGCCTGTCAACCGGGCCTCCCAAACCTCACTAAATTCAATCAGACAGTTAATTTAGCTGCACAGAACGGGGGGAGCATGGGGGGAGAGAGGGGGTTTGCTGCTTCTACAGCTGAAGAAGTGATCGAGGAAAAATGATGGAGAGAAAAGATTTTAATGAACTTATTAAATGCGTTGTTCAAGCTATTCAGAATTCCAAAAGAAAATCTAGAGACGTGGAGAGAGGGAGAGAAAAATAAACACTCCCCACCAACATTTTATTTTCCCTTCCCTTCGACCTCCTTTTCTAAGCCTCCTCTCTCTCTTTCTCTCTGCCTCTCTTGTCTCCCCCCTGCCATTCCTCATGAATTTGTGTAAAAGGCTGTTTTTAAATAAAAAAAAGTCAGGAGAAAGAGCCGGGTTTGACAGATAAAAGGATGCTGGCGGATGACAGTTCTGACAGGGAAATGCGGCAGTGAAAAGGGTGTTGGGGGTACGGGAGGGTAAGGGGGAGAACTGTTTAAAATGGCATGCTGTAATCGCTGACGGTGTTAGATATGGCATCTCTCTAATCTCCTGCCAAATAGATGGTGCAAAGACACTGATCGCTGTAGCCATGCCATTCATCCCTATCCATCTCTCTGAAATATAGCTAGGCTCTCAGAGAGAGAGAGCGAGGGTGATGGCCACTACTGGAGAGGAAGGACTTCCTATTTCTATTAACACTATTTTCCTTTTTCAACTCTGCCACTGCATTGCACATTTTCATTAAATACATAAAGCACATGTAATATCCACATCAAAGTGGTCCCAGGCTGTAAGCGCTCTTAACTAAATATGTACTGTACTGTACCCACGATTCATGAGTCAAATGGATTTTGTGTTGTTGGACTGCCAAAAGGAAACAGAGACAAACGAGAAGCTTGCTGCCTCCTCTCCGTACTGAGAACAGTCATGCATCAATTTAGGAAGCAGCAATAGAGACGTGCGTGGAGATGTTGTTTATTCATCTCCACGGTAGCTAGGGTCTTGTATCTGTTTACGTTGACTAGGTAATTCTACCCTTGGCTCAACAGGGCCTAGGCAGAAAGCTGCCGTACAGGCAGGGATTAGGGAAATGTAGAGGGAGATTTTCTCTGCATCTGTGTTAGTGTGGGGAGGGATTGGAGGGGGGAGAAGGGGAAAGAGAACACTACTGCTGGGGTCTCACCCATCCACACAACCACCCACACTCTTAGAAAAAAGGTGCTATCTAGAACCTTAAAGGGTTCTTCGGCTGTCCCAATAAGAGAACCCTTTTAAAGAACCCTTTCCGGTTGCAGGTAGAACCATTTGCTTCCAGTTAGAACCTTTTTGGGTTCCGTGTAAAATCCTTTCTAAAGAGGTTCTACATGGAACCCTAAATGGTTCTATTTGGAACCAAAAATGGTTCTACCTGGAACCAAAAAGGGTTCTCCTATGGGGACAGCTGAAGAACCCTTTTTTCTAAGAGTGCAGTTCTTCTGGAGAGCTGTGAGTCCTGCTGGAGAGCTGTGAGTCCTGCTGGAGAGCTGTGAGTCCTGCTGCTGGTTGCATGCTGGTTGCTGGCCCCGTCTTTTTTTTAATACACTTCACGCTCCGCCAAGCCATGATTGGCCCCTTTAAGTTCTCGCACCTCAAAAACCAATAGTCTGTCCCGTAGGAAAACCAACCGCCCTGCATGTCACCGTGGCTTTGAGGGTCCGGGGGAGGGGGCGTGGAAATGGGGAGAGGATTAGGGGGCGGATTTAGCAACATTTCTGTTCTCCGGGGCTGTTTAGTTAACCCTAAAACACCGCCAGTGTCCTCCACACCCCCAAACCCCTATGCCTCTCCCCTATCCCCCCATTCCTCGCTGCTGCGTCTCTGGGGCAAGTTCTTAAATCCTTTTGAAGTCTTAAGCACTGCAGAAATCCATTGAGAGCCATGTATAATGGCTTTTAAGAGAGAGTGTTTAGCTATATCCCGACCCCATGGCTTATGAACCGCTACCTGCTTTAATGGATTTTTTCCCTCTTCCCTTCACCCGGACTAAATCCAATGGATTGTCCCTCATTATCATTTAAATAAGACTCTCTTTCTACTCCAAACGCTACAACTTGAATAAAACCTGCATAGTAAGGCTAATTCCAAATGGCTTTGGCCTACCACTACTGCACTGAGTCACACACACACACACACACACACACATACACACACTCATGCACACACACACACACGCACGCACGCACACACACACCACATATGTTGTTCACTTTATCCCCTTTGTGTCCACATACATGGCCGGCTCTGCCCTTCTGCCCTCCACCTCTAGCCCTCCCTCTCTCTCTCTCTGGCAGTGGAGACAGACGGGGTGAATAGAGAGGGAATAGTCTTTTGATTCCCGCAGAGCTGACTTTCCGGTTCGCCATAGGACACCTCCCTAATCGTCACAGTGGGGTTGAGTCTGTGAATCAGAGGGAGCAGAGGCACTGATGACGGCTAAAGCACAGAAGCAGGTGTGGGAAGGAGGGATGGAGGGAGAGAGAGATGGATGGAGGGATTGGAGGTACTATGGGCAAAATTGGTCTAGCAGAAAAGTCCCCTCCTGAGACTGGAGGAGAAATTGCCAATCGAAACTGAGAAGTAAAAGGGGGGGAAGTGGAAGGTGTGGAAGGAGAGGGAGATTGGTATTCTGAGTGAGAGAGAAGAGAGAGACCGAGAGAGAGAAAGAGAGACAGAGAGAGAGACAGAAAGAGAGACAGAAAGAGAGAAACAGAGACAGGGAAAGATAAAGAGAGGGAGAGAGACAGAGACAGGGAAAGAGATAGAGAGCATCTTTCTTCAGTCTGTCTGGCCCCTCACTCTTTTGAACCAGGATGACTCTGTCAGGGGCCTCGTCTATCAACAGAAGCAAGCACTGTCAGCATACACATGACAGTTTTATTATGCAATGTCAGTGTATTTGACATTATAAGTGCACAAGTTACATTCATTATTGGATTTGCCCACACATGCATTCAAAACTCAACTTTGACCCTAAACTACACCCCAATACATATACAAATCAATGAAAGATGGGTTTTTAAGAGTAATGCAATGAAATGGTATACAGTATTTAGGCAACACCAATGACTTGATCACTCCAAAAACACATATTTCAAAGTGTTTTAATGGCATGGGTGGGGAGGTGTTGTCAGTCTTAAGCATTGATATTCAGTCGTAATCATTCCTACCATTGTATTTTCCTTTGAAGTACTACAGGAAATCCCGGGCCACAAAAACAAAAACAGCCACCAACGTCACACTTCCACACAAACTAAACACCTACTTTGCCCGCTTTGAGGATAAAACAGTTCCGCCGTCGCGGCTCGCTAACAAAGACTGAGGTCCACCCCTGTCTTTCTCAGTGGCTGACGTGAGTAAAACATTTAAACGTGTTAACCCTCGCAAAGCTGCCAGCCCAGGCGGCATCCCTAGCCGCGTCCTCAGAGCATACGCAGACCAGCTGGCTGGTGTGTTTACGGACATATTTAATAGCTCCCTATCCCAGTCTGTTGTCCCCATATGCTTTGACACGGCTACCATTGTTCCTTTACCCAAGAAGGCAAAGATAACTGAACTATATGACTACCGCCCCGTAGCACTCACTTCTGTCATCATGAAGTGCTTTGAGAGACTAGTCAAGGATCATTTCACCTCCACATTACCTGCCACCCTAGACCCACGTCAGTTTGCATACCGCCCCAACAGGTCCACAGATGACGCAATCGCCCATCGCACTGCACACTGCCCTATCCCATCTGGACAAAAAGAGTACCTATGTAAGAATGATGTTCATTGACTACAGCTCAGCATTCAACACCATAGTGCCCTCCAAGCTCATCATCAAGCTGGAGGCCCTGGGTCTCAACCCCTCCCTCTGCCACTGGGTCCTGGACTTTCTGACAGGCCGCCCCCAGGTGGTGAAGGTTTGTAAACTTCATCTCAACTTCGCTGACCCTCAACACTGGGGCCGCATCAGGGTGTTTGCTCAGGCCTCTCCTGTACTCCCTGTTCACCCACGACTGTATGGCAATGCACGCCTCCAACTCAATCATCAAGTTTGCAGACGACACAACAGTAGTGGGCTTGATCACCAACAATGACGAGACAGCCTACAGGGAGGAGGTGAGGGCACTCGGAGTGTGGTGTCAGGAAAGCAACCTCTAACTCAACGTCAAAAAAACAAAGGAGATGTCGTGTACTTCAGAAAACAGCAGAGAAAGCACCTCCCAATCCACATCGAAGGGACAGCAATGGAGAAGATGGAAAGTTTTAAGTTCTTGGGTGTACACATCACAGACAAACTGAAATGGTCCACCCACAGAGACAGCGATTGTGCAACAGCGCTTCTTCAACCTCAGGAGGCTGAAGAAATGTGGCTTGTCACCCAAAACCCTTTACAGATGCACAATCGAGAGCAACATGTCAGGCTCTATCACAGCCTGGTACGGCAAATGCTCCGCCCTCAACCGCAAGGCTCTCCAAAGGGTGGTGTGGTCTACACAACACATCACCGGGGAAAACTACCTGCCCTCCATGACACCTACAGCACCTGATGTCACAGGAAGGCCAAAAAGATCAAGGACAACAACCGCCCGAGCCACTGCCTGTTCATCCCGCTATCATCCAGAAGGCGAGGTCAGTACAGGTGCATCAAAGCTGGGACCGAGAGATTGAGAAACAGCTTCTATCTCAAGGCCATCAGACTGCTAAAAGGCAATCACTAACTCAGAGAGGCTGCTGCCTACATTGAGACCCAATCACTGGACACTTTAATAAATGGATCACTAGTCACTTTAAACAATGCCACTTTAAATAATGACACTTTAACAATGTCTACATATCTTACATTACTCATATCACATGTAAATACTGTATTTTATACCATCTACTGCACCTTGCCTATGCCGCTCGGCCATCACTCATCCATATACTTATATGTACATATTGTCATTCACCCCTTTAGATTTGGGTGTATTAGGTAGTTGTTGGGGAATTGGTAGATTACTTGTTAGATTTGGGTGTATTAGGTAGTTGTTGGGGAATTGTTAGATTACTTGTTAGATTTGTGTGTATTAGGTAGTTGTTGGGAATTGTTAGATTGTTTGTTAGATATTACTGCATTGTTGGAACTACAAGCACAAGCATTTCGCTACACTCGCATTAACATCTGCTAAACATGTGGATGTGACCAATACAATTTGATTTGATTTGATCCCCTTGACTCCAGTGGCGTCATTTCTTTTGCACTGCAGTAAGCAGTTGTTTTGGGCAGAATACCCTTTTCGTCTCCCTCTCCCTAGTCAAGGCCATCCAAAATGAATGGCAGTGACGTTTTTGCTAGCTAGTGCAGGTCGGGCGCAGGCGGGGAGGGAGAAGGTTAACGTGAATATTGATATTAAAGCGTAGCGGCTTCATCATGTCTGTGTCAGCGGCTGGCTCATGGTCCCTAAAGGTCAACCCTGTTCTCCTCTCTCTCTACAGAGCTCCACTCACTCGCTGTCAGGCCGGGGCTACTCGGTAAGTGACATTTTCATGCTTCATGGCTTTACGGCAGAATTACAATCTCAAACGGCTCTCTTTATTGCCCCGCCGCTCGACACTTTAATTATGTTAAATAGAGTAATGGAGAAATCATGATATTAGGGACATTACTCCTGGATGACTGACTGATTAAATTGTAGGAAGGAAAGGAAGAGATGCATCCCGAATGGCACCCTATTTCCTACGTAGTGCGCTATTTTTGACCAGGACCCTCTGGTCAAACGTAGTGCACTATTTACGGAATAGGATACCATTTGAGACGCAGCCAAGGTGTCCTGCTCTACCTTGGGTAAATGTGGCTGTTTTATTGACATCCATCACATCAGGCCGTGCAGGAAGGCAGCCATTCAGTAGTTCTGCAGTTTAAGTGTTGGAGGAGATGTCTTTCTGCCAACTACAAGCCATTTGATTCAGTTGTCAGACAATATGCTTAAAAGCCTTTAAAAAAGTGAGTGACTGCATTGTTACATACCCCCCTCCCCACACAATACATTTAATATCATATGCGCCCTTATTCTTTCAGAATACCCATAGCATAGCTGTTCTAATGTAGCCCTATCTTATGAATAGGGGAAATATAACTGCTTTCACATTCAACTCTATACTTTCATTACCTTTGAATTGAAAATGTATTATGCGTTCTTGTGTAAAGTGATAAATCTTGTCAGCCCAGTTCTTTTATACAGCACACTGTCTCACTTTGTGTCACTAGGAGACTATTTTTACCACTTGAAAGCATATTTTGCAGACTACACAAGTCAACAGGATGTGTTTTTTTTAAAACCTTATGAACCTGTTCACTTATCATTATTTCCAGGAAGCTGATGAGTATTGTTTCAATTATGAGGTTCAGAGTTGATAGAGGCAGTATTGAGTCTTGTTGTTGTCCTTGCTGTCCTCTACATGAAGGGACAATTTATAGAGAGACATTTTTAGCTCCCGTTACACCACTAGACCTGCCTGCGAGTGACATATGGCAATTCTTATCGTAGCTTCGGTGTGCTCAAACAAATAAACAACATCTATAAATGGGTTTGTCACTGCTCAATCAGGGGAAGAGTATCTGCTGAGGTAGCGCTTAAAGAGCCGAACAAAGCTTAAGTTAAAAGACAGTGATCTGTGTGGGGTTTTATGGTGCTTCTGCGTGGAAATGGAACATGTCCCTTTCCTATTCCCTCACGGCTGCATACTCTCACAGAGATGAAAACAAACAAGACCTCCCGGAAGCTGCTGCGGCCCTTTGGCTCGAGCTGTCAGTTTAAGTCTGGTGGAGGCATGGAAGGATGGAGGAGGCCCCATCTTCATCTGTTCTTTATGGAGAGAGGGGGGGGGGGGAAGAGAGAGAATATTATTAAGAGTAGGAGTAGGATCGAGAAAGGTTGAGAGAGGAGTAGGAAGTAAAGGGGAGGAAAGTAAGAAAAAAACGAAGAAAGTGCACAGGAAGTCTGACATTGTCAAGCGCCTGCCCTGCCTCCCTATCTGATGGTGTGTGCTGCGCTGCAGTGTGGTGGAGCCCTTTGGGCTGCTTGTGGGCAGACTGACAGAGGGTTTGGCACAGGCTTCTGGGGCCATGTAGGAGCCCTTATCAGCAGGTGCTCCGGGCTCTGTGGTAGGGCCTGTCTGAGAGAGAGACAGGGAGGGAGAGATGAAGGCAGCCGTTGTGCGAGGAAGGAGGGAGGTGGTGGAGGGTTGGAGGGCAGGCAGGCAGGCACACAGAGAGGAGGCACAGATAGCTGGGTTATCTGATGGTCAGCCCTGGGCTCTTATCACCATCTCCTGGCCTCGGGGGGGTTGTTATCTGTCACAAGGCACTAAGAGGTAAAATCCCAATCTCTCTTGACTGTTTGTTTTCCGCTTCTATAGGAGATAACACCTCCACTATTTCCCTACCATATGTCTTTGCCACTGCCTGCCAGGCTGCTATATCTAATGCTGCCTGCCAGGCTGCTATATCTAATGCTGCCTGCCAGGCTGCTATATCTAATGCTGCCTGCCAGGCTGCTATATCTAATGCTGCCTGCCAGGCTGCTATATCTAATGCTGCCTGCCACGCTGCTATATCTAATGCTGCCTGCCAGGCTGCTATATCTAATGCTGCCTGCCAGGCTGCTATATCTAATGCTGCCTGCCAGGCTGCTATATCTAATGCTGCCTGCCAGGCTGCTATATCTGATGCTGCCTGCCAGGCTGCTATATCTAATGCTGCCTGCCAGGCTGCTATATCTAATGCTGCCTGCCAGGCTGCTATATCTGATGCTGCCTGCCAGGCTGCTATATCTAATGCTGCCTGCCAGGCTGCTATATCTAATGCTGCCTGCCAGGCTGCTATATCTGATGCTGCCTGCCAGGCTGCTATATCTAATGCTGCCTGCCAGGCTGCTATATCTAATGCTGCCTGCCAGGCTGCTATATCTAATGCTGCCTGCCAGGCTGCTATATCTGATGCTGCCTGCCAGGCTGCTATATCTAATGCTGCCTGCCAGGCTGCTATATCTAATGCTGCCTGCCAGGCTGCTATATCTAATGCTGCCTGCCAGGCTGCTATATCTGATGCTGCCTGCCAGGCTGCTATATCTAATGCTGCCTGCCAGGCTGCTATATCTAATGCTGCCTGCCAGGCTGCTATATCTGATGCTGCCTGCCAGGCTGCTATATCTAATGCTGCCTGCCAGGCTGCTATATCTAATGCTGCCTGCCAGGCTGCTATATCTAATGCTGCCTGCCAGGCTGCTATATCTGATGCTGCCTGCCAGGCTGCTATATCTAATGCTGCCTGCCAGGCTGCTATATCTAATGCTGCCTGCCAGGCTGCTATATCTAATGCTGCCTGCCAGGCTGCTATATCTGATGCTGCCTGCCAGGCTGCTGTATCTAATGCTGCCTGCCAGGCTGCTATATCTAATGCTGCCTGCCAGGCTGCTATATCTAATGCTGCCTGCCAGGCTGCTATATCTAATGCTGCCTGCCAGGCTGCTATATCTAATGCTGCCTGCCAGGCTGCTATATCTGATGCTGCCTGCCAGGCTGCTATATCTAATGCTGCCTGCCAGGCTGCTATATCTAATGCTGCCTGCCAGGCTGCTGTATCTAATGCTGCCTGCCAGGCTGCTATATCTAATGCTGCCTGCCAGGCTGCTATATCTAATGCTGCCTGCCAGGCTGCTATATCTAATGCTGCCTGCCAGGCTGCTATATCTAATGCTGCCTGCCAGGCTGCTATATCTGATGCTGCCTGCCAGGCTGCTATATCTGATGCTGCCTGCCAGGCTGCTATATCTAATGCTGCCTGCCAGGCTGCTATATCTAATGCTGCCTGCCAGGCTGCTATATCTGATGCTGCCTGCCAGGCTGCTATATCTGATGCTGCCTGCCAGGCTGCTATATCTAATGCTGCCTGCCAGGCTGCTATATCTAATGCTGCCTGCCAGGCTGCTATATCTGATGCTGCCTGCCAGGCTGCTATATCTGATGCTGCCTGCCAGGCTGCTATATCTAATGCTGCCTGCCAGGCTGCTATATCTGATGCTGCCTGCCAGGCTGCTATATCTAATGCTGCCTGCCAGGCTGCTATATCTAATGCTGCCTGCCAGGCTGCTATATCTGATGCTGCCTGCCAGGCTGCTATATCTAATGCTGCCTGCCAGGCTGCTATATCTGAGAGGCACATTTGAGACGTAAAAGAAGACATGGTTCAGATTTAGACTCAGATTTAGAAATTGGAGGTGAGGCTGAGGCTGTAGCAAATTGTAATGGTTGTTAAAGAATATAATGTTGGAACAGACTTTTTATATGTACATGTTGGCATGTATTATTGGGTAACACTCAAACACTCCTTGCAGCCAAGATTATAATAAATTGGTCCAAGTACATTTTTGCGGTAGTAATTCCAAAAAGAGTCAACGTAAAAATATATCCACAGGGAAAAGCACACGCAGGATATCAAAGTTATATCCTTAGTGTTTTCATTTATTTAGAGCCAACACATAAACACCCAACTTTGATATCCTGCCTGTGCTTTTCCCTGTGGATATATTTTTATTGGGTAACACCCCTGGATCAATCTATACATGCGTGGGTGTAGACTAGAACGTGCAATATGGTAAGTTCTCAATTTTCCATTGGACTGGCATACACAAGCTGTACACATAGATTTTCTGAGATTTTTTGTTTGTTGATGACTGTACCCACCACCACCGTCCATATCCATCACTCCTTACACTAATCTGTTGAAAACTTGACTGTTGACAACAGTCGATATGCAGCACAGCCACAGAGCACCGCAATCAGTCTGAGGTAAAATGTGGAATAGTTTATCAGGTCCTGCTTCCCTCTCCTCTCCTCTGTGTTCTGCTGGCTTCATTATAGTGCCACCCATGTTGGGAAGACAATATCTGGCCCATTTCCTCAACTGTTCGCTACCTGCTTGTTTTTACAGGGGAGAAGAGAAGAAGATGGGCCCTGGCCTAGGTTTGTCTGGTGATTTATCTTTCTCTCTGGGGCTCTCGATAAAAACCTCCAGTCCTCTTCTGTGCCTCGCTCGGCGAGATAGGCTTTAAGAGACGGAGGAAAATGTCAAAATATCTTGGTGCGTCTATCTGCTCTTCCAATCTTCTCCACAGGCTTGAAACGGAGCCGAGGAGGGAGACAGTTCACGGAAAAAAACTAGCTCCTTTTCCTTTTCTCCAGATGAAGCGATTGAGCTTCCCCCAGCCTAGCCCACTGAACCACTGAAGGCCCAGTTTTTTTTTTCTTCACATTGAGAGTAGATAGGCTGTGCTCTGAGGTGTGGCTGGAGTTCTGGTAGGTTTTGCGGTTTATGGTCAATCAGTTGCATTTACACTTTTCTTGTTGGAGGTTACAACCTTAGCTGGTCTGTCTAGATTGAGCTGGAGTGCTTGCAGCTTTCAGACACCCGTTTCATATTACCCTGCTCTGGCTTATTTAAGCGTATTTTACGCTAGTTGAGTCTACACTCAAACACAGCATTCGCAAAGTCATCTGTGCGTTTCTTAAACAGCTTCATTTAATTGATTTGGCATTCATGACCTACGCTTTGTTCCAAATAAATGTCCTTGTCTCACTGATGAGGTAAAAAAATACAAGAAAGTTCTTTGTCAAATACAAGGATTATGTCACTTAATTATAATCGGCACTATTAAAAAGCTTCACGCTTTATTTAACTAAATGACACAGATTAAATAAACCAATTGTTATAAAAGCCAAGGAGGGAAATCGAGGGAAAGGATACATCATATTTCATGTGATTTTACTATAAAACAATAAATAAAATAATATCTTGCTCAGTGAACATAACGTCACACATTAACCACCGATACAGTACATAACCCAATGAGCTGTCTTATAGAGAAAAGCCCTTTCCTTTCACCTACAATAAAACTCTCTCTCTCCTTTTTCTCCCTCTCCAAAATAGATTTCTCTCCCCTGTCTCACCTTTAAATTCCCACCTCCCAGACCCCTGACTGTTCGGCCGTAGTTTCTATCATCTTGCAGGTGTCTAGCTACATACCAGCGGCCCCTGCCCATGGTGAAAATTAGTAAAAGAAACGAATAGCCCAGCAGGACAGGGTTGGAGCCCTGACATTGTCCACCCCTCTGGTGGAGCGGTATCTGTCAGGGGCGCTTCATGAGGGTTGTCTGGGTTGAAAACCCTATTTGTTTATCCCTGTGTGTGGGCCAGCTTCAGAGCAGGGGCCTGCTGCTCCCCTCTCTCCGGGGAGCCCGGCTGTTGCCGCTAGCAACAGATAAAAATGGCTGTTAACCACAGCAGGGCCCACAACACATCAATCATGTGCTCCAGATAAAGGCTTTAGGCTTCTGGAGGCCCGCAACTCTGAATGGCGGGGACTGACAATCCCCTTTCCAGTGACTGCACAGCCCCTATGGTGGTGGAATGGAGGAGTGGAGGGGGGCTCCCAATCATTCAGTGAGAGGAAACTTCATTTTCACTCGTGGACAGCTTCAGCTCCGTTTTGTCCTAATGGAGATGCCATTTAAAATCCGCCAACACAAAAGGTACTCTGAGAGAGGTCATTTGAATAAAAAGGCGACATGGTGAATTAGTGTAGGCCTGGCCTCAGAAACCGTCGGCATAGTTCACTTGTTCTAAATGAACTCTTAATTGCTTTTGCCCACTTGCCTTTGCTCTTAAGGCTTTGCTTAAGAGTTGGGGAGTTCGGCATCGCTGCATACCTGCATATGCCTTTTAGAATGAAATTGAGATCAGTGATTGAAAAACAACTTAGAACTAGCTTAGAGGGCTGTGAAGTGATTTTGGCCCTGTGGTATTTTTCACTAGAGGTGATTTTAATGTTTCATTTCAGCCCTTTCTTTCTCAATCCAAGTAGA
Organism: Oncorhynchus mykiss; assembly: GCF_013265735.2. NCBI lineage: Eukaryota > Metazoa > Chordata > Actinopteri > Salmoniformes > Salmonidae > Oncorhynchus > Oncorhynchus mykiss. The sequence goes on from NC_048570.1 coordinate 34,959,348, forward strand.
AATATAGTAATGGCATTGGTGGTCAGAGAATGTACAAGGCTTTAAGTAAATCGAATAGATTCTAAAAAGAATTTCAGTGTTCTCATCAACCGTGTTAGTTGTTTGACATTGAAACACAGGCAGAAGCCGTAGGCATAATGCAAATAAGTGTTTGTTTTTCCAATACAGCCCCCACTCTCTCTTGGTCATCAGTCTTGATTTGTCATACTCGATGCCCCCCAACTCACATTGGCCCCACTAAGAAAAAGGGCTGTCTGTAATGTACAGTAACTAAGTAACGATGCTGTCAGGATTTGTATACCGCTGGCTCTCCACATTAACTTATATGGCCACTCTAGACAAATAAAGTGATAATTCCACTCTATCATATGTTACATACACCACAATCAAGGCCCAATTACATGCTACTTTCATTTATAAAAGCTCTGAACGCAGACTTGAATGCTTTAATGAGCGCTGTAATGAACGCTCAGGGTGTTTGGCAATTCTCCTAGATGTTACTGTGGCTTTTATGGCCCATTATAACATACAATTTGCATCAGCAAATTACAATGCTCGATATCATTATCCAACCGTAGACCTGATCATAAATTAAACCTCCAATTACAAACCTCTATCTGCCTGGGGAGTGATTCTTTGGCTGCATTCTCACCGGGGGAGAAATGAAGGAGAGAGAGAGGCGGAGAGAGAAAGAGAGAGTGGGAGAGAATAGCCTCCAATGTGTTGTGAATAACTTACTTCATCAGTCAGAGGCATTCATTCCCATAATCGGCCCTGGCTCTTTCTCTCTGCCTCCTCTCCTCCCAGCTCAAAGATCAGAGGCCACATTAAAAGCTCATTAGTACCCAAGCAGTGGCCATCTTGGTCGAGAGGTTGTGATGCAAACTCTTCTCACCCCAAAAAATAATCATAATTGGCTATAGGTGGGTGATGACGTGGCAAGTGTGATAGGCACAGCTTGTCCGATGAATTAATCATCAAATGTAGGATTAGCTGATAAACTGCGAAACAAACATCCTAGAAAACCTTGAACTATTTATTGATCAGCATTTCGATATGCTTGAAAAAGAATCAGAAAAATCTAAGCGAACAAGAGAAGACCTCCCCCCGGGCTCTGTGAGCAAAACTGAAGGGAAGCCCCCGTCTAAATTTCCAAACGCAACATTGGAGAAGAATTTGTTTTATAACTATGTCTCTAGAAGATAAAGCATTGCTTACACGCATTAGCGAGCAGTTAAAAAATATGCATCTATTGCCTGGGCTACTGGGGGAGGAGGAGGCCTTAAAAACTAAAAACAGGAATGAATTACAGCAATAAAATGATGGCAGAAATACGAGCTGAAAATAAGATGTTGAAAACTACCGTGGACTCCCTAAAAGACACTACGGAGAGGTTATGGTATGAGAATAAAACAGTGAAAGCAGAATTTCTTGATCTAAAGTATAGAAGTATGAAGAAAAATATTGTCATAATGGGAATAAAGGAGGAGGAAAACGACAACTGTCAGTCAGTGGATGAAAAAGGCATGATTTTCATGAAACATAATCTCTAGATGGCGAACGAACAGGTGGATGCAATTGATTTTCAATGGGCTCACCGTTTTGGTGGCAGAAGAGAGGGAAGGCCCCGTCCGATAGTAGCTAGGCTAACTCACTACAAATGAAGATTGCCTTACTACATCAGGGTAGGGAACTGAAGAACACCCCGTTCTCTATTAATGAACAATTTCCCCATGAAATAGTGGAGAGACGACGTGCCCTTGTTCCCCACCTTCAAAAGGCTCCGAGATTCTCAAGATGCGCTAGTCTGATGAAACCAAGATTGAACTCTTTGGTCTGAATGCCAAGCATCACGTCTGGAGGAAACCTGGCACCATCCCTACAATGAAGCATGGTCGTGGCAGCATCATGCTGTGGGATGTTTTTCAGTGGCAGGGAGTGGGAGACTTGTCAGGATTGCGGCAAATATTAACAGAATAAAGTACAGAGATATCCTTGATGAAAACCTGCTCCAGAGTGCTCAGGACCTCAGACTGGGATGAAGGTTCACCTTCCAACGGGACAACGACCCTAAGCACACAGCCAAGACAACGCAGGAGGGGCTTCGGGACAAGTCTCTGAATGTCCTTGAGTGGCCCAGCCAAAGCCTAGACTTGAACCCGATCTAACATCTCTGGAGAAACCTGAAAATAGCTGTGCAGCAACGCTCCCCATCCAACCTGACAGAGCTTGAGAGGTTCTGCAGTGAAGAATGGGAGAAACTCCCCAAATACAGGTTTGTCAAGCATACCTAAGAATAATCAATGCTGTAATCGCTGCCAAAGATGCTTCAACTAAGTACTGAGTAAAGGGTCTGAATACTTAATTATGTAAATGTAATATTTCAATTTTTATTTTTTTTATAAAATAGCAAAAATGTATTTAAGAAAATGAAGACTCCAATAACATAGGAAATCCAAGGTTGTTTTTTAGTTTCAAATTATATGGCCTAATGTTTGGTGGATGTACAGCAAATCGGAAACAAATATAATTTAAGATAAAACAAAATAAATATGAAGAGATCTAATGTAGGGCTAGGATAAAAACCTGTCTAGGTTCTTTACTGGAGTAGGCCTACACGATCCTATAATAATTGGTGTCATTATCTTTTTACATTTAAAAAATAGATCTCAGTCTTGAGAATGTATTGTTCTGATACACACCAGCAAATGGATTGGGTATTGTCAACAGGGTTGTTGTCTCTATTAGTGTGCGGCTGGCTGGTTAACACTGGGTTAAAATTATGAAAGTACATTTTTTATTTTATTTTCTATTTCACCTTTAACAAGTTCTCATTTGCCACTGCGACCTGGCCAAGATAAAAGCATAGCAATTCGACACATACAACAACACAGTTTTACACATGGAATAAACAAAATATAGTAAATAATACAGTAGAACAAAATAAAACACAAAATCTATATACAGTGAGAGAGAGTAGAGCCAACATAATTACTGGCTTATGGAAGCACTTCTCTAAGCGAGAAGTATATTATATTTTTTTACACAAGATATATACACTACCTTTATATCTTTCGTTCGTAATGTCATGAGCCTATGTGTAATACAGCCGAGGTTTTGTGTTGTGCGTGTGTGGCAGGGAACGGTGGTTTTACAGGTTTATTCGCCCTAGATTGTCATACTGCATGTGCTTCGTTGTGATCTTGCCATGGTTGTGTCAGGGTAGACTGTAAGTTCAACTATCCCTTCATGGGTAGTAGGAAACCTTTCATGGGTCGTGTAAATCCATTCATGGGTAGTGTGATGCATAAGACACGTATTAACTGGCGGTCATTAGCAGCTGTTAAAATGTTCCTTTTTCTTTCTTCCTTTTGGCCGGAATTTAACAGGATATAATAAGGACTACATATGTCTCTCTGCCAATAGGCAGCGTGCATGTAATTGACATTAAGAACTGGTCTTGCAATATTATGTATGACCTTTTCTCTCTCACCATTTTTTAAATATTTTTTCGAAAAATCTGATTCAATGAACTGAGCTGGCTGGGATGACATGCTTATAGCCTTTTCTAGGATTTTCTTAATATGTGCATGAATCTATAATATTGTGCTGTTATTTCTATAATTATTGTTATTTCATTTTTCTGTTTTCCATATTATTTGGCTAGTTTTCTCTTAAGAAGCATCCCCATAGACATATGGGGCTTTGAATGTGTGAGTGAACTAGGTTATTGTGGGACTGCCCATATTTCCCTCTGGCCTACGCCAATTGCCGGCCAAAGGTTTGCTTAGGACGCAAAGGATGCTTCAGGAGTTAGGTAGGTGGTCTGATGAGCTTAAGGACAACAGACCTCCTAGATAGGGGGGAAGGTTTTAGTGTGTGGAATTGGAGAGGACAATTGGAGGTTTACACATTTGCAGCTACAGTATGGTTAACGGTGCAAATAGTATGGTACAGCTACAGAACCAGTCAAAAGTTTGGACACACCTACTCATTCTACTCATTTTTCTTTATTTTTACTATTTACTACATTGTAGAATAATAGTGAAGATATCAAAACTATGAAAGAACACATATGGAATCATGTAGTAACCAAAAAAGTGTTAAACAAATCAAAATATATTTTATATTTGAGATTCTTCAAAGAAGCCACGATTTGCCTTGATGACAGCTTTGAATCTGATCTCCATCAATTAGGACTGGACATTGATTCATCAAATCTAAAATGTTTTAACATTTTTGCTCAATCTTGCATGCTTTCTCAAACAGCTGTAACTGTATATGCATTCATAAATCAGTCCTTTGTTGAGCTGGGCTCTGGGATGTAACAACCGTTGGGCATCTGAGCGTATGGTTGATTGTGGGGAAAAGGGGTTGAGTGTGTAAGAGTGTGTGTGTGTATCCCATGTATCTGTTGCAACGGAGAGTTATGGACAATATAGGATGAATCACAATAATTGTTTGGCAAAATAATAATTGCTTGACAAAAATGTAATGTAATGCAATGGCAACCCTGGTAATAGGTAACGATCCTTTGCATGAACTGCCGACGTTATAACGCATATTGATTGTTAATGATGGAAATTAAGATACGCAAGATTTTTATATATATACAGTACCAGTCAAAAGTTTGGACACACCTATTCATTCCATGGTTTATCTTTATTTGTACTATTTTCTACATTGCAGCAATTCGACCATGGAGGCCTGATTCACACAGTCTCCACTGCACAGTTGATGTTGAGATGTGTCTGTTCCTTTAACTCTGTGATTCACTAATTTGGGCTGCAATCTGAGGTGCAGTTAACTCTAATGAACATATCTTCTGCACCAGACGTAACTCTGGTTCTTCCTTTCCTGTGGCGGTCCTCATGAGAGCCAGTTTCATCATAGCGCTTGTTGGTTTTTGCGACTGCACTTGAAGAAACTTTCAAAGTTCTTGACATTTTCCGAATTGACTGACCATGTCTTAAAGTAATAATGGATTGCCATTTCTCTTTGCTTATTTGAGCTGTTCTTGCCATAATATGGACTTAGCCCTATTTGGTAAAAGACCATCTTCTATATACCACCCCTACCTTGTCACAACACAACTGATTGGCTCAAACGCATTAAGAAGGAAAGAAATCCCACAAATTAACTTTTAAGAAGGCACACCTGTTAATTGAAATGCATTCCAGGTGACTACCTCATGAAACTGGTTGAGAGAATGCCAAGAATGTGCAAAGCTGTCATCAAGGCAAAGGGTGGCTACTCTGAAGAATCTGAAATATAAAATATATTTTGATTTAACACTTTTTTGGTTACTACATGATTCCATATGTGTTATTTCATAGTTTTGATGTCTTCACTCTTATTCTACAATGTAGAAAATAATAAACATATATAAAAACCCTTGAATGAGTAAGTGTGTCCAAACTTTTGACTGGTACTGCATATACACAGTGTATATATCTGTCTCTCTCTCCATTTCACTCACTCTCTCTCTCTATCTCCCTCTAGCCGTTAACCTGATTATTCACTGAAGGGAACATAATAAATAATTGGGATTTATTATGCCGCTGCAGCTTATTAATTCAGCGCCACGAGTGTAATATTAGTGTGTGGTGTTTCAAGGTACAGATACACTGACAGACACATCACAGCAGCCTTATGTCATGTCCGTCCCCTCCAGGTATTCACTGGAAGCCATTTTAGATCTGGTAAAAAATAATACATCTTTGTGATTTTGAGGCCCTCTTTCATGAGACAGCACAACTTACCTTGAATGTACATTGTTCCATCCTTCATTCCCACATGTGAAGACATCTTACTGTGCCGCTGTGCCTAGCTATTGAAATCCTCTCTCCGCCTCATCTCTCTCCCGAGCTCCATAACGATTGTTTCGGGAAACAAACAGTAAAAATACCTGTGATGGCTTCTGTTCTCTGTAATCTGCGACCTGTGGCCAAATCTTACCGAGAGAGGAAGAACAAAAGGCGCTATGCAACAGATAGCTGCAGGCTTGGAGCAGAGCGGAGCTGAGAGCAGACCTCTCCTGTGAAACAAAAGGCCCGCGGGCCTCACCGAACCCCGAGAGCACCCACCACCGCGTTAACAAAGCCTGAAATTACGGAGAGCCTGGGGCTGGCACTGCTAAAATGTTTCTTTTATGGCCCTGGTGGATTCCAGCATTGGAATTTCAGGGGCGGAAAAATGAACGCTGCCTGCCTGCCTTTTGCAATCTCTGATTCTAATACAGCGTTTTTATCATCTCTCTTCCTCACCTCGTTCCGTGCGACTTTCACACACTCCCCTAGCTAATTTTAAAGGCACTAAAACCCTGGCCTTTTAAGGGTGTTCGTGATGGTACATAATGAATAACTTTAGATGTAATGCAGGCTGTGACTTTTGTTGCCGTGCCACACTTCAGTGGTTTGTGGCGAGGCCTTATTTAAGGTTACAAAATAAGCACACGATGATAGTACTACATTCCGTACACATTAACACCACCTTGGAATTATCTGGCTTCTTTCCCCCCCTCCAGATACTCATCAGTGCCAATAATTTCCCCTCACATAAGTGTGTGGTTCGCAAAACCATACAAAAAGTTAGTAAATAGGTCATGTTCTGCCATTTGTCTTCGAATCACTCGACGAAACCACAATTTCTTCTATCTGAGCCCCTGAGCCTTACTTCTGGGACTCCCAGCGCCAACACACTCGCTCATTTGATTTTCTGTCATGTTTTTTCTTCTTTCCCTTACCCCATGTATGACAGTCGACGTAAAACAACCACCCACACCCCCTCCCTCCAGAATGTGTCTGGCGGCGCAGCAGGTAAAGTGACAGATTACAGGAGGAGCGGTATAATTATACTTCCAGCTGATCCTGCTCTGTTTATGAGGAAAATAACTGTTAATGACAGTGTTGTGCTGTCCCCTGAGGCCAAGTCCTGTAGAGTACAGTAGTCTGGGGAGGAGCTGGAGGAGCCTGGCTTGCTTTCTTCATCAGCTTCTACTTATTTTTTTTATCTCTTTCCCTCTCTCTCGTTTCTATTCTTTAAAAAAATATGTTAAAAAAAGAAAAGAAAAAAAAAGAGCACAGAGAAAGAGCTTGCGGTTTTATGGCTCTCTCTCACCTCGTTCCACTGTGGTTTGGCCTGGGGCTAACAGATGCGACGAGCAGAGCAGGTACAACCCAGATTTCCTGTCATGTGTGTGTGTGTGTGAGTTGTATGGGCGCTCACAGGCGCTGCACGAGGCAAACAACAGTGAGCCTTCGAAAGTTCACTGTGGTGTGCAGTACGCACATGCAGGCTAGCTCGTGGTAAGGGGGCCCTGACTTGCCACCTCCTCCCCCACCACTCCCCCACATGGTGAGAGGCTCTGACCAGCCAAGCCAAGGCGTCTTACCCCCAGGCCCTGCATGATGTATCTCCCCTATGTGCTTTCACACACGCTGGCCAGATCTGATCTCCATGATAGGAGAGGAGTTTGTTTTTAGATAAAGGAGCTTAAACATAATCACAGGGTTTCCATGTAGTGTTGAACCAGTGGCATTGTCCATCTGGCAGATGCCTGATCTCACAGTGTAAAGAGGCTGGATGGCTTGCTTTCAGCAGCCTCACTAGTCACTGTGTCATTATTGGTGTTATTTGACTATATGGAAATTGCAGTCAGTGTAAAGCTAATGTCTGTGTCTCTGGGTAAACCAGACAGACCAGGAAGAGACATGCGTTGTCTTTGTCTCCTCAAAGGCCCCATGCACCTGTTGATATGAAAGCCACCTGTTTCCCTATCTCTCATCTGACCAAGATGTGCCTTTGCTTTGTCTTTGAAGCCTTGATGAAATAGACATAGAGATCCTACTTTCTGATACAGTCACATACTTCCCGATAATGTGAGAAATAGTGTTTTGCATTTCTTGAGTGTTTGAATATCAGTTGTTCATCAGCCTCGCCCACAACGGTCCTCCATGTACAGTGCCTTAAAGTATTCACACCCCTTGACCTTTTCCACATTTTGAGACGTTGTGCCACTGGCCTACACACAATACCCCATAATGTCAAAGTGGAATTATGTTTTTAGAAATGTTTCCAAATTAATAAAACATTTAAAGCTGAAATGTCTTTAGTCAATAAGTATTCAAAGCCCAACCCCTTTGTTAAACCAGTTACAGAGTTTAGTGGCTGTGATAGGATGAAACTGCGGATGGATCAACCACATTGTAGTTACTCCAAAATACTAACCTAAATGACAGTGAAAAGAAGGAAGCCTGTACATAATAAAAAATATAGCAAAACATGCATCCTGTTTGCAAAAAGGCACTAAAGTAAAACTGCAAAAATGTGGAAATAAATTAACTTCATGTCTTGAATACAAAGTGTTATGTTTGGGGCAAATCCAACACAACATATCACTGAATACCACACTTCATATTTTCAAGCATAGTGGTGGCTGCATCATGTTTTGGGTATGCTTGTCAATGAATAGTTTTTTAGGGGGGATAAAAGGAAAGAAGAATAGAGCTAAGCACAGGCAAAATCCTAGACGAAAACCTGATTCAGTCTGCTTTCCAACAGACTGGGAGACAAATTCACCTTCCAGCGGGACAATAATCTATAACACAATGCCAAATATACACTGGAGTTGCTGAGTTACCTAGTTATACTTTTTACTTAGATTGGCTTGAAAATCTATGGCAACACTTGAAAATGGCTGTCTGGCAATGATCAACAACCAACACAGAGATGGAAAATTTAAAAAAATAATCATGTGCAAATATTGTATAATCCTGCACAAAGCTCTTAGAGACTTACCCCGAAAGACTCACAGCTGTAATCGCTGCAAAGGTGATCCTAACATGGATTGACCCGGGTGTGTGAATATTTATGTCAATTAGATATTTATGTATTTAAGTTTCAATACATTTCCCAACATTTCTAAAAACACGTTTTCACTTTGTCATTGTGGGGTATTGTGTGTAGATCGGTGAGAAAAAACTATAATATTTAATACATTTTAAATTCAGGCTGTAACACAACGAAATGTGGAATAAGTCATCCCATTCCCAACATTACAAAGAGTAGTCGTGAATCTATCCCACTCAGGTCGGCCTATCCCCTCTAGGAACCTAGCCCATTCCTAGAGAGGTCTATCTCCTCTAGAAACCTAGTCCACTCCTAGGTCGGCCTATCCCCTCTAGGAACCTAGTCCACTCCTAGCTCGGCCTATCCCCTCTGGGAACCTAGTCCACTCCTAGCTCGGCCTATCCCCTCTAGGAACCTAGTCCACTCCTAGGTTGGCCTATCCCCTCTAGGAACCTAGTCCACTACTAGGTCGGCCTATCCCCTTTAGGAACCTAGCCCATTCCTAGAGAGGTCTATCCCCACTTGGAACCAGCTCACTCCTAGGTAGGCCTATCCCCAATGGAAACCAGGCCCACTCCTAGGTAGGCCTATCCCCAATGGAAACCAGGCCCACTCCTAGGTAGGCCTATCCCACAGAATCACATTGTCCCCAGACCTCCTACATGACCCCCCAACCAAACAGAATCACATTAAAGATTCATGTCCAAAGAGATGGTGCCCGTGATGTTGACCTCCTCCTGTTGTCCACTGACACTGGTCAGACCGCTACAGTGTGGAGCAGATCAGGACGTGGAAGATTAAGCGGGCCCTGCTGTCTCAGTGGGATCCCTGTCTCCCTGTGCCCAGACGAGAGAAGGCCAATCTGGTACCTAGCCTCCTACTTTCTCTCTCCCTCCCTCCCTCTTTTCCTGCCACCATCCCTGCCTTCCCCCGCAGAGCGTCGAGCCATGGCAGCGGGTCGTCCTGGCCAGGCCCGGCTTCATTACACCTGCCAGATGGGCCGAGAATTAGATCTCTACTCCCACGTTGGGAGGGAGGGAAGGAGGGAGGGAGGTGGTGGTGGATTAGAGGGGGAAATAATGGTTTTTGTTTTCATTTACATTGCAAGTTATTACATTTTAATGTAACACCTCTTGGGACCCGGGAGTATTAAATGACTGTTCTTGAATAATCGACACTAACTGCAAGCAAATGCTGGGGAGAAATGAAATTAGCGAGCACAGCAATTTGGCAAAGTGATTATGGTCTCCTCTGAGGCAGTTCCTGATGATTTAAGAATGCTAACATTTAAACAAGTCAGATCTCATTACTCCTCAAGGTTAAATTGAGCTGCGTCTGAGAGGAGGGAAGGGTAGGCAGCCGTTGCTAGATTGGAAATAATGTTTATCTTATTTTTACATTTTTTTTTCATGTTTCGTGTTCCTATCTCTTGCTTTGACAGTGGCTTGTTTGAAAATGGCGAGTGCTCAGGGCAAGAATCAGCGAGAACCCGGTGACACTTTGGAGCCAGTTTTTAATTGGATCAGGGATATTCCGTTTCTGAGCTGTAATGTCTCCACTGTGCCAAATAACATCACATAGCTATGAGCAATAACAAGATGGCTTTTAAACTGCAGTTCATTTTGCAGTACGCCTGTGTTCTTCAGCTGCAGCATTCCTTTTCCAAAACAGATGCAGACCATTGAAAAGAACAAGACAACATACTGAAGTACAATTTTCTTGTATTTTCAGACATTTTAAATTGTGCCATTAATGCACTTTTATACTGTATTTTTCCATACTTTCACATTGGTAGTGGGAAAAGAAAAACATTTTTAAAGCAATTTCAGTTCCATCGTCTTTTGTCGGGCATGTACCTCATACAGCCATTCATTCACATCTGTTTTCCCACACAACAACCTTGATCCAATTAGCTGACAGGGACAATGGCGTACTTTTCCTTCCGTGAGCCAAACAAAAGTGAAAGGTTATAACAATACGGAAGCTCTTTTTACCATTACCGGCCGTCAGATCCTTTTAAACGCGTTTACCTGCCATTTATTTGTCACCCTGTTCTTTTCTATCCGAGGGGGCTCAGCTGGGAAAGTGAAAGGGGATAACGATAACGATGCGAGGGGGAGCAGAGAGGAGCAGTGCAGAGGATGCAGATCCACTTTACTGTCACGTTAGAGCTGTGATAAATTCTCCTGCTGCACTGCACCACCAGAGAGGGGAGAGAAGTTGGGACTGAGACAGATGGGTTTGACTTTTATCTCTCCTGCTTCTGAAGAAATCAGAACATTGGTTGCCACTGATGAGATTTATTTAAAGTAAGGCGGAAGCAGGAGCAGCAAAGCTACTTTGGGGAATATGCTGTATTAGTTTGTATTCCCATCTGCGAAAAGGAAAACATTGCAAGTCAAATGTAATCATCATAACATTGGGTTATGCACTGTTCTGAATATAATATTAGGTTCACTGTTGTCTGGCATTCCTTATTTTCCCTGTAATTTGCATTTTGCAAAGCTACGAAGAACACTGTTGTTAATAAGAACAAATCACTAACTCTGCCTTTGCTTTTTTTTAAACCACTGCGTTATCTCTCAATACATCTAAGATGGGTGTCAAACTCATTCCGTGGAAGGCCGGATATCTGTCGGCTTTTGTTTTTCCCTTTCAATTAAAGCCCTAGACAACCGGGTGAGGGGAGTTCCTCACTAATTAGTGACCTTAATTCATCAATCAAGTACAAGGGTGGAGCGGAAACCCGCAGACACTCGGCCCTCCGTGGAATTAGTGTGACACGTGAACAGCAAACACTGGTTGAATCAACATTGTTTCCACGTCATTTCAACCCCAAAATGAAATGTGACGATGTTGGATCAACGTGGAAAACTGATTGGTTTTGCAAAAAGTCATCAAAGTCAGGGAATTTCCTCTTTTTCCCCCAGAACTTTGAACCTAAATCCAAAGGACAGGGTGACATTTCTGGTTGATTTCACATGAATTCATGTTAGTTGACAACTCAACCAAATGTAAATGAAAACTGTAACCAGTGGGAATACATGATCTAATCTTCATTATCAATGGATGGAAACATACACCACTGTTGTTGTTGTCAGCAATGTGTGATTTTTTTTTTTGTTGTTGTGGTTGTAAGTTATGCATATGTAGCCTAACATCTGTGTAAGCCTCGTGAGGCTTTCTTGTGGCCAATGGGATTTGCGGTATGAGGAACATAGCTGGCTACAACCTACAGCAGGGTTATCCCCAGGAAGAAGCAACAAGCCTTTCAATTGTAACCAGGAATTTCCACATAAAACATTCATGCTTAAGTATGATTAAGAAAAGATTAAGGAAAGGTTGTTTGCTTCTTAAAGGCCCCGTGACAGTTTGGAAATGGATCGAGTAGAGCTTTCACGGCCGTGGTTTTCCTAATCCCAAGGCAAGATTTCTCACCCACCTTTACCTGGAAACACTACATCACATGTTCACATGGGCTTTTGAGTCAAGCACAAGCGCCTCAAGGTTCCTACCTACCAGTTCAATTCACCAAACGGTAAACCAACAGAATAATTTGTGTCGAGTGTCTTCGAAAGCTGTTGGCGCAATGTGGAGAGAAGAATCAGATATGTCAGTCCAACACTGGCAGGCAACGGTGCGGGGGGGGGGGGGGGGGGGGGGGGAATACACTTTAGATTAAATTGTCAAATGATATGTTGCACATGATACAGTATACGTTGGCTTGAGCAACCCTAGGTAAAGCAATAGCCTACACATTTCAGATTCTAGGGACCTCAGATGGAACATCGGTCCATGCCTCCAGCCAGTGATTCAGATTTGTTTATTGCCACACAACTAATGGATATGAATCCATTGATGAATTCATTGTATTATTATGTATATGAGATGGGATCCTCCTATCTGGCAGGTAGATGCTGTGATCCGCAGATAGATCCATACTTAATGATAGAAGATGGGTTTAGACGGAGGTACTTATTTGACAATTATTGAACTGCCACCTTGATTAATGGCAATAGCGATAGCGCCAGGCCTCAACGCCCCAACCTGCCACCCTGGCGTGTTTCATTTCTGATCTGATCCCACCTATTTACTGTTATCTGGCCTGGCTGGCTTAAGCCTCCGAGTCGACCTGTCAGCCGAGTGGCAGTTTAAAAATAAATATCAAATTGAATTAAAATTGCTTGCTCACCCAAAACAGAGGCCTGCGTGCCTTAAAGATCACACATCTGTTCCTCTAAATCATTGTTGCATAGTCAATCCCTCTCCTCTCCGGTGGGCGGGCGTGAGCGAGGGCTAATGTGAATTATTCATTCCAACGGGGCCACCGCACTCTTCATCATGTTAAAGTGCCCATGACATGACTGATGGAGCAGCCGTCCCGGTGCAGCCAGCTATATGCTAATGCTTCTGGAAGGAGGAGGAGGAGGAGAGGATCCTGGCTGGGCTAGAACTGGGCTGCCTGGCTGGATGGCACTGTATGGGAAGGAGAGAGAAGAAGTAAGGGAAGGACAGCAGCAACACACCTGGCTTCGAGCATTTGATTTGGATAGGAGCTTAGGGTACTGAACTGCACTCAGTGGTCACCTGAGGCTAAGCTTTCTCCATCTTCCTCTTGTCTCTTTTTCTTTACCTCTTTGTCTCTTTGTCTCTTTTATCTCTATGTCATAATCACACACCAACTCTCACGAGCACATTTCACGCCGCTCTCAAACTATAACTCACCTGAGTTACCACCAAGCAGCCAAAGTACTTCAGATACCATGTTACCTTCTAGCTCCACAAATTCTCCCTCCTATATTCTCCCAAGCCCCTTAATCCTAGAGAGCGGTTTCAGAGCTTCTCCTCGAGTTCTCCAGTGGATAGAGTGTGTTTGCAGCAGTTAACAGGACCTCTGCAATTTATCCTACACGATATGTTTGGCTGAGGTAAAAGTCAGCCATCGGCTCCGACCGGCGAACCAAAATGAAACCAAAATGTGTCTCTCTCTCACCTCTGTGAGGGATCGTGTAATGGAATGGCACAGGGGATTTACTGTGAGCTGCTATGGGAGCTTTAATGGCTCGCAGAATTGTACTCCTGAAATTCGATAAGTGAGCTCAATTGTAAGCACAAATAATTAACTTTGATCTTGATATTGCATGTACCGCATTGATTTATCCGGAGAAGAATGGAGGTTGTGCTGAATGGCAGTGTTACTGCTACATAATGGCTGTCTTGCAGGGAGATGCCATCTCTCATCCTCAGTTTTGTCATTGAGTTGTTTTGTATTCATGGCTCAGAATGCTCTGATTGATAGGTATTTCTTCGGCTGGACTATCACATCTTGCATCTTTTTTATCTGCTGTACAGATGCATGCAAAACAGACAGAGCCTCTCCCAATTGTTATTTTCAATGCTGTAAATCGATCTTGCAATCAGCAAGTACAATCTTGTGAAGGTGAAATACAACACAAACAACCAAAGAGTCAGAAGGGAGGGAGAGGGGAGGGGGGAAGGAAGAGGAGGGAGAGAGGAGGAGGGAAGGAAGAGGAGGTTAGAGGGGAGGGGGTAAGGAAGAGGAGGGAGAGAGGAGGGGGGAAGGAAGAGGAGGTTAGAGGGGAGGGGGGAAGGAAGAGGAGGGAGAGAGGAGGGGGGAAGGAAGAGGAGGGAGAGAGGAGGGGGGAAGGAAGGAAGAGGAGGGGGGAAGGAAGAGGAGGGAGAGAGGAGGGGGGAAGGAAGAGGAGAGAGAGAGGAGGAGGGAAGGAAGGAAGAGGAGGGAGAGAGGAGGAGGGAAGGAAGGAAGAGGAGGGAGAGAGGAGGGGGGAAGGAGGAGGAGGGAGAGAGGAGGGGGAAGGAAGAGGAGGGAGAGAACTATTTCCACTGCCGTTTGCATTTAACAGCTTCGGAGATGTGCTTTGTAAAGTTTCTCACCTTTTCAGAAACCGCCTCGCGTCTATAAAGGTCCTCAACTGATACTTTGGTTCCCACAGACTCTGCCTTCTGAAATTTCACAATTGATAGCGGTTACTAACAGAGAAGAGCCTGATAAAATCTCACACGATTAGAGAAAAAAAACATGCAGTGTGAAACGGTGAGCGAGAAAGCAGAACAGAATCTGCACTCATCCGGCCTCTGAGGTTGGTGTCTGGGTTTCGATTGACACATCGCTATTTTGGCCTGCCCTGTGTGTGTGTTTGTGTTTCGAACTACACTCTCTACAGATGTGGAAGAGGTGTAAAGACCGGGGGCGGGGCAAGAACCACAGACGCTTCATTTATTTTCTCTTTTACTCTACCTCCTTTTCATGATCTCATTGACATGTTGTTTTTTTAACAAGGCAAGGTTCAGCAGTTGTGCAGTTTCAGTAGGGTTGTTCAGAACTAGCTATTATTCAAGGTTATCAATAGTTTATCACAAAAAATGGCTGCCATGTATTTTTATTACCCAGAATTTATCTCCACTGCACAAACAAATTTAAGGCATTTTAGGGAGTGGTTATTTTTTGGCATCCTAAACAACATAATGCTTGTGTTTCCATTCCAAGTAGGAAACATTGAAACACCTTACAATGACGTAGCATCTCCTTTGTCTTCATATAATCTTAATTTGCATCAGGAACAAGATGTGCCACACCACGGCTGCCACGTGGGAGTCCTACTTCTTTAGGAGGAGTCCTACTTCTTTAGGAGGAGTCCTACTCCTGGGGCTGTTAGGCTTCGGCTCAAATGGAACCCTATTCCCTATATAGTGCTCTACTTTGGACTAAAGCCCAATGGAGCCATGGTCAAAAGTAGAGCAATATATAGGGAATAGGGAGCCAACTGGGATGCATCCTTAGATGAGCCAAGCCCCACGTAGGCATAGATCTGGCCTGAAATAGCCCAGGAGTTCACTCCCTCTGGGACTGGTTGTGCTACAACACAGAGATGCTATCACACACAGCCAAATTGGTCATTCTTGTTGTGAAGAGAAATGGGTTGACTTGATCACATCGTCTTGTTTGTTTATTGTAGACCCCCCCCCCCCCCCCCCCCCCCCATGTGTTCTCTGTCAGCCTAGCTTTGTCTTTTTTAGAAGGTTTCTGATGATCACAGATTGCATGGGCTTCAGCACGTTACTTTTTTATTTTTATTTCACCTTTATTTAACTAGGCAAGTCAGTTAAGAACAAATTCGTATTTACATTGACGGCCTACATTAGCTTGGTGACACAATACTGTAGGCTACATGTTCATGCAGTAAGTAATATAATACTCAACAGTTTATGTGGACTTTATTTCTAAACTAATATAACATGTATTTTAGTCCCCGTATTGTCTGTCCTATTTATTCACATACATGTATCTTTAACAATCTTGGTAATTGGAACAACCATTTCAGTTGGTTTACTCCCTTATTTGCTGAAATGACACAACATGTCAGGATGAGCGTGTTCCCCCTCTCTCTTCGCTGGCGGGGGATGCTTGTCAGCAGAGCTGCCATAGGCCCTCATTGCTGTGACTGCTAAAGTCACCATCTATTACACTGAGGGCCCACGCTTTACACAACTGACACAACATATTGGTTTTACTGAAAAATGCCACATTAATGAGTGAATAAATAAACATGACGCTAGCGAGCAGACGTGGGTGGGGGTGTTGTCTGTCTCTGGGGAGATGAGGAGAGTCTCCTGGGTGTTTAGACTGCTTAGCTATCACCCAACAGGGCAGCCTAAACCACCTCTCTCTCAAAGCCCCAGCAGCTATCTGGATCTCAGTGGTACCGTGGAGGCAAAGCAGGAAAGCTTTCATTTAACATTTACTCTGCTCCGAAAGCAAGCCTTTAGGGTACATTTAGTATTTTCATGAGTTACAGAGATGTAATTAGACAAATTAGCTCAGTAGACACTCCGGTTGTGTTTTTAATGGCTCCATGTTGCCATGGTTGATAATTAGCTGTGCTAAAACCCTTTCGCTGCTTCTGCACCCGGGGCAGTGTGTGCATCCGAAACCTGACAACCAGCAACCATCGGGCAAAGAGAGGATTATTTATCCCACAGGCTTGCTTCTTTTACCTAGGAGTGATGTTTCTATCCCCACCATATCAGTGTTCTTGTGTGTCTGTGTATTTGCTCATGTTCGGTATATGTGTTGGCAGGGTAGGAATCCTGTTCTTCCTGACGAGCAACAAAAGTATTAGAATCAAAGTAGGCTCTGCTCTCTCTCTCTCTCTTTCGTTCTCTCACACTTTTCTTTTTCTCTAGGAGGCACAGACTTTCTTTTGAGAGAAAAGCCAATCCCCAAAAATGTCTCTATTCATCAGCCCTGTGGACTACATGTCCTCGTCTCTTGTCGTGAGCTTCACCCCCAGACCTGATGAGCCATTTCCACAAAGAGAGTTTACACTTACTCTTACACTTTTAATGAGTTGCCCACGGTGATTCCCACCCGAGCACAGTTTTTATTAGCTCAATAAATTCCTCTATCTGGTTTCAAGACAGTCTCTTTAAATTGGTTGAAAGTCGTTGAATGCCAGCTGGGAAAGAGAGACTTCCGAAATGTGGATTAACTTATACAAATATTTATATGGTACTTACACTACCGGTCAAAGTTAGAATTGTCTAGAATGTCATTGTATGCTGTAGTGTTAAGATTTCCCTTCACTGGAACGAAGGGGCCTAGCCGAAACATGAAAAACAGCGCCACTATGCATTGGGGAAGGTAGCGTTCTCCTGGCATCCGTCAAACCCAGATTCATCCTTTGGACTGCCAGATGGTGAAGCATGATTCATCACTCCAGAGAACGAGTTTCCACTGCTCCAGAGCCCAATGGCAGTGAGCTTTTACACCACTTTGGTCGACGCTTGGCATTGCGCATGGTGATCTTAGGCTTGTGTGTGGCTGCTCGGCCATGGAAACCCATTTCATGAAGCTCACGACGAACACTTATTGTGCTGACATTGCTTCCAAAGGCACTTGAGAGTGAGTGTTGCAACAAAGGACAGATCATTTTTACGCGCTACTTTCTTCAGCACTTGACGGTCCCGTTCTGTGAGCTTGTGTGGCCTACCATTTTGTGGTTGAGCAGTTGACCGGGGCAACTCTAGCAGGGCAGAAATTTGACAAACTGACTTGCTGGAAAGGTGGCATCCTATACAGTGCCACATTGAAAATCACTGAGCTCTTCAGTACGGGCCATTCTACGGCCAATGTTTGTCTATGAAAATTTGATGGCTGTGTGCTCAATTTTATACACCTGTCAGCAACAGATGTGGCTAAAATAGCCAAAGGAGTGACCGCGTACTATTGGCCATGTAGTGTACCTTTGTTTTTCAATGACAGATTAGTTATGTATTTCTGTCTTTGTTGCAGATATCATATATAAAGTCTGTCATCAGAGACCAAATTATAGATATACTTAGTACCAGTGGTGTAAGTACTTAAGTAAAAATACTTTAAAGTACTACATAAGTCGTTTTTTGGGGTATTTGTACTTTACAAAAATTTTTTTTTACGACTTTTCATTTTAATTCACTACATTCCTACATTGTACTTTTTACTCCGTACATTTTCGCTGACACCCAAAGTACTTGTTACATAGTGAATGCTTAGCAGGACAGGAAATGGTGAAATTCACACACTCATCAAGAGAACATCCCTCATGGAACATCAAGAGAACATCATGGTCATCTCTACTACCTCTTATCTGGGAGACTGACTAAACACAAATGCTTTGTTTGTAAATGATGTCTGTGTGTTGTAGTGTGCCTCTGGCTATTCGTAAAAGATCTGTCTGATGTGCAATTTGAAATTATTTATACTTGTACTTTTGGTACTCAAGCATCTTTAAAACCAAAAAAAATTACACTTTTACCCAAGTAGTATTTTACTGGGTTTACTGGGTTATTTTCGAAGGTAACTTTACTTTTACTCAAGTGTGACAATTGGGTGCTTTTCCCAGCACTGTTTAGTACTAAGATAAATTATTTTCAATGAATACCAAAGACTATACATACCGCATAGCTATACTAATGTTGTTTTTAACCAGTCTTTTAACTAGCTAAACTCACAGATGGAGATAATAACAGTGCCGTATGGCTAGTAGTGGCAGTGGGAGCCACATAACCCATGTCCTAATTGTTGGGGGAAGTCGGCACAATGCTCTCACATCACCTGCTAGCCGATTTGGAGAGAAAATTATTTGGACAAAGTCTGTTTGAGAGCCATAGCAGTACATCCACGTTCATGGTGCAGGGAGATGTGGCTTTGGATTGGCTGGCCAGTGCCAGGGCTGACTGGTGATTGGCTTGGCAGAATGTTAATAATAGGACTAGTTAATATGAATAAAAG
Source organism: Oncorhynchus mykiss (assembly GCF_013265735.2). Lineage (NCBI taxonomy): Eukaryota > Metazoa > Chordata > Actinopteri > Salmoniformes > Salmonidae > Oncorhynchus > Oncorhynchus mykiss. The sequence goes on from NC_048570.1 coordinate 34,978,507, forward strand.
CTCAATCTTTAACAGTCTATATGGCCGTTGCCTGAGATAGGTTCACAACCATTGTTCGAGGGCATAGCCTGATATTAAAAATACCTTTAATTCCGAGTGTCAAAAACTAAAATCTATGTCACACGAAGCAATTTGGACGCAATTTCTGTTGCAGATGCAAGTTGCTAGTGACATCATCTCAAGCAACTTTGCTGATACCCAAAGCAATTCAAATGCCATCATGTCATACATCACATCATGGTTTGCAAAAAGATGTTGTTTATCCAAACGTTTGGTAATTGAAACTGCCTCAATATAGACAAAATGCTGGCTGTACAATTCAGCTAGCTAGCCAAAAGGTTTCCTATTTGTCAACTGTGTTTTACCAAGCTAGCAACAAGCGAAGCTAGCTAGCTAGTGCAGTTCATGTTGGACAATTTCAGTTGAAATTAGACAGAGAAAGGTCTGGGTTCACTTTTAAAATGACATTTATTGATTACCACACCATGTTCATAAACCATGACTAGCATTTGGCATGTCTGTTTTGTTGTGGTTTGCAGCAGCACTGACAGCTATGTTGACATGACAACTGGATCGAAGTTCCGAATGGAACAATATGACAAGTCGTGCAAAAAAAATTCTGCTCCCTGTTTGGACATTGCATACAGTCAGTTTGTATTTGTATGTTTATTTATTATGGATCCCCATTAGCTGCTGCCAAGGCAGATAATGCGATGCAATGCACCTAAGTTGCAGGCAATTTTTTGGGGTTGACACACTGAGCAACCCAGATGCAACTTTGTTGCAAGCAACGTAAATTGTGCCCAGATTGCTTCGTGTGACATTGGCTTTAGGCACTTGATGGGGCACATCCGTTCTCTGTGATGCCTTTAGAATCCCTCTAATGGAATCGGTAAAGTTCTCCCCCGTCGCCACACCGCACTGGGCCTGCATGGCCTGCCTGTGACACTTGTAGAATCATTTGATTCAGCTAATCACTAGTGGTAGCCCTGAGAAAGCCACACATGAGATCTTTCTGGTCACCCTGGGCTCCTTGGTTGGCTGTATGAGAGCTGAGCTGTGGCAGTCGCCTTTCTTCTCTCTCTCTCTCTCCTGGAGAGGCCTGCTCCTCTTGAAGGTTTTCTTGAACATTAAGGTTTTCTCTCTCCCTGAATACTGATGTGGAATGTAAAACTATTCACGTTACAAACATCCCCCCAGCTCTAATCAAGCAGAATAGTGAACCATTAGAATTACTTATGGTCTCTAATTTTGTTCATATATTTTTTTTCCCCCCTCTCTCTCTCTCTCTCTCTCTCTCTCTCGCTCTCTCTCTCGGTGTAAATGAAAACACACCCCTGTTGACACATTGGAGCATGCAGCTTTTTTATTAGCAAGCTTTTTTATTAGCGAGAGAAGGTAAGTGGTAATGAACTGTGAACACGCTGCTTCCTTCAATTTGGAGCAGAGGTATCACCCATTTTCATGCTCTCTGTGCCAAACACCATATTATTACTATATCCAGACACAGCTTGAAATTAACTTTGGCATTCCTTTTCCTTAGTTAATATGCAATGTCAGAATGACTGTTTGCTCAATTTTCTCTACTTTCACGACAGTGATATTGATGTACTAAATTGGGTTTTTGAACCAGAACGCAACCCATTTTCCTTGGTCCAAAATCTATTCGATTTTTTATAATAATATTGTTTCCCAAGTTAGTCCAACCATGTAGATATTCTCTCATTTATATATTTGCTGATCAAGGTAGCGACCCATCATAACATAGGCTATGTCTTTGCGTCATATCTATTCATCCATGTTGCTCTGACTTTGATTTGTTGCAGTCTTTGTGTTTTGCCAAATGCATACTTGTACTAAATCATCTCTCACTGAAGGCATATAATTGTTATGCAGAGTGATACCTGATCATTTTTAGACTATGTCTGTTAAAATGTTAAATCACATCTCTAATATCTCGCCTCTGAATCTGCATTAACTCCCTATTTCACGTGGGTATGAAATATGGGAACGTGTTTCAATCTTTTGTTAATACTTATCTGGAGGTATGACAAGCTCAAATGAGCCAGTGCAGCAATTACCACAGTGCCAATAAACGAGGGAAGAGAGACCATTTACACCTGCCTGCCTGATGAGAAACCCTGCTGTTCTATTCACCTCCCCTACTCCCTCCACTACTCTCCTCCCCCATCCTCATCCTTCGCTTCACTCCTCCCCTTCCTCACCCCTTCTCTGAGACACCTATAATTAGGAACCACAGAGTAAAGTGCACAGGCATTTTGGGGATGTGCTTCACATAAGGAATGATCACAGTGTTTAGTGGATGTGTCTAACTACAGACTAAGGCAATACATCACAAGCTGTTCCTGGCACACGCACACACACACACACACACACACACACACACACACACACACAGAGCAGATACAGGACTGTAGTGAGGAGCAAGGCCGAGGGAGGGCTGCCTTCAGTTCACACCAGGCAGAGTGATGTTGAGGTGTCAGCCCCCGCCTTGATTGCCAGTGGCGGCTGGCGCCTCGCCTCACCTGCTAACAGCAGCACAGGTCCCAATGACAGCCTGGGGATGACAGCCAAGCCTTAGCTCATGCCACCGGGCCGGTTGGGGTTGGGTTCACTCCCTCTCCTCCAAATCTTCCTCAGCTCTTTGTTGTGACTGGTTTTTACAACACACAGCGGGAGGGAGGGGCTCGGTTTGTTTGTGTTTATTCCAAGTGGATTTGCGTATGTAAAATTACTACCGTTGCATTTGTAGCTTGTGCGTGTGTGTGTGCGTGTGCGTGCGTGTGTGTGTGTGTGCGTGCATGCGTTTGTGTGTGTGCAGAGTGTACCGAGAGCAGTGACAGTGAGAGAGTTAACCCAATAGACAGTGTGTGAGTCTGAGATTCAGAACAGAGCAGGGGCAGGCATCTGGAATGTGAGGGATATGTACATGGTAATTGAAACAGAGTCACAGTAGTGGTACCAGTCAGAGGCAATCTTTCTTTTTAATTCACACCTTACTGGTACTCCAGGCAACACATTTATTAACAGCCCTAGCACCATGCCAATGGTAAGTGTTGCTGTTTATCCTCTTGCTGTTGCTGTTGTTCGTCATCTCTGACAAAACAGGTCGTAATGGGTATTTGTGACCTAGGGTTTAGCATGGCATAGACCTGATACATACCGATGTTAGTGAACTAATGTCCGACTGATATAAGTACCAGTCAGTGAAGTAACTTCACCTTTTTCATTGTGCTCTCTTCTGGAATAAGATATGGTGCATGCCACAGTATTTTGAATGATGGAGCTACACTACATGACCAGAAGTATGTGGACACCTGCTCGTCACACATCTCATTGCAAAATCATGGGCATTAATATGGAGTTGGTCCACCGTTTGCTGCTATAAAAGCCTCCACTCTTCTGGGAAGGCTTTCCACTAGATATTGGAACATTGCTGCAGCGATTTGCTTCCATTTAGCCACAAGAGCATTAGTGAGGTTGAGCACTGATGTTGGGCGATTAGGCCTGGCTCGCAGTCAACGTTCCAATTCATCCCAAAGGTGTTTGATGGGGTTGAGGTCAGGACTCTGTGCAGGCCAGTCAATTTCTTCCACACCAATCTCGATAAACAATTTATGGACCTCTGTTTGTGCACGGGGGTCATTGTCATGCTGAAACAGGAAAGGGCCTTCCCAAACTTTTGCCAGAAAGTTGTAAGTATAGAATTGTCTAGAATGTCATTGTATGTTGTAGCATTGGCACTATGTATTGGGGCATCTGCCAAACCTAGATTTGTCCGTCGGACTGCCAGATGGTGAAGCGTGATTCATTACTCCAGAGAACACGTTCCGACTGCTCCAGAGTCCAATGGTGGCGCGCTTTACACCACTCTAGCTGACGCTTGGCATTGCGCATAGTGATTTTAGGCTTGTCTGCGGCTGTTCGGTTCTTGTGCTGACTTTGCTTCCAGAGGCAGTTTGGAACTCAGTGGTGACTGTTGCAACCGAGGACAGACGCTTTTTGCGCATTACGCGCTTCAACACTCTGTGGTCCTGTTCTGTGAGCTTCTGTGCCCTACCACTTCGCGGCTGAGCTGTTGTTGCTCCTTGACATTTCTTCTTCACAATAGCAGCACTTACAGTTGACCGGGGCAGTTCTAGCAGGGCAGAAATTTGACGAACTGACTTGTTGTAAAGGTGGCATCCTATGACAGTGCCACGTTGTAAGTCACTGAGCTCTTCCGTAAGGCCATTCTACTGCCAATGTTTGTCTATGGAGATTGCATGGCTTTGTGCTTGATTGTATACACCTGTCAGCAACGAGTGTAGCTGAAAAAGCCATATCCACTCATTTGAAGGCGTGTCCACATACTTTTGTATATATAGTGTATTTCCAAATAGCGTAGCCCTACTGTAGTTTTACACTCATAGATGAGTTAAAAATTGTTTTCTCTTTTCTGGGTGTCCATTATTGAACTAGTCTTTTTTTTATTTCGGGTGTTTCTTTTCATCTGAGAAATGAATCTCTCTCTTCTGGAGATTGAGTTCAGTTCAATTTATTGTCATAGCAGCTCAATAGAAGCATTTTTAGGGGATTTTTTTTAAAGTGTTATTTTGAACATATCTCACTCCACTAAAGTAACTAAAGCAATTCAAAGTTATTCAAAGCAATCCATTGTTTCATTGTAGTTTAATTTACTTCAACGTTTACTTACGTGCAATTACATTGTACACATTTGACCTACAATCAAGTCTAAGCTCCTGAAGCACTGCAATCCACTCTTTACCATTTATATTGGACACTCCTCCTTCTTGCCTTTCCCCTGCGTTATCTAGTATCCCCCCCCCCCCTCATTGCATAGCCAAAAGACATGGATATGAATACCCATAACAATCACTGTCTTTTGTACGTGTGATGAGCCGTAAATAACATAATTACCATACCATTTCTGTCTAACATATGGCTGTAAATGCTTGTCAAAACCCATGTAATTACTGTTGTTTTGAGCCAATTGTGTACCTTTGTGAATTCCCCTGAGTGCTCTATAGACAGGATCATTATTGGGTTTAAATATCACAGACTGTAGACTCCACATTACTGCTGGGACTACATGATGATGCTAGTATACTAGCAGCGCTTCAAATTAATAACAACTAGAAGTACATATCCTGGACTACTGGATGATCTAGTTTTTTATACTGATCAAATGTGCCAAGATTGAACAATATACAGTATACTGCATGTATACATTGTGCATATTTAGACATAGTTTTATGAAGTGTTTTTTATGTCTGTGATGTGCATCTGTATGTGTGTACACGTCTGTCTGTGATTGTGTGTGTGTTATATCATGAGCTCAGTCTGAGGGTGTTTTTCTATAACTCCCTCTTTGTTGTGTCTGTGTGTTCAGGCTCAGGCAGTTCACCGAGATACAGATTACTGGGCTCTCTCTCTGACTTCCTATGGCTGTATTTACACAGGCAGACCAATTCTGATCTTTTTTTCACTAAATAGTATTTTGACAAATCAGATCAGCTCTGAAAAAGATCTGATGTGAAAATATCTGGTGTGATTGGTCAGAAGACCAATTAGTGGAAAAAATATCAGAATTGGGCTGCCTGTTTAAACAAAGTCTATGAATCCATCTGCACATTCACTCACTCACTCATTCACTCACACACACACACTGAGAGACATACACACACGTCTCCACCCAGCCTCCCAGCCCAGCCTCAGATGGACATCAATATTTGATTCTTAACTCCAAAGGAAATAATTTCATATCACAAAAGCAAATTACCAGGCCTCCAAATATTTAGAGAATGAGACCAGCCTTTCTGGGTCCTGCTTCCTGTTCTGAAACTCGAATTTGGGATTTAAACAAAGCTTTAAAAAAGAGAAAATAAACAGTTGGGGCGCCGCGTGGTGCATAGCAGAGGAGACAACCCCTGTTGACCTCTGTGACAAGACGGCAGGAGGTGATTATGGGAAGTGGAAAGTGTGCACTTTGATTTCAGAGAGAGGCTCTTGCTCTCTCCTCAGGATACAGTTTGTCAAACAAGGACCTAAACCCCTCACAGAACAGGAAGTGGCTCCTTTCTGGCACTGCATGTGACTGCAGACACAGAACTTGCCAAATGATTTGTTCTGATGTATGGGGAACTGAAATGGCCAAGCGGAGATCTTTTTCCTGTTCCTCTTGCCACAGCCGAGCAACCACAAAGACTGTCTGAGTGTCTGAGAGTTGCGAAGGACCTTCCTTGATTTGAGGGGTACATAAAACATGTACATTTTTTATAAAAATGTGTGATTGTTTATACACATACATGTAAATCCGCAATGCTTTCTGCTAGGAACAGAGAGGTAAAATGCCCAAGGATGTGACTGATGCACATGGTTTGTCTCTATGATGTTCAGAAGCTGAGCTACGACCTTCTAAAGTCGAGAAGTCAAAGAAATTAACTTTGCTTGGGAAGTAATCTTATACAATATGTGATTTTTTTTTGCTTTCTGTAAAATATAATATGTGTAATGAAATTGGGGGTTTGTCACGACTTCCGCCGAAGTTGGCTCCCCTGCCTGTTCGGGCGGTGCTCGGCGGTCGTCGCCACCGTCCTACTAGCCGCTACCGATCCCTTTTTCATTTGTCTGTTGGTTTTGTCTTATTAGTTTCACCTGTGTGTATTTTGGTTTAATTAGCTTCCCTATATGTAGTAGTTTGACCCGCCCTTGTTTTGTGCGGGATTGTTTTTTTGTTACTCTGTTGGTTGTGGTTTCATGTTTGTATTCTCCGGACTGTTTGGTCCTGTGTTTGGGCTGGTTTGTGTATGTTGGCGTGACCGTTTTTTGCCGGAGAATAAATTACGATTTACCGAACCCTGCTCTCTGCGCCTGATTCCAACCCACCACTCCTAGTAGGCTGTGACAGGGTTCATGTAAATTATCATAATGAAACATATTTGGTATCGGAATAACATTTGGGGAAATTGGGTCTCGACTTTATTTTCCTTATTTATTATTATTATTATTATCATCATTAAATAACATAACATGTCATGAGTCTTGTTAAACTATGTAGAATTGCAGGAAATTTGCTTTAAAGCAACATTTCCCTAGGTCCTTCAAGTCCAGGGCGAGGGGCATGACTAGGGCTGTTGCGGTGACCGTATTACCGCCACACCGGTGGTCACGAGTCATGAAGGCAGTCAAATTCCACATGACCGTTTAGTCACGGTAATTAGGCTTCTCAAAGCTCTGATGCTGCTACTGGTCATTAGTAGCCTACCAAACTTGCTAACTGCCTGGTACTCAGCACTCTATTGTACCTCTAATCACTCTGACATCAATGCAAATGTAATCGAAGATCTAATCAAATACTTCATGGAATAAAGGAATATTTGAAATGTTTGGAATATGTAATTGTCGCACAGAATAGAATAGGTCAACTTTTGTACTGTCGGGCATAGTAGATTGACATAGGCTATTGCTTTTGCTGTTCGTTAGGCCTACTCATCTTGTTGGCTGACAAAAAGTAAATGTGGACAGTTCTTCCAATATCTTCAATATGCACCTCGGAATTGGATAAGGATGTGCGCAGTTGCGTCCTCGATGTGTCTGTCTTCACTTGTAGCCTGTGAGAAAGACCCGATCAAATGATAGAGAGCCATGTTAGTGAGAGGTGCTTCGGAGCGTGCAGCATGTGAGAAAGACTGGATCACGTGATAGAGAGCCATGTTAGTGAGAGGTGCTTCGGAGCGCGCAGCACTGAGGGAGAAGGGCACAACACAGCACTCGCTGCAAAAGGCTGCATTACGGCCACACAAAAGGGATGCCGCTGTGAAATCTGAGGCTTTAGCAAGTGCTTGTCAAATTGTGAATGAGAGACTGAATGAGAGACTGTACAGCCTGCTCATGCCTTTCAAGCGACTTTTTTCAAATCATAATTAGTCGCATCATGCAGCCTTACAATGTATTTAAAATCAAATCACATAGCCCTACGTTTTTAGAAAAACTAAAGTTACATTAATAACTCTAAATTAAGCATATAGGAGGACCTATTTCTTTGTGAACAGCTCAACACAGAATAGCCGCATGTGTGCACTCCCTCAAATCGTTTGGAGAAAATATCCTTTCCATTTTATTCAGCTATGTTCAATTGTATTCTTCATACTATAAAATAATATAAAATAATGCCACGGAATTCTAAGCAAATCTCGTCTGCTAAATTAACTAGTGCATCCCACTGCCATTTGGCATAGCCAGATGGACCTAACATAAGGACAACTCAGAGTATGCTATTCTGTTCTTCTGAAATTATTCTGAAATAGACTACATTTTTCCATATGCTTCTTTAGACCTGTCTAAAATAAATAATGGTTTTATTGTGAAGGTGTAGGCTATATTACATGGATGTATTATTAGTTTAATGTCCAATGGTCTGCATCAGTGGCTTGTAGGAAGCCAGGATATGCTAAATGTGTTTATGTTAATTAACATCAATTACTGTGAGAACGACAGTTATTTCCATGACAATCACCGGCTGATGAAATTTCATGACCGCCACAGCCCTAGGCGTGACATTTTAAAAAAATGTTCTGGGGGGGAAAAGTTGGGAAACCCTGGACTAGAGGACATGACTGGGGGATAGAAGGAAGAGGGATTGGGTTATATGTGTTTCAAGTCTCTGTTTTCAGGCAGTTGGAATTGGCCCGTTCCTAACTGCCACTGAAAAACCATAAGCTCCTGCCCTGTGGAGATGTGCCCACGGGCCAATTCATCACTTTTTCAATTGGACTGTGAGAAGAAAACATTTCATTTTAGTTCACGTCTGATTGCTCCTCTTCCTTCCTTTCATCTCACACCTTTTGACCCAACCAAACTTTGTTTACCCCGGAGACAAATGTTTCTTTTTCCGGCCCTTTGAGCCGAGGAGAATGCCCTTGAGCTGTTCTACTCAAGCTATCTCCTGTACACATCTGTGCCGAGCTTTGTCAGCTTTGTTCCTCCTGTATCCAGTACCCCTCCCTCCCTCTCTTTGTCTCTATTTCCCTCTGCACTGCATCAAAACAGCTGGGCGTCTGTTTGTGCTACATTCATAATTGTTCATGCAGGGTAATTAAGAGCCTCGTCCTAAATGATAGCTTTGCTCGGCTTCTCAGATGTTCACTAACAAGGCAGCCTACAAAGGTGTTAGTGTAGTGCATTCATCACTGTCATCCGGGGCTAATAACTGCTCCATGAATCACAACAGTGACCTGGGCCAGCCTTTTACACTGGGAGGAACACAGTGGCACAGTTAAGGTAGTGCGGGCCAAATACCAACACTACAAATGGACCACTACTACTGTAGCTACATGGATCGTATAATCAGGATCTGAGAAATCCTCAATGATGGAGTAGAGTATCTAACTGTGTGTGTACTATACATGTACTGTAGCTAATTTGCTGTTTCATCAACATGTTGAATTGGCAGTAATCAGCCTCTGGGGGAAATTGGACATGTTTGCAAAGTAAAGCACATCTTACTCTATTTATATTCTCTGATAATGCTACTCACAGTAATATCGTGATGCTGAGTTTGCTATTTGTGCTTGCTAACGTTGCAGGCCCACAGTAGACGACGGCCTACGGTGTCCTTCCTTGACTGTTACTGCAATAGGAAGGTTAAGTGAATGCTGCCTTTAAAGCTTCCTTCCTTTCCACTTACTACTTTTTCGATCGAGCCGTACTAACCGGGAAATGGATCCCCGGCCAGTCTATAAAACCTGAAAATTATACAAATTAATTAAATGCCACTGAATGCTCAGGGAGCCCTGTATCTGCCGCTATCGTGGTTATAAGACGAGGAGACGAGTCACCTTTAATGCAGTGAGTGGTCCTGGCGTCTCCGCCGAGGCTCAGTAGAACCCTGGGGAAAGAGGGGAGACCAGGCATCCATCTTAACAAGATCACACCGTTTTTAATATAATGGTCCGTGCTCAGCCCGCTGTCTTCCCTTTGAAATATTAGCGTTCATGAATGATGTGGAGGCAGTTACCCCTTCCCCCCTTTCCCCTGCCTGCGGCGAAAGGGCCTCATTGGCTGTCAGCGGTCATCTTCTGCACCGGGGTGGGCTAAATCGAATCCAGGAGCAGGCCTGCACTCTCTCGCTATCTCTCTCTCCGTCTCTCTCTTCGTTTCCCTCTCAGCGGCTGGCCAAATGCCTGTTTTACTGGGCAGCTTTACGGCGTTCGTTATACGCACTTAACAGCCGCTCTAATTCTGGGGTGGGGGAGTGAGACGATTAGAGGTTGGACTCGTGTGCCAGGCAGTTGCAGTTGACCTTTTATTTCAGACATGAAAGATGTCTCTTCTCCTCGCACATGTCGAGATTTCAGCATGTCATGTTGACTGGGTTTGACTGCATGTGCTTTATTATATTTAGTAGATATTTCTCTTTCTTTTCTCTCTCTCTCTCTCTTTCTTTCTCTCTCTCTCTCTCTCTTTCTCTCTCTCTCTCTCTCTCTCTCTTTCTCTCTCTCTCTCTCTCTCTCTCTCTCTCTCTCTCTTTCTCTCCTGGGCTTCTTTCATTTCAGCATGTCTGGCTGATTCAGACTGAAGGTCTAATCAGGGAAAGGTGGGAGATAAGAGATAAGACATCTTATTGAGGATGGAATTATAAATTGAATCCAAAGGAGACATCTGTCCTCTTCTATATACTGTACATTTTCCAAGCTCTGACAAATTTCCTTTGGACGATCATTAAAAAAAGGCTACTGCCTACCTGTTCTCTTCTGAAGATGTGTTTTCAGTTGAACTGTTGAGATATTTTCCAATAGAATAATGTTCCTGACTGTGAGATTGAAAGTTCATTGTGAAGCAGGGTCAAGGCCAAGACGATTCCTACTCCTATGCAGAAATGTTAAATTTGAAGCAGGCTTATCTGTGGAAGGTTTTCACTTTTTGTGTTTTCTTGCTTGTTTTCGCCTCCCACTCAGTTAATGCTTAGTGGGATCAATCCCAGCAAACGGAGGCTACTACAGCTGGGAGATATTTACACGCAGAACTGTTTCATCAATTGTTACTGACGACTTATCAATCCCAGAGTCATGATATCCATCAAATGTTTTGTTGCCACATTTGTAATACAATACCCAACATAGTGTTCAGAGAAGCATCATACGCTAAATTTAAAACTGGGTGGTTCAGCCCTGAATGCTGATTGGCTGACAGCCGTGGTATATCAGTCCGTATATCACAAGTATGACAAAACACACATTTTTTTTTGCTCTAATTACATTGGTAACCACTTTATAATAGCATATAAGGCATCTCAGGGGGTTTTGGTGTGTGGCCGACATACCACGGCTAAGGGCTGTGTCCAGGCACTCTGTATCCAGGCGTCGTGCCTAAGAACAGCCTTTAGCCGTGGTATATTGGCCATATACCACAAACCCCCGTAGTGCCTTATTGCTTAATTATAACACTATCCTAATCAGTCTAGTCTGGTGTTTTGAAAAGCAGCTAGCATGTGTTTATCTATTGCTTTATAACCAACTGTTAATCTTGAAACTGACACATAGCATATGCTACTCTATACCTATAACTAATCATCTGCTAGAAACTCCCCAGATGACTTATCCTCCTATACAAGACTGAAGACGTGATGAGACATTTCAACACAAAGTTATTGTGTCGGTCTTCTGACCTGGGAATTGATTCAGTGTTTAAACCATATCCACCTCTCTTCAATCACGCACACACGCACTGCAGGGTTTGGCGGTATACCGTCTATACCTTATACCAGAGTATTAATTTTGAAATACCTAAGGTATGATTTTCAATACTGTTTAAACTATTTATGTCGTTTTTTAAAAATTAAGTCTTAATATTTTGGGGGCTTTTTAGGTAAATACATGAAGTAAACTTGTGCACTAGGTTACGAGATAAAGCAGATCATTTTAAGTGCTACATAATTTTTCATTATGAAGCTTACCGGTAGTTCCTTAAGACATCTTAACTTCTTAACTATTAAAGAGATTCTCCGATACTTTTGTATACTTTTTAGCCAGTAGTTCTAAAAGTAGTGCTCACAAGCCAAAAGTGGTCCCCGAAAATTGTGCACTACGTCACATATGTGCAGGTATGTGCACCACGTCATTGCTCTCTTTCTCTCGCTCTGCTGTGGTTGCATGATGTGCCTCTTGCTAACTGTCACTAACAGGCGAGAGAGCTGAAGCTCATTGGTTGAACTCGAGTTGCTAGGGGGCTGGGCCAGATGGGGAAAAATGTAGGGAAATAGCACTGCATAACTTACAGAAAACAGTTGCTTTCAAACTAGGGATTTCGTAGCTAATTGAGGTATACAAGTAATTCTGCCCATAGATTATGCATGTATGCATGTACCCGGACTATTTGCATTGTGTGCCCCCCAACCCCCCTTTTACGCTGCTGCTACTCTGTTTATCTTATATGCATAGTCACTTTAACTATACATTCATGTACATACTACCTCAATTGGCCCGACCAACCAGTGCTCCCGCACATTGGCTAACCGGGCTATCTGCATTGTGTCCCACCACCCACCACCTGCCAACCCCTCTTTTTACATTATTGCTTCTCTCTGTCCATCAAATATGCATAGTCACTTTAACCATACCTACATGTACATACTACCTCAATAAGCCTGACTAACAGGTGTCTGTATATAGCCTTGCTACTCTTATTTTCAAATGTCTTTTTACTGTTGTTTTATTTCTTTACTTACCTACACACACACACACACACACACACACACACACACACACACCTTTTTCGCACTATTGGTTAGAGCCTGTAAGTAAGCATTTCACTGTAAGATCTACACCTGTTGTATTCGGTTGCACGTGACAAATACACTTTGATTTGATTTGATATGAACTACACACTGACACATCCAGCCAAAAGCGGGAGGTTTAAAAAATAGTTAGTAGTCGCCAAAGTTCCAGTGCATGTCTTTAAGTTAACTGTGTGATTTAACATGTACTTGTTATCATTACTAACCTTCAAATTACAGAGCCTCAGTGTGGTTTGAAAATAATGCTTATTACTGTTCCTCTGGCACTTTACAGCCGAGAGACCTCAAAGACTGTCTGAGTGTCTGAGAGGTTCGACTAGAGGGGGAGTGTCGCGACCCCTCCCCCTTAGGAGGCGCCAACGTTCCAGAGCATGTCTTTAAGTTAATTGTCTAAAATGTGCTAAATAGTTGTGCATTTGGCTTGCTAACTTAAAAGCTAGTTATCTAAGTGGTTAGCTTCTTGCAAAATGAAGCATCTCTTTGTAACAGCAGATAATCCTCTCCTGGATCAAGATCCTTGCTGTGTAATATTTGTTTTGTGCGTGCAGCAAACTATGAGCAGCATTTTTGAGTTACTTGTATAACTTTATGAGCTAGGATGTCTGTTCTGCAAATAGTTTACAGATAAAATGTGCATGCGCTCGATAGCATTTAGCTAGCATCCGCTATGGGATTTTACATGTTATCATTACTAACGTTTGGATTACAGAGGCTCAGTTTGGTTTGAAAATAATGCTCCTTGTGTTCAGTAACGGTAATACCGTATACCCCAGAATGGCACAAGGAATGAATGAAAGTATGAACATCTGGATACCGCCAAAGCCGAACGCACACACCCCCCTCCCCTCCCCTCAGAGGAAAACATTAGATCTTTATTGTCCAAACAAAGCTCCAAACGGTGAACACATACACATTCTATGAGCCCACCTGGTCAGAGAGCACACCCCAGGGTAACGGACCCTTTCACAGCCAATCAGCCTCATAAATTCTGGGGAAAGTAACCCCATAAAGTGAGCTTGAAGTCCAGGTTGGAGAAGGCAGAACGGGCCACGGACCATTAAGTTCACACACACACTGTCAGGATTAGAGTCACATGCTCATGCTGCTACATGGAATCACTGTCACTTGCTAGGCCTGGCACCCCTAAATGTCAGCAGATCCCCATTCAGAGCACTGCACTGCTGTGATGCACTTCAACCTCCAACACAGCTTTTATTGACATTCCTTCAGGGCTCCTGGAAATCTTCCTCCAACTCCAACCTTTCGTCCTAGATATACACTTACGAAATAGATATACATACTGTCGGTGGGCGTCAAAAGTGGAGGCGTCTAGCAGTGGATATAGAGCCCAAGTCCAAGAATCTGTGCGCAGTTCCCCAGTTAATAGCAGAACATAGCATACCAGAGGGTTTTACAGGCACACACATCACATGCTGTTTTGTATTATGCGAAAATCAATCTCGGTGTGCTTTTTAAATGGTAAGAGGACAATAAAACCAAGGGGCTATTTACCAGACACGTCAATGAAAGACAAAACCCCGTCCCGTCCATTGAAAAAATATTTTTTGTATTCCTGTAAGTCAGTTTAAATATTGATGTGTTTTCACTGAAGACTAAAGAACTACCTGAAATCACAGAAAGAGAGTAGTGTGTTATTGCAGTATGACTGGAGAAAGGCTAGTGCCACAAATGGGACTAAAGTAGGTACAAAGAGATATGTTGTAAATTATCATTATGTCTGAATTATTCCAGTAAAATGTTAAAGATCTTTCTCCAATTTCTGGCAGAAATTACATGCAACAACATTTCTGGGCTGCAGTACTCGCTGAATTGCGCAAACCTTTTTGTGGTGTTTAAAAGTAAACAATTCTAGTTACTTTCCGAGGTCTCGTCTGCGGTTTTATATGAGGCCCAGAAGGGGTTAACCTCCTTGGTCTGGGTCTGTGCTCTGGAGGTTCTTAAAGAGCCCCACTTAAGGTCTCTTTTGTGGTTCCAGATGTTTTCTGTAGCTATTTATTTAGCTTGTAAACAGGCCGCCAAAAACGCTCTGCATAATGATGGAGAGGGGAACCGCGATGACATTGTTGCGGGGCCTTTACAAAAGATGGCTGCATGCTTAATGTGATTTAGTGCTGGGGAGAGCCTTTATCGCCTCCGAGAGAGGGGAGGTTTCCAGATTGAAATGCAAATCTTCACATTTTAAAATTCATTAGGGGCAACACAGCCAATGCAACAACAAACAAGACGATGGGAGGGTGGGAAGGAAAGAGGGAGGGATGGGTTATTTTTGTTTTTTAAAGAGGAATGGGTAAAAATGAGGCAGTCACTGGCGGACCTCTTTTGATCTGACTTGGTTCTCCCTCCCTCCCTCCCTCCCTCCCTCCCTCCCTCCCTCCCTCCCTCCCTCCCTCCCCCTCGCTCCCTCCCTTGCTCCCTCCCTCCCTCCCCCTCGCTCCCTCCCTCCCCCTCCCTCGCTCCCTCCCTCCCTCGCTCCCTCCCTCCCCCTCCATTACATTTTCTATTGGATTCCCAATGTGAAGATGGTTGTTGTCAGGTTGGTTCCCTGTGTTTCTGAGAGGAACAGGTGGTTTCTCCCCTCTTACTCTAATGATGCAGGCTGTGAGAACAACTGTTATAGTCAAGTCACACACGATACATCACCTCTATGTGGATATGGAAGGCATTGCCTGCAATCAATACATATTTATTTACTGACTATGTCATCTGTTATCACATTAGAAACTGTATGGCTGCTATTGTGTTCATTACTCCAAAACAAGAGCTCAAACTTGTCAGCCAATATCCAAGCTAACTGTGTGTTTAAATTTTTTTTCCAATAAATCAAAAAATTGTGGCTTCATGCACAACGTTGCCACTGTTGTCAAGCTGTGAATGCTTTTAAAAAGCTTTTCGTACTTCAACAATAATTTTTCTGTGTCTCAATTTCTTTCACTCTCCCATTCTCACACTTGCACAAAGCGAACACACACACACACACACACACACACACACACACGTTTCTCACTGACTTATGGCAAAATCTGATCTGTATCTCCCACACACACTTCCCTGGAGAATTGATTAAAATCAGAGAGACACAGACCTTGAACATTGCTGCTTTTGTCTGAGCAAACAAAGGCTGCCGGTAATTGGATTCACATTGAGTGAAGTATTTAAAACAGTCTGGTAACTAGAGCAAGCTGTGGGCCCGCCGTGCTCCTGCTAGCGCAGAACGGCGGCCTTTTTGTTCCAAAGAGTTTGCGACCGACCCACCTTTATGGGTCTAGCCATGCCTGCTCCAGCAGATCACAGCTATATTAAGGAGCTCCTATGTCACGTTCTGACCTCTATTTCCGTTGTTTTTGTATTTATTTAGTATGGTCAGGGCGTGAGTTGGGTGGGTAGTCTATGTTTGTTTTTCTATGTTTTGGTCTAGTTCTATGTTCGGCCTGATATGGTTCTCAATCAGAGGCAGGTGTTCGTCATTGTCTCTGATTGGGAACCATATTTAGGTAGCCTGGTTTTCACTGTGTGTTTGTGGGTGATTGTTCCTGTCTTTGTGTAGTGTTCACCAGATAGGCTGTATTAGGTTTCACGTTCCGTTTGTTGTTTTCCTATTCATTTAGTTATTTCATGTATCGTCTATTATTGATTAAAGAACATGAGTAATCACCACGCTGCATTTCGGTCCTCTCTCTCTACAAACGAAGAACGCCGTTACAGAATCACCCACCACACCCGGACCGAGCAGCGTGTTAACAGGCAGCAGCGAAGGGAGGACGTTATGGACAGCAATGGCATGGAGTATACTAGTTGGGAGGACGAATTAGACGGTAAAGGACCTTGGGCTCAGCCAGGAGAATATCGCCGCCCCAAGGAAGAACGGGAGGCGGCGAAAGCGGAGAGGCGCTGGTATGAGGAGGCAGCGCGGCGTCGTGGATGGAAGCCCGGGAGTCAGCCCCA
Source organism: Oncorhynchus mykiss (assembly GCF_013265735.2). Classification (NCBI taxonomy): domain Eukaryota; kingdom Metazoa; phylum Chordata; class Actinopteri; order Salmoniformes; family Salmonidae; genus Oncorhynchus; species Oncorhynchus mykiss. Next base: position 34,995,287 of record NC_048570.1, read on the forward strand.
AAAATTTCTTGGGGGGGGGCTAACAGGGAGTATGGCTACGCCAGGTAGGAGACCTGCGCAAACTCCCTGTGGTTACCGGGGGGCTAGAGAGACCGGGCAGGCACCGTGTTATGCTGTGGAGCGCACGGTGTCCCCAGTGCGGGTGCACAGCCCGGTGCGGTACATTCCAGCTCCGCGTATCGGCCGGGCTAGAGTGGGCATCGAGCCAAGTGCCATGAAGCCGGCTCTACGCATCTGGTCTCCAGTGCGTCTCCTTGGGCCGGCTTACATGGCACCAGCCTTGCGCACGGTGTCCCCGGTTCGCCTGCATAGCCCAGTGCGGGCTATTCCACCTCGCCGCACTGGCAGGGCGACCGGGACCATTCAACCGGGTAAGGTTGGGCAGGCTCGGTGCTCAAGAGCTCCAGTGCGCCTGCACGGCCCGGTCTATCCGTCACCACCTCCACACCCCAGCCCTCCGGTGGCAGCTCCCCGTACCAGGCTGTCTCTCCGGCCCATCCGTCCAGAGCCTTCCTCTTGTCCGGTGCCTCTGCCGGAGCCTCCCGCCTGTCCGGCGCCTCTGCCGGAGCCTCCCGCCTGTCCGGCGCCTCTGCCGGAGCCTCCCGCCTGTCCGGCGCCTCTGCCGGAGCCTCCCGCCTGTCCGGCGCCGCTGCCGGAGCCTCCCGCCTGTCCGGCGCCGCTGCCGGAGCCTCCCGCCTGTCCGGCGCCTCTGCCGGAGCCTCCCGCCTGTCCGGCGCCTCTGCCGGAGCCTCCCGCCTGTCCGGCGCCTCTGCCGGAGCCTCCCGCCTGTCCGGCGCCTCTGCCGGAGCCTCCCGCCTGTCCGGCGCCTCTGCCGGAGCCTCCCGCCTGTCCGGCGCCTCTGCCGGAGCCTCCCGCCTGTCCGGCGCCTCTGCCGGAGCCTCGCGCCTGTCCGGCGCCGCTGCCGGAGCCTCCCGCCTGCCCGGCGCCTCTGCCGGAGCCCCTCTGCCCCGAGCAGCTGCCCCTCTGTCCCGAGCAGCTGCCCCTCTGTCCCAAGCAGCCCCTCTGTCCAGTGGGGTCATTGAGAGGGGTGGGCAGGGTGAGTAAGCCACGGAGGCGGACAATAAGGCGGACTAGGACAATGGCGAAGTGGGGTCCGCGTCCCGCGCCAGAGCCGCCACCGCGGACAGACGCCCACCCAGACCCTCCCCTATAGGTCAAGGTTTTGCGGCCGGAGTCCGCACCTTTGGGGGGGGGTACTGTCACGTTCTGACCTCTATTTCTGTTGTTTTTGTATTTATTTAGTATGGTCAGGGCGTGAGTTGGGTGGGTAGTCTATGTTTGTTTTTCTATGTTTTGGTCTAGTTCTATGTTCGGCCTGATATGGTTCTCAATCAGAGGCAGGTGTTCGTCATTGTCTCTGATTGGGAACCATATTTAGGTAGCCTGGTTTTCACTGTGTGTTTGTGGGTGATTGTTCCTGTCTTTGTGTAGTGTTCACCAGATAGGCTGTATTAGGTTTCACGTTCCGTTTGTTGTTTTCCTATTCATTTAGTTATTTCATGTATCGTCTATTATTGATTAAAGAACATGAGTAATCACCACGCTGCATTTCGGTCCTCTCTCTCTACAAACGAAGAACGCCGTTACATCCTATTTAACCTTCTTCAACATTATTATGAGAAATCTGTCATTCAAGACAAGGTCTCTCCTTGTGGAATGCTTAAATCCTCCATTTACTTCTTCCACCAGTTTGTCACCCGCACGCTGTTTAGTCTTATCATTCTTTGAAACGGTCTACTTTAAACATTTGTAAAAAAAATAATAATAAAATAAAAATTTATCTAAAAGCAACGTTTAGATTAAAAGACCTGAGGGGATAGAAAATGTTTATTTGACCAATGTGAAAATAAACCAAGCTGCTCAAACAGATCCAGTTACCGAAGATTAAACCCGTGAAGGGCTTGATTAGAGGCAATGAGACAAGAAATCAATGAAACATGGCTGCGACAAAGTGTGTCTAATTGTTTAAATACCTGTGGCTGGAACCTTGAGAGAGTTGGGGGAAACTGTCTGCCATTTTGTGTCTAGAGTGGAGGTGAAAGAGATAGAGATCAGATCCAGATGGCTGCCGTTACAGTGCCTGGGCCCAGGGGATGCCATTGCTCCAGGAGACACAGGCACTCCATTAAACCGAGCCTGAACTCCGGTTATCCCGTTTCTGCAGACACGGCCGCCCAGATTGCCTCTCCAGCTCCACTTCCACCCTGTCCTGTTGACATTGGCCCCCTGGCTAGGGAGGTGAGGGGGAGGAAACTGTACCTGACATAGCCCATTCTGTGTCCAAAATGACACCCTATTCCCTATTTCCCATAGGCTCTGGTCCAAAGTAGTGCACTGTATAGGGAATAAGGGCTCTCGTCAAAGATAGTGCACTATATAGGGAATAGGGTGACATTTCAGACGCAGACCCACTGTCATACCCTATCCTTCTAGGCCCCTGTAGATTAGCTTAAAGTGTGCCCATAGAGAGACAAACCGATTGCACCCAAAGAGCAAATCTCAGAGAGATCCTTCTATGGTTAAAGTGTATTTGCACAGTCGTCTAGCAGCACAATAAAGATTGTGAAGGTTTATTATCGGCATAGAGGTTGAGTAACGTTTTGCTTATATGAGTGGTCTTATCCGGGTTAGGCTACACAATGTTCTTCGTCTGTTTACATTTACTTGTAGAAGTAGCCTTTGTGTTCCAGAAATATTTACCTTTTTGATAGGATCCTTCAAGGGTAAATTGAGTTCACCCTGCCACAGAAAGTCATCAATGTGTCACACGACATGTCTGCGTTTACTATTGCACTTGAATTGAGGCCAATATGTTCCTTAGTTTACACAATGAACAGAAGGGGAGGGTGGTTTTCTTTTTTAGATTGTGTCTTGTTTTGTTTGCTCTTTTTGTGTCTGAAAGATCTGTTTGATATTTAGTGGCAGGGTGACACTGAGTCCACCTTCGTGCCTCCATTAATCCGCCACATTTTCTCTGTTGTAATTCGAGGGCTGCAAGGGCCTAGAGTCCATGTTCTGTGGAGGCCTAGCGCAGAGATTTCGAACGCATCTGAGAAGCAGCTTCTCACCGGTAGGCCCCAACAGCCCTTTTCACTTTCCATCAGCAATTATTGCCCCTCTCCGATGTGTGGTCTGACCGTTTGACAAGTCAATTCATTGTTAATGGTCCCTCCATCTGCTTTTCTTCACCACCATCCTGCGCTTCGTGGCTTTGAGTCCAAATTCAATGTTGAGATCCATCTTTATTTCCTCCCCTAGGCTACAAGGGATCTGAGGGCCTTCAAAAGAGTCCACACACCATTTGAGATAGAACACAACATGATAAATATATTCATATTTGTAATTATTCTATGTGCATTATTAATTGCACCAAAATATCCCTCCAAGAGGATCTAATTAGGGGAGGAAATTAGTCAAAGCAAATAACGCTCATAGTTGAAAAAGCATTTTTAAACATCACCCACATTTCTTCACTCATTTGCCAGACTGATGCAGTTCATAACTGCTTGATGAACGAACGCATTCATTAGAATTCATATTTCTCCGAATCGTGTTGACTCTAGAAATAGTGTGTGTGATTAAATATTAGCTTGAATCAATTAGCATTCATTAGCTAACTGTGCTATACGAGATAATGAAATGCCTAATGAAATGCTCTGTTGAATTTCATGAGGGAAGTTACATTACCTTATCAAAAGTATGTGGACACCTGCTCGTCGAACATCTCATTCCAAAATCATGGGCGTTAATATGGAGTTGGGCCCCCTTTGCTGCTATAACAGCCTCAATTGGGAAGACTTTCCACTAGATTTTGGAACATTACTGTGGGGACTTGCTTCCATTCAGCCACAAGAGCATTAGTGAGGTCGGGCACTGATGTTGGGCGATTAGGCCTGGCTCGCAGTCGCCGTTCAAATTCATCCCAAAGGTGTTCGATGTGGTTGAGGTCAGGGCTCTGTGCAGGCCAGTCAAGTTCTTCCACACCGATCTCAACAAACCATTTCTGTATGGACCTCGCTTTGTGCACGAGGGCATTGTCATGCTGAAACTGGAAATTTGACGAACTGACTTGTTGGAAAGATGGCATCCTACGGCAGTGCCACGTTGAAAGTCACTGAGCTCTTCAGTAAGGCCATTCTACTGCCAATGTTTGTCTATGGAGATTGCATGGATGTGTGCTCGATTGTATACACCTGTCAGCAATGGGTGTGGCCGAAATAGCCGAATCCACAAATTTGAATGGGTGTTCACATACTGTATATATTGTATATATAGTGTCGATTTCCACAAATGTATAGTAAAGTGTGACTTTTCCCATCACATGTACAGTTATGTATAGATAGAGTATGTTCCAATGTCCATTCTAGAACAAAGTAATTTATATGGGCACGCATTCTAAGTAATATGCTGGTGTGGATAGTCTTTGGTGAGGTGTTGTGAATAATACACAGACTGTCCCATCGTAGTGCCCATTACAGCGACAGCACCATATTCCCTATTTATTGTATTTTGTGAACATTTGTCCACTATATAGGGAATGGGTCCCATTTGGGATGCACCCTGTTGCTGTCTTCAGTCAAAAGTAGTGCACTATATAGGGAATAGGGTGCCATTTGGGACATATACTATTACTGTGTTCAGTCTGTCTCCTCCACAGCAGCACACGGTGTGTTTAATAGACTTCTCAATCTGGTAGCAGAGCCATTACCAAATCCAACACAGACCATTAGCCCGCATGAGCTTAATTGCCCATTAATTGGATAATTAGTCGTTCGCTTTGTTTTTTTTCTTAATTCCTTCTGTTTCTGTTTCTGTCTCTATCTTTTCCTTTTTTCTGACATACTCGTTCATTTGCTCTATATCTCATTCTTCTTTCGCCCATTCTCTCTCTCCCTGTCTCTCTCCGTGGCTACAATTGCTAAGAGAGATGTTAAGGCATCCCATGACCGTGTAGCCTGCAGTAGAGAGTGAGGGCTCTGCTCTGTGTGGGTGGTACAGTGGTAGAGTAGTACAAGGCTGAGTGGTTTGATGTAGCCCCAGGTCTCCCCTCTCCTACATGTTGACCCACAGAACACAATGTGCGTGGCTGAAGCAGCACAGGAATCAGGGAAAACTCTGTGTCATGCATGCATAGTTAAATAGTCTAGATATCTCAAGTGCATTAGATGCATTATTTATGAGTGTTTTAAAAGGACAAGTTATTTTTTTCCTTCTTTCTTTTCATACTCTTTCATTCTGCCCGACATTATTCTCTCTGAGAGCGTGCAGGTTCTCATGCACACTAAGGCAGCCATCATTTGATGGAGTTATCAAAGTAAAGGTTTGGCACATTTTGATAGCTGTTTGAGATCTCTCTTCTAACGAAGCAGTCGTATCATCCCTGACCGGAAAAAAGGAGAGATGTTAAGAAGCAAAATAATGGCAATTAAATACCTCTGAACAAACTCAAGTCATTCGTCATGTCATGGAGTGTAACTAGAGATATCCACATATCTATATGTGGAGTTAACACATCCAGAGGATTTCCTGGTCCTGAGACGGAGGATTGTTGGGCTAAATTGAGGAAAGGTGAAGTAGTGTTCACCATATGACATAGCTGCTAACACTTAACAATGAAATCATTATCCTAACTTTCACAAGCTATGAATATACTGAACAGCAATTTCAGGGAAGAAGGTCTTAGTCAGTACATATGGTAGACACATGGAACCCAGAGATAAAACCGAGAGAGGAAGAGGCAAAGATGAACACTCAAACGATATAAAATATAAGGAGGAAATAATGGTTTCAAATGGAAGTTGGATGGGGAAGTTATAATATAATCAACTTGGGTACATGAATCAACCGAATACATGAAATGCTTACTTACAAGCCCTTAACCAACAGTCCAGATTTTTTTTAAAGAAAGTAAGTAAAAATAAACTAAAGTAATAAAAAAGTAATACAATAAAACAACAATAACAAGGCTATATATAGGTATGCTTCCAATCCTAGTGTATTACAGTATATACAATTAGCATTGTGCTGCTAGCTGGTCTTAGGCTATGGCAGTACTGAGAATGAACCTGAAACAGTGTTCATTTCTCCCTGTTAGGCCTTCCTGCCTGCCTGCTGGGTCTTTTAATGATTACATTGGTGAACCTTCAAGGCCTCCGATCCAAGAAAACCAGTCTGCCTGTTTGCCTGTAAAAAGAAAACTCGCTCTCTCTAGCTAGTGTTAATGATGACTATAAAGTGTCATCATTCCAAAGTGTTAAACTGCTCAATATAAATATGGGTCTGTTTTTGTTTCATTTATTTGTTATTCATTGCGTCCAATTTCCATCTCTAAAGGGGGAATGTTTCTCGCTCGGTGCCCAGGGAATATGAGATTAAAAGGCAACGAGGGAAACATCTGTGTCTCCGATTTGCCCTGCGATCTGCATTTCATTTCTTTGCTGCTGGTTTCCAAATAGACAGAGCGCCTACAAGAATAAAAAAAAAAAACAGCACTGAGCTGCATAGGGCTAGCAGCAAACGGAGTGAGGGTTACCATAGAAACACATACCTCCCTCACATGGGTTTATGTGCTGTATCCTATCACATTCTATCAGGAATTATCATAAATCTCCCTGCAGCGAGACGGTGGTTAAGGTGCGCCTGGGTGTAGAATGACAATGTGTTGATCTCAATATATCTTGGCAAGAGAGACAGAGGCATCCATGCTGTTTAAATCAAGAGAAAATGGCACTGGTATTAGCATGAGATGATATAAAAGGGGGAATGAAAACGCCTTTAGTGTGTCTCCTTTCTTGAGCGGTTGGCAAGAATAGATATTTAAATGTAAACAAGGAATGGGTTTTATTGCTGCAATGCCCATACTGTAGCATTCTGGATGCAAATCATTTGGCTTTGCTTTGCATATATATTAATTCATATGAATAAACATAAAAATCGAAACATTGATATGAATAATAGCCCATAACTACGTCTATACGAAACAAAGCATTTTGATTGATTTCTATCTCATAATTGCGTTCCCTTCATTGGCGGCTTGGTAAGCATAAAATGCTGACAGGGTGAAAATGAAATTGAGTTAGAGAGAGCACAGCAGTAGTCACAATTTCCACAAATGACATATTTCCTCCCTCTCGAACACTAGATCTCTCACTGCTGCTCGCTCCAAACGATCACGGCGAGAGAGAGGAGAGCATTATCCGATCTGTTTGAACAGCCCCCATCAACATGACTCTGGTGGGCGTTACAGATATCCAGTGACCTTTCCCTATGGCTCCTCCGATATTAACGCAATCTCCCTGCCTTATTACCATGGGAACATTTCACACAGTATTAGACTTAATAAATTACTTTTTACCCTCCTCCCTCTCCTCTCTTTTTCCCATTCTCCTCCCCTCGCTCCCTCACTCTCCCTGCACCTGAGCAGATAACCCGGTCTCCCGCGGGGGCTGGCCTCCATAATCACGTCAGTTCACGGCCCTCTTATTTGAGCAGAATTGCTTAATTGGTATGTGTTCTACATAACTGTTTGAGTATTAGACTCACAAATGAAGGTTAGAACCTTAGTGCTTGTAATCGACTGAAAGAAATGGATTTGTTCTCAGAGGCTCTTTTGGGAGAGGACTTGATGGTTCTCTGAAGAACTGAAGGTTTATAATTGTGTTTTTTTTTTTTTTTTGCTCCCTTTCCATCCTTCTGTTTCTACAAGGCCATGGCAGCTTAAAGGTGATGTCTCTGGGTACTTTAATATAGCACACGTAGCAGTGCACCTGGCATACTAACTAAGTGAACGTTGTTAGGCTTGTGTTGCGAGGCAGGTGCAGAGTTCAGGTCTCGTGAATATATAGTGCCAGTCAAAAGTTTGGACTCATTCAAGGTTTTTTTTTTTTTTTTTTTTTTTTTTTTTTTTTACTACATTGTAGAATAAGAGTGAAGACATCAAAACTACGAAATAACACATATGGAATCATGTAGTAACCAAATAAGTGTTAAACAAATCAAAATATATTTTATATTTGAGATTCTTCAAAGAAGCCACCATTTGCCTTTATGATAGCTTTGCACGCTCTTGGCATTCTCTCAACCAACTTCACCTGGAATGCTTTTCCAACAGTCTTGAAGGAGTTCCCACATATGCTAAGCACTTGTTGGCTGCTTTTCCTTCACTCTGTGGTCCAACTTATCCCAAACCATCTCAATTGGGTTGAGGTCAGGTGATTGTGGAGGCCAGGGCATCTGATGTAGCACTCCATCACTATCCTTCTTGGTCAAATAGCCCTTACACAGCCTGGAGGTATGTTGGGTCATTGTCCTGATAGTCCCACTGAGCGCAAACCAGATGGGATGGCGTATCGCTGCAGAAAGCTGCGGTAGCCATGCTGGTTAAGTGTGCCTTGAATTCTAAATAAATCACAGACAGTGTCACCTGCAAAGCACCCCCACACCATAACACCTCCTCCTCCATGCTTCCTGGTGGAAACCACACATGCTGTCACGGCTGTTGGTGGAAGAAGGTAAGGACCAAGATGCAGCGTGGAATGTGTTCATATTATTTATTATAAACTGAACACTAAATACAAAAATAACAAAAGGAATAATCGAAACTGTTCTGAAAGGTGAAACAAACACTAAACAGAAATTATCTACCCACAAAAACCCAGTGGGAAAAAGCTACCTAAGAATGGTTCTCAATCAGAGACAATGATAGACAGCTGCCTCTGATTGAGAACCACACCCGGCCAAACAAAAATGAAATCCAAAAACATAGAAAAAGGAACATAGAATGCCCACCCAAGTCACACCCTGGCTTAACCAAAATAGAGAATAAAAGCCTCTCTATGGCCAGGGCGTGACACATGCAGAGATCATCCGTTCACCTACTCTGCGTCTCACAAAGAGGTTGGAACCAAAAATCTCACATTTGGACTCATCAGACCAAAGGACAGATTTCCACCGGTCTAATGTCCATTGCTCGTGTTTCTTGGCCCAAGCAAGTCTCTTATTATTATTGGTGTCCTTTAGTAGTGGTTTCTTTGCAGCAATTTGACAATGAAGGCCTGTTTCACGCTGTCTCCTCTGAACAGTTGATGTTGAGATGTGTCTGTTACTTGAACTCTGTGAAGCATTTATTTGGGCGTCGAAACTCTAATGAACTTATTCTCTGTAGCAGAGGTAACTCTGGGTCTTCCTTTCCTGTGGCAGTCCTTATGAGAGCCAGTTTTATCATAGCGCTTGATGTTTTTTTGGACTACACTTGAAGAAACTTTCAAAGTTCTTGAAATATTCTGCATTGACTGACCTTCATGTCTTAATGTAATGATGGACTGTCGTTTCTCTTTGCTTATTTGAGCTTAATTTATTTTACATGATAGGGTTATCTTTTGTATACCACCCCTACCTTGTCACAACACATCCGATTGGCTCAAATGCATTAAGAAGAAAATAAATTTCACCAGTTAACTTGTAACAAGGCACACCTGTTAATTGAAATGCATTCCAGGTGACTACCTCATGAAGCTGGTTGAGAGAATGCCAAGAGTGCAAAGCTGTCATCAAGGCAAAGGGTGGCTACTTTGAAGAATCTCAAATCTCAGTGAAATCTAATCATACCTCAGAAATAAATCTGTCAATAGAAACTGGATTGGACTATGTGTGATCACTCAGAAGTTGTGAGACATGGGCCACAATTGTGTTAGCCAAAGTCTAGCGCTCACACAGAAAATCGTATTTTGATTGTTCCTCATAGGCCATGTGTGGTTCTTAAATACTGGGAGTTGATAGCAGGGATTTATGTGATTAACATAGTGTGGGTCATTGTCGAGTGGCTGAGTGACTTAACCGTTTGGTAAGAGAAATACTGTATGGGAGGGTTTCACAGTGAAGTTTAAAGGAGACATCAATGTCAGGCATACACAACACTAACTATGATCTACTGCAGGGTCGGGCAACTGGCGACCCCCTCAGGGGGCAAGTTTTTTTAGGAACTCAGTTTAGGTTTTCAACCCACTGTTACGAGTTAGAATAGTAGAATACAGAAGTTGCAATTTTTTAAATTTGGTTGCGAATCAGCAGTTTTGCTCTTATTATGTCGGTCACTGATAGTCAAGTCAATTAGCCCATGTCAGCTAAAAGGTTTTTGATTACTAAGTTAGTTTAGCAGCCAGCTACATACAGTAACTAAACTTGTTGTCATGGTCGAATTACCAGCCAGGGAGCTCCCATTGATTTTGATATTCAGTCTCACTCAGATATAATATTAAAAACTGCAAACATTTCTCTCCACCCTATGGCAAAATGTGTAGAATTTCAGGAAGTTAGCTTTAAAACAGCTAATTTTCCTCTTCACCATAGCAAAATTAGTAGAATTGCATGAGACTTGCTTTAAAACGGCAACATTTTCTCTACACCCCAAGGCAAAATGTGTAGAATTGTTCAAAATGTCTCTTGGATGTAAAGAGTGGGGCCACTAAAATGTGTGTTTTGGAGTGGGGTACACAGTTCCGCACCACATGGAAAACTGTAGAAAATGTACGCTAAAATGTCATTTCTTTCTCTCCGCTGTCGAAAGGCGGACTGTTAAAATGTATTGCTCATAGAGGAGCCCACAATTATTTTTTGCTTATGGCCCCCAAAAGGCTAAGGCTGGCTCTGACTGCATGTGTACAGTTGAAGTCGGAAGTTTACCTACACCTTAGCCAAATACATTTAAACTCAGTTTTTCACAATTCCTGATATTTAATCCTAGTAAAAATTCCCTGTTTTAGGTCAGTTAGGATCACCACTTTGTTTTAAGAATGTGAAATGTCAGAATAATAGTAGAGAGAATTATTTATTTCAGCTTTTATTTCTTTGGAAGACCCATTTGCGACCAAGCTTTAACTTCCTGACTGATGTCTTGAGATGTTGCTTCAATATATCCACATAATATTCCTGCCTCATGATGCCATCTATTTTGTGAAGTGCAGCCGTCCTTCTTGCAGCAAAGCACCCCCACAACATGATGCTGCCACCCCCGTGCTTCACAGTTGGGATGGTGTTCTTCGGTTTGCAAGCCTCCCCCTTTTTCCTCCAAACATAACGATGGTCATTATGGCCAAACAGTTCTATTTTTGTTTCATCAGATCAGAGGACATTTCTCCAAAAAGTCCGATCTTTGTCCCCATGTGCAGTTGCAAACTGCACTCTGGCTTTTTTATGGCAGTTTTGGAGCAGTGGCCTCTTCCTTGCTGAGCGGCCTTTCATGTTATGTCGATATAAGACTAGTTTTACTGTGGATATAGATACTTTTGTACCTGTTTCCTCCAGCATCTTCACAAGGTCCTTTGCTGTTGTTCTAGGATTGATTTGCACTTTTCGCACTAAAGTATGTTCATCTCTAGGAGACAGAACACGTCTCCTTCCTGAGCGGTATGACGGCTGCGTGGTCCCATGGTGTTTATACTTTCGTACTATTGTTTGTACAGATGAACGTGGTACCTTCAGGCGTTTGGAGATTTCTCCCAAAGATGAACCAGACTTGTGGAGGTCTGATTTCTTTTGATTTTCCCATGATGTCAAGCAGAGGCACTGAGTTTGAAGGTAGGCCTTGAAATACATCCACAGGTACACCTCCAATTGACTCAAATGATGTCAATTAACATCAGAATCTTCTGGAGCCATGATATAATATTCTGGAATTTTCCAAGCTGTTTAAAGGCACAGTCAACTTAGTGTATGTAAACTTCTGACCCACTGGAATTGTGATACAGTGAATTATAAGTGAAATAATCTGTCTGTAAACAATTGTTGGAAAAGTGACTTGCACAAAGTCGATGTCCTAACCGACTTCCCAAAACTAGAGTTTGTTAACAACACATTTCTGGAGTGGTTGAAAAACAGGTTTTAATTACTCCAACCTAAGTGTATGTAAACGTCCAACTCCAACTGTAGATGTGGCTGTGGAGACGCAGACCTGCGAGCAACTGTGGCCCCTCACGATGAGTTCAGAATCTTTTGTAACCCCACCCCAATCGATGTTGCCCAACCCTGCTCTGTCATTAGAACTGTACACATAAGAGGAAATGGCTTTCTTTATTTTTTCTCTGCCTTGATGAAGACAAGGATACTACTGCTCGACGCTATTAGATTATGTAGAGCTGTGTGGAGGAATCATCCACTCAAAGCATGTTTATTGATACTGTATCGCATGCACTGTGCGTTCACATACAGTGCTACTTCCCTTCCTCCTCACACCCCTCACACCCCTCACACTCCTCTCACACACATAAACTCATCATGCCTGCTTTCCAGTGTGAGAAAAGTCAGATGTGGTGGGAGCTGGGCTGGCTGTGTGCAGAATCCGATTTCACACTCACACTAATACCACCCAACGAGGAGGGGTGTAAACAAGCAGATGGTGTTTACAAATGAGGATGCCCAAACTCTGAGCACTCAGCCCTGTGGGCCCTCAGCTCTGTGGGCACTCAGCCCTGTGAGTCCTCAGCTCTGTGTTCACTCAGCCCTGTGGGCCATCAGCTCTATGAGCATGCAGTCCTGTTGGCCCTAAGCTCTGTGAGCCATCGGCTGCTGATTAGGTTATGGGATGGCATTTTGGGACAGCTAGATGTCGACGCTCCATTCTAAGTGGGTGGAGCGAGACAGTGAATACTGTCTGTCACATTGAATTGTTCTCCTTACTGAGGTGTTTGTTGTCTTCAAAATGTCAAAGGATGATTTTTATGAGAGAAAGAGAAAGATAGTTGTTTTTCCAGAGTGGAGTGCGCGTTTGTTTACTTGAAGGCGTGCTTACTGCTGCATGTGTGAGATTGTGCTTTTCTTCAGTCGGAGGTGACATTTAACAAGGATATACTTGTCTGTGTTAAGAAAGGTTTAGCAGCCGAAAATACAGTACATAATAAATACAAAGTAGCTAACTGTGGAATCTGGACTTTTTTCAGACGGTTTAATCCCAACTGCCACATAGAAACGTTTTAAAGGTTGGTGCTCTTTTATTGAAGTGTTGATCGTTTTTAGTGCTTGTCTGAGACACATCTATTCCTCAGTTCTTTGAAATAGCTCTTCATCGATGGAGGACACGAGGACATTCTATTCTACCAAGTTCTCCCTAATTTGCTTCCAAGAATGACAGCAAACCGCTCAGCTGATCTACTTGGAAGGAAGGGCGGTGAAAATAACCCATGCTGTGCTGTATTCAGATCCAATCATCACATAATGACACACTTGATTGCAAGAGACTGCTACTGCGCTGATAGCAGTGAGCTGATAGGCTGATAGAAACAGAGCTCAACTGTGGTGAGGATGGTCAGTCCTGATAAAAGCCTGCTTGATGAATGCAGCTAACATGGCGCCCCTCAGCCACACAGACTGTAAACATTTGAAACATGGCAAGCATTGCTCGTCTGTTGTATTGTCCATTTGGTACAAAAGAACAGAATGTTTTATGCCATTGTTGATAGCTAACAACAAAAGATGGTATACTTTGATACACAGAGTGAGTGGAGAGAGTCCTAGAACACGATCCAGTGTAGGCTACCATTAGATGGAACATCAAAGTGGGAGTTATTGCTCTCTTCATAGAGAATGCTCCTCGTGTTACAGTCAACAAGAGGTGGTCAAAGGGATGAAAGGACCACTTAAAGACAGGAGCCGTCTCAGAGAACAGCTCTCGTTCTTCTATCTTCCTGTATGTAGCCTAGTACTGATGGATACGGGCCTAACTCTGAGAGGCTTAGCACCACTATTATAGTGCTCTCACTAAATCTCTCCCTCCTCCCAACCAGACCCGCACTCAACCCTCTGTGAATTAATGGTGCATCCTGGGTATTAGTATTCTGGGGCCGGATGGATCGTTGCTGGATCTGGGGAAGGATTAGCCTGCCTCTTAACATTTTAGCTAATCTGGTTAACACTTGTTTTTATTGACATTTGAACAACATCCCAGTCCTCTCGCTCTTTCTCTGCTTCGTTTTAGGAATATTCATGGTTACATTTACACATTTAGCAGACACTCTTATCCAGAGCGATTTAAAGGTGCGATTAGGGTTAAGTGATATGCTCAATGGCACTTCAACTGATTTTTCATCTAGTCGGCTCGGGATTTGAATTAGCGACCTTTCGGTTACTATCCCAACGCTCTTAACCTCTAGGCTACCTGCCATTAAATGTGTTTGCTATCATCTCTATATTACTCTTCATACATCTGGACGATAGTGCTATTCACATCCTGATAGGCAGGTTGACAAAACACACATTTGGGTCTAAAATCAAATCAGATTCCACCATAGTTAGTTTGCTCAGTTGATTAGTTGATCATTTAACTTTAATCAGTGGACTTAATGATCCAGTAGGGAACATTTCAGTTGGTTCTTTCCCAGATTAAAGTCCAGACATGAGGTATAGCTACGTCACAGGAGGTTGGTGGCACCTTAAGTGTGGAGGACGGGCTCGTGGTAATGGCTGGAGTGGAATAAGTGCAACGTTATCAAATACCCTAATATCACCACTGAGCCGGCCCCATGTGCCCCAGTCAGCCACTGTAACTGATGTCATTGTCTATAAAAAAACAGTGTATGCTGTTGAAAAAGCCCTGGGGAGTGTAGGAGTGTAGCCTAGCCCACCTATGGTAGTAGCTGGATAAACACCGCATAAATCCCAGCAGTCCTGTGTCTCGCCAGTTTAAAGGGGGTCTGTCTGGGTCAATGCTAGGGCGGCAGGTATCTTAGCAGTTAAGAGCGTTGGGCCAGTAACTGAAAGGTCGCTGGTTAGTATCCCGGAGCCGACTTGGTGGAGAATCTGCCCTTGAGCAAGGCCCTTAACCAAGGCCCTTAACCTTAATTGCTCCTGTAAGTCGAGCGTCTGCTAAATGGCAAAAAAAATTTACAAATGTAACGGAGGTACTTTAAAGTATGTCTCTGGGGATTCCCCTAAATCACGAGGTATGCATCATCTTAAGCGTCCGTCCCTGGCATTAGTGCTCAACTCCTATCAACGGTTCCATCAGCCCAGGTTCCATAACTGAGGCTAATAACAAGGCTATTAACCCTGGCTGGGATTTGACCAAGCCTTTTATCCTGTCGCTAAGATAGGCAGGAATGGACGTTAATTCACACATGCTTTGCTTTGTCCACTGGACACTGCCCCCCACAATGTATTGTCTATAACATGACCTTAGATTTGTATACGTACTTATCTTATCTGTGAGTTCTATAAGCTCGTTGTATTATCGTCTATATGGCTGCAATAACAACAGCTTAGTGTTCGTGGGGACATGAATGTAGGAGGTGATGGTTGGGTTTTTAGAGACATTTTTTTTGTTAGCGCTGATGTGTCTTACATCTTACATTTGGGGGGGGGGGGGGGGGGGGGGGAATGTTCAAAAAGTTCAAAGCTAAACAGTATAGAAAACAATGTATATTTTCATCCTTACACACTATTGATTGAGTTCTTCTAATTCTCCCCAGTGTTCTGTGCTGTTGCTGTTGTCCAGACAGAGCAGAGCTGGGTATGTCTAATTGCTCCCATCTAAAGCATTAGGATGAGTTCTTAAAGAGGAGAAATTAATGTCTGCCATCGTTAGGACAAAGGGAGGGGGGAAAAGCGCTGGAAGGCGCTGCTCGCTGACAGGCCCAGTAACGCTTCATTGTCCTTGATCTCAAGTTTCATGAAAAAAAACACTGCTCCTCGTTAAAGAACGCACGCAGCAACACGCCTCTCTCTCTCTCTCTCTCTCTCTCGCAGTAACTCGTTATCTCCTCACCACCGTGAAATGCTGTAATTAACATTCAACAACTGTAACAGATCTGTCGTTCCTCCTCTCTACCCGCTAATTGCCAGGCTATTGTGCAGCAGGCTTGTAAGTGGGCTTTTCTTCTATAGTGGTACTTGTGGGTACACATTTGCCGTTTATGTGTATCTGTCTGGATTTGTTAGGGGTGGTGTAGGTTGGGGATGTGGTTCAACTCAGTATTTTTGTTGAGAATATATGGAAGCCCTGGAGCCCAAGGCAAAAAAAAAAATTCAAATAACGTAGACTCTTGGAAGGATCTCGTTTGAACGGCTTAGTATCTTGTTCGAACGACTTAGTATCTCGTTTTAACTACTTAGTAAAACAAATTGTTAATTGTTCTATAGGCCTAATTAGGCCTCATTTGTTATGCATCTTGTCAGACGGTGTAATGGTTGCTGCAGCCATTCATTCACTGGATCAATCCATTGATATGATTATTCATTGACAGTTCTTTGACAGCCTAAAGCAGGCCTGCTTTTGAGTGCCAGAGCATGTAAGTAGGTGAGTGTTGAGCGAGGAGCAAAGCTTAATTTGGGTAGATGGTGTCGGCCTTCTCTCCCTCTCCGATTCCTGCCCTGGTGTTTGTCAGACCATGAGACATCCTGAAAATCGATCTTTTCACGAAAATGTCTGTAGTGTCCCCTCTGTGGAAAGATGAGACTCATGAACATGATGGTGGTCTCCGTTTCGCTCTACGGCCACCACAAGTGACACAGGTCTCGTCTGAAGTTGGTACAGCCGATCTGCCAACTTCTGTCTAAAGCTTCCGAACAGTTTGGGCGACACACTAATATTACCTTCTATGGAAAGTAGAGTTTCTCATGCAAGTTGTTTTGCTCTAGGATGCCCACAAGCCTCACAACACTAGTTTTAAAGTAGCCGGTTGTCACGTTCTGACCTCTATTTCTGTTGTTTTGTATTTATTTAGTATGGTCAGGGCGTGAGTTGGGTGGGCAGTCTATGTTTGTTTTTCTATGTTTTGGGGCATTTCTATGTTTTCGGCCTAGTATGGTTCTCAATCAGAGGCAGGTGTCATTAGTTGTCTCTGATTGAGAATCATACTTAGGTAGCCTGGGTTTCACTGTGTTTGTGGGTGATTGTTCCTGTCACTGTGTTTGTCGTCACAGGATAGGACTGTTTTGCGTTCTCACATTTCTTGTTTTCGTTAGTTTGTTCATGTGTAGTGATTTATTAAAATATGAATAACCACCACGCTGCGCTTTGGTCCGCTTCTCCTCCTCCTCCTACAGACGAACGCCCTTACAGAATCACCCACCGCAACAGGACCAAGCGGCGTGGTAACGGGCAACAGCGGCACAAGGAGGAATGGACTTGGGATGATGTGTTGGACGGCAAGGGTTGCTACACATGGGAGGAGATCCTGGCGGGAAAGGATCGCCTTCCATGGGAACAGGTGGAGGCAGCGAGGAGAGCAGAGGCAGCCGGAGAGAGGAGCCGGCGATATGAGGGAACACGGTTGGCAAGGAAGCCCGGGAGTCAGCCCCAAACATTTCTTGGGGGGGGGCTAACAGGGAGTATGGCTACGCCAGGTAGGAGACCTGAGCCAACTTCCTGTGGTTACCGGGGGGCTAGAGAGACCGGGCAGGCACCGTGTTATGCTGTGGAGCGCACGGTGTCCCCAGTGCGGGTGCACAGCCCGGTGCGGTACATTCCAGCTCCGCGTATCGGCCGGGCTAGAGTGGGCATCGAGCCAAGTGCCATGAAGCCGGCTCTACGCATCTGGTCTCCAGTGCGTCTCCTTGGGCCGGCTTACATGGCACCAGCCTTGCGCACGGTGTCCCCGGTTCGCCTGCATAGCCCAGTGCGGGCTATTCCACCTCGCCGCACTGGCAGGGCGACCGGGACCATTCAACCGGGTAAGGTTGGGCAGGCTCGGTGCTCAAGAGCTCCAGTGCGCCTGCACGGCCCGGTCTATCCGTCACCACCTCCACGCACCAGCCCTCCGGTGGCAGCTCCCCGTACCAGGCTGTCTCTCCGGCCCATCCTTGCAGGGCTCTCTCCTCTCCAGCGCTGCCGGAGTCTCCCGCCTCTCCGGCGCTACCAGAGCCTTCCTCCTCTCCAGCGCTGCCGGAGTCTCCCGCCTGTTCGGCGCTACGAGAGCTACTCAGTCCGGCGCTTCCAGAGCCTTCCTCCTCTCCAGCGCCGCCAGTGCCGCTCGTCAGCCCAGCGCCGCCAACGCCGCCCGTCTGCCCAGTGCCGTCCGGCGGTTCCAGAGCCTTCCTCCTCTCCAGCGCCGCCAGTGCCGCCCGTCTGCACCGCGCCGCCAGTGCCGCCCGTCTGCCCAGCGCCGCCCGTCTGCCCAGCGCCGCCCGTCTGCCCAGCGCCGCCCGTCTGCCCAGCGCCGCCAGTGCTGCCCGTCTGCCCAGCGCCGCCAGTGCTGCCCGTCTGCCCAGCGCCGCCAGTGCTGCCCGTCTGCCCAGCGCCGCCAGTGCTGCCCGTCTGCCCAGCGCCGCCCGTCTGCCAGGAGCCGCCAGTGCCGCCCGTCTGCCAGGAGCCGCCAGTGCCGCCCGTCTGCCAGGAGCCGCCAGTGCCGCCCGTCTGCCAGGAGCCGCCAGTGCCGCCCGTCAGCCAGGGGCCGCCAGTGCCGCCCGTCAGCCAGGGGCCGCCAGTGCCGCCCGTCAGCCAGGGGCCGCCAGTGCCGCCAGTCAGCCAGGGGCCGCCAGTGCCGCCAGTCAGCCAGGGGCCGCCAGTGCCGCCAGTCAGCCAGGGGCCGCCAGTGCCGCCAGTAAGCCAGGGGCCGCCAGTAAGCCAGGGGCCGCCAGTGCCGCCAGTCAGCCAGGGGCCGCCAGTAAGCCAGGGGCCGCCAGTGCCGTCAGTCAGCCAGGGGCCGCCCGAGCTGTCGCCCCTCTGTCCCAAGCTGCTGCCGCCCCTCTGTCCCGAGCAGCTGTCCCTCTGTCCCGAGCAGCCGCCCCTCTGTCCCGAGCAGCTGCCGCCCCTCTGTCCCGAGCTGCTATCGCCCCTCTGTCCCGAGCTGCTATCGCCCCTCTGTCCCGAGCTGCTATCGCCCCTCTGTCCCGAGCTGCTATCGCCCCTCTGTCCCGAGCAGTTGTCCCTCTGTCCCGAGCAGTTGTCCCTCTGTCCCGAGCAGCTGCTTCACCTCTGTCCCGAGCTGCCCCTCTGTCCCGAGCAGCCCCTCTGTCCAGTGGGGTCATTGAGAGGGGTGGCCATGGTGAGTAAGCCAGGGAGGCGGACAATAAGGCGGACTAAGACAATGGTGAAGTGGGGTCCGCGTCCTGCGCCAGAGCCGCCACCGCGGACAGACGCCCACCCAGACCCTCCCCTATAGGTCAAGGTTTTGCGGCCGGAGTCCGCACCTTTGGGGGGGGGGTACTGTCACGTTCTGACCTCTATTTCTGTTGTTTTGTATTTATTTAGTATGGTCAGGGCGTGAGTTGGGTGGGCAGTCTATGTTTGTTTTTCTATGTTTTGGGGCATTTCTATGTTTTCGGCCTAGTATGGTTCTCAATCAGAGGCAGGTGTCATTAGTTGTCTCTGATTGAGAATCATACTTAGGTAGCCTGGGTTTCACTGTGTTTGTGGGTGATTGTTCCTGTCACTGTGTTTGTCGTCACAGGATAGGACTGTTTTGCGTTCTCACATTTCTTGTTTTCGTTAGTTTGTTCATGTGTAGTGATTTATTAAAATATGAATAACCACCACGCTGCGCTTTGGTCCGCTTCTCCTCCTCCTACAGACGAACGCCCTTACACCGGTACCAGTTTTTAAAACATTCATGGAACTATACTGTGTATGGAGATAATTTTATGCCTAAAATAAGCAGTTACATACATGTAAAAAAAAAAATATATATATATATATATATATACATTTGTTCCTTTCTTATATCTCAGATGTAGAACAGACACTTCAGAAAAAACTTCCTTCAGGTTTTTGGGGGGGACAATCTGTTTATCCATATATGAAGCTGTTATTCAATGAGTTTCTATAGGCTAATAGCAGTAAGGCCAAATTCAATGTTGCATCAAATATAAATATATATACAGTTGAAGTTGGAAGTTTACATACACCTTAGCCAAATACATTTGAAACTCAGTTTTTCACAATTCCTGACATTTAATCCGAGTAAAAATCCCCTGGCCTATGTCAGTTAGGATCACCACTTTATTTTAAGAATGTGATATGTCAGAATAATAGTAGAGAGAATGATTTATTTCAGCTTGTATTTCTTTCATCACATTCCCAGTGGGTCGGAAGTTTACATACGCTCAATTCGTATTTGATAGCATTGCCATTCAATTGTTTAACTTGGGTCAAACGTTTCGGGTAGCCTTCCACAAGCTTCCCACAATAAGTTGGGTGAATTTTGGCCCATTCCTCCTGACAGAGCTGGTGTAACTGAGTCAGGTTTGTAGGCCTCCTTGCTCGCACACACTTTTTCAGTTCTGCCCACAAATGTTCTATGGGATTGAGGTCAGGGCTTTGTGATGGCCACTCGTATACCTTGACTTTGTTGTCCTTATGCCATTTTGCCACAACTTTGGAAGTATGCTTGGCATCATTGTCCATTTGAAAGACCCATTTGCGTCCAAGCTTTAACTTCCTGGATGATGTCTTGAGATGTTGCTTCAATTTATCCACATAATTTTCCTTCCTCATCTTGCCATCTATTTTGTGAAGTGCACCAGTCCCTCCTGCAGCAAAGCACCCCAGAGCATGATGCTGCCACCCCTATGCTTCACGGTTGGGATGGTGTTCTTCGGCTTGCAAACCTCCCCTTTTCCCTCCAAACATAACGATGGCCATTATGGCCAAATAGTTCTATTTTTGTTTCAACAGACCAGAGGATATTTCTCCAAAAGGTACAATCTTTGTCCCCATGTGCTGTTGCAAACCGTAGTCTGGCTTTTTTAATGGTGATTTTGGAGCAGTGACTTCTTCCCTGCTGAGCGGACTTTCAGGTTATTTCGATATAGGACTCACTTTACTGTGGATATTGATACTTTTGTACCTGTTTCCTCCAGCATCTTCACAAGGTCCTTTGCTGTTGTTCTGGGATTGATTTGCACTTTTGTGGAGGTCTACAATTTCTTTTTTTAAATTTTACCATAATGTCAAGCAACCAGGCACTGAGTTTGAAGGTAGGCCTTGAAATACATCCACAGGTATACCTCCAATTGACTCAAATTATGTCAACTAGCCTATCAGAAGCTTCCAAAGCCATTAAATAATTTTCTGGAATTTTCCAAGCTGTTTAAAAGGCACAGTCAACTTAGTGTATGTAAACTTCTGACCCACTGCAATTGTGATACAGTGAATTATAAGTGAAATAATCTGCCTATAAACAATTGTTGGAAAAATGACTTGTGTCATGTCCTAACCGACTTGCCAAAACTATAGTTTGTTAACAAGAAATTTGTGGAGTGGTTGAAAAATGAGTTTTAACCTGTTGTAACTACCCATCCCGGGTCCGGGAGCATTGTCTTCATCTGACACTAATTAGCAGAAAAAAACGGACATAAATATTACTAGAAAATATTCCTATTCATGAAATCACAAGTGAAATATATTGTAACACAGCTTAGCCTTCTGTTAATCACCCTGTCATCTCAGATTTTCAAAATATGCTTTACAGCCAAAGCAAGACAAGCATTTGTGTAAGTTTATCAATTGCCTAGCATAGCATTATGCCTAGCTAACAGCAGGCAACCTGGTCACGAAAATCAGAAAAGCAATCAAATGAAATCGTTTAACTTTGATGAGTTTCGGATGTTTTCACTCACGAGACTCCCAGTTAGATAGCAAATGTTCCTTTTTTCCAAAAATATCATTTTTGTAGGCGAAATAGCTCCATTTGTTCTTCACGTTTGGCTGAGAAATCGACCGGAAATTGCGGTCACGACAACGGCGAAAAATATTCCAAATTAGCTCCATAATATCGACAGAAACATGGCAAACGTTGTTTATAATCAATACTCAATGTGTTTTTCAAATATCTATTCGATAATATATCCATCGACAATATATCCATTGGCTTTTCAGTAGAACCGAGAGGAAAAATGGCTACCTCTGTATTTTACACAAGAATCACTCCTGACAGCCATCAGGTGACAACTTACGCAATGTAATCGCTTACGCTCATTCTTCAACATAAAGGCGTGAAACTACGTCAAAATGCTGTAGACACCTTGGGGAATACATAGAAAAAGGAATATGGTTGATAGCCCATTCACTGCTCAATAGGGACGCATCGGAACGCAGAGCTTTCAAAACATGAGTCACTTCCGGATTGGATTTTTCTCAGGCTTTCGCCTGCAATATCAGTTCTGTTATACTCACAGACAATATTTTTACAGTTTTGGAAACTTTAGAGTGTTTTTTATCCTAAGCTGTCAATTACAAAATAGCCCGTTTACTTTGGGAATGTTATTTTTCCAAAAATGAAAATACTGCCCCCTAGTTACAATAAGTTTTTAATGACTCCAACCTAAGTGTATGTAAACTTCCGACTTCAACTGTATATATATTTTATATATTCCTTAAGGGGTCCTAAAATTCCAAATCAAATAGCTAAATGATCCCCCCCGGCTTTATTCTCTAAAATATCATAAGTAAATCGTAAATAATAAAGGCCAGTATCAGCTTCTTTGTTATAAAAAAAAGGGTATAAATAATTTCAAACTGGAGCAGCACAATGATTTGCGCACAGAAGCAAGCACCAACAAGCTTCACATTTGCACTGAGTGTGGGAAATGCAGTCTACAAATGAAATATTATTATTATTAAGAGAGACAAATGCACATGTCAAAGCTGAATTTTACAGTAGCCTATGTATTGCCTACCTGAAACATTCGTTCATATATTTTTAAATCCTTCAAAATATAAACTACATATCCTAATGTTAGAAAGTAGAATATAAACTGCTGTTGGTTGGGTAGGCTAAACAATTACAAGCAAATAGGCCTAATTAAAAGAATAGTGAGAAAAGGAAAGAGAAATGCTAGGCAGAGCGTGCCCAGAGCTTGTGGCTGAGCTCTGCTCCTCGCTCCACACGCACCTTCGTACATGCTCTGGCATTCAAAAGCAGCCCTGCTTTAGGCTGTCAAAGAACTGAATAATCATATCAATGGATTGAACCAGTGAATTAATGGCTGACTAGACCATTACCCGGTCTGACAAGATGCAAAACAAATGAGGCACACAAAAATATTAAGTCATTCAAACGAGATAGTAAGTTGTTTAGAATCTCGTTTGAACAACTAACATGCTGACCACACCGTTCATGTTACGTGCGCGAGTCTTGCAAAATAAATGTACACATACTTGTTATTCAATCATTTCATCCAATCTGCTCGCGAGCGTCAACGAGCGTCTGTGTAAACAAGCGCTATAATAGAACTTGGTTCCAATTTTTACTCTTGACGCCCTGCATGTCCCGCCTCTCTCATCTCATCATTGGTTTTTAGGAGCATGTGCCCACGTGGGTGATTGAAGGCTGAACTGAGGTTCACTTGGTGGTGGTAATGCACCTTAAAGTTGTTTGTCAACCGCCATATAAAGTCCAAAGAATAGACTGAAGGAAGAGAGATTACTAGAAACTAACTTGGTTTACCCTTTTATCTGTGGATTAATTGTCAGAGTAGAGGACCTTGTGCATTTCAGGTAAAATAACAACCCAATGTTTATATCCCAGGACAAATTAGCTAGCAACAGCAAGCTAGCTAGCTAAATGGCCATGAATGTTTCAGGCGTTTCGACCTGTCCCCAAATTAATATAGGTGGTTCAGAGTTAATTTTGATATTTCAGCCGTGCGAGTCCTGATCACGTCTGGTGTGGATGGACAAAGTCAACATGTGCGCGATGGTGCACGCGGACGCATGCTCGTGCTCTGTCTAGTCAGTATGTTAGTATCTCGT
Organism: Oncorhynchus mykiss; assembly: GCF_013265735.2. Lineage (NCBI taxonomy): Eukaryota > Metazoa > Chordata > Actinopteri > Salmoniformes > Salmonidae > Oncorhynchus > Oncorhynchus mykiss. The sequence goes on from NC_048570.1 coordinate 35,018,985, forward strand.
TTGAATGACATAGTAAAACATTTTTTTATAAGTATTTCAAACGAGATACTAAGTAATTCCAATGAGATACTAAGTTGTTCGAACGAGATACTAAGTCGTTAAAACAAGATAATTCCAAGAGTATACGTTTTTTTTTGTTGCACACTCTAGTGTAGATATTTCAAATCAAAACAAATTTTATTTGTCACATACACATGGTTAGCAGATGTTAATGCGAGTTTAGCGAAATGCTTGTGCTTCTAGTTCCGACAATGCAGTAATAACCAACGAGTAATCTAACCTATCATTTTCACAACAACTACCTTAGTTGTAAAGGATTTTATGCATTCTCTGTATGGGAATGAATTATACATGGTAATTTAGCAAACACTTTTATCCAAAGCAACTTTGATATACAGTGCAGTATATGTGGCCAAAGCAGGAATCAAACACGCAACCCTGGGATTGCCAGCACCATGCTTTATCTAACCCAGTAGGCCATTGTCAATACAATGTTTTTATTAGGTCTCGGCCACAGTGAAAGAATTTTAGAAATGATGGTTCTCTTATGACAGGTACCTAGACATTTCCGCAGCTCTCTCTTATTGTAGAGCACACAAATTGAGGCCTCCCCCTAAGTATGCTTTCGGTGGTCTCATCCTGGATGGCACGCTGTGTATTTTCAATGTACCGGTGAAGGGTGTATTGGAGGCCCATTCGCCCGGCTCACAATTACTGTAATTACACATTTCAAGTTGACGCATGCCTGTGGTGGTGAATAAATGGAGGGTACAATTATTAAAGGAGTCCTGCTATGTACTCTTCTTCCTCTCAGCCACGCATGATTTCTCCTAACACGGTCGGTGGTGGTGTTTACCATTCTACCACATTCAATACAACCTGTAATTGGAGATGTATAGCCGCTGATACGCCTGTACCACACACTGAAAAACTCATTTACAGTAGTATGTGGTTTCAGCACACTTTAGGTTTGGTACATTTCCCACATAAACACAGTAGTGTAGTAGTGCCACTTCCCTTTTAAATCAAAGTAGTAAATACTGTGTAGCTCCACCCCTGTCCTGAACCCTGAACCCTAGCAACAACCAATCACAACAAACCTGTTGAATAATTAGTCAGAGTCAACTGATACTCTGGCTCCAACAGGGCTGTCATCTATTCCTGGAGTCTCCCACAGGCGGCCAAAAACCAAAGCCAATTAACTGGGTTCAATTCTGCTCAATTTAATCTATTTGGTTGATGCAGCGAACCTTGTTATTCTAAGGTGACCAGAGGGAAGTAAGAGGATACAGCCTGCCTCTGAAGCCGAGTGCTGTCAGTGGGGGTAACGGACATCAAATTAGCAGTGTAACACAGGGCCAAGTCTGGGCCTAGTTTCCTCTGTGGTCTGGTCCATCACAAAGGTTCTGTTCACCTGCTGCTTTATCCTTATCTATCAGTCTGCTACTGCAACAGCATCTCCTCTTCTCTTCTGGGGATTAAGGCCCTAATTGTGGTTTAGGCTTCACTGAACTAAAGGAGGCCAGAGAGGACAAACAAAACTAAATGACTGGCTTGTCTGTTGTTTCTTATCTTGGTTTCACTAGGCTAGCAGGTCAGGGCAGAGGCAGTCCATGCTACTAATAGGTTGGTCTGTAGTCTGGCTCACCCTCACTAATTCTCACATTAGCAACTCATATCTCACGTGTTGTGTTTTTCACAAATGCCACATACCCTATGGGTTGTACTCTAGTATCACTATGACTCACCATAAGTGAAACAGCCCGCTGTTACATTCAGGGGTTTGAACTTTTACTTTGCGCTTTATTTCTTCCCCGCATCCTGTTACAGTTAGCACTGTTTGCTGCAGAAAACCTCGACCACACAACAGTTGAGGTTACAGACGCTAAAGAGCCTGCTTGCTTGCCTGTCTCTATACTTGAGTATTTAACACATGTCTGATAGGTTTGATAGACTTGCTGTCAGATACTTAGGACAGGCTTTGTCAAGTACAACATTCTATAGTCGACGGACACATTTCCCACTAAATGACAAACCTGTTTAACCACTGTCTGTCTGTCTTGTGGTAAAAAGCAACATGCTTATCATTAAAAGCCCACCTCACTTGTATTCAGGGTATCTACTGATGTTAGAGTAGTGTGCTGTTTTGGGTGTTGTTATTAGTGTAATATCCTGAGTCTAAACACAGTATCACTGTCAGCTGACACATTGAGGAGACCACAAAGGCCTTCTTTCAGCTTAACGACTAAATTGTGTGCTTAATTCATTTTCACGCAAATCACACGTCTAATGTCGCCTGCGACATTAACAAGCCCTATCTGCAACCTCCACACTTTCTCAATTGGATATACTGTGGCTCCCCCGGCTAATCTGCCAAAAAAATGAACTTTGACTGTGATGGATTTTACAGATAGGGAGAAGATGTTGGCATGAGAGCAAAGAGGTCTTTACAAGAAATGTGAACAAAGGAGAATTTATTCTCTTCAGAAGTGGAAAGGGTGAAATAGAGAGAGGGAGGGAAACCATCCTCATATGGCTTTTTATTAGACTGTTAAAGACAGATCTCATTTTAATTTGGGCAATGTGAGGAACACTATCATCCATTGACCCGGGGCATCTTATGACTGGCTCGACGCTTGACGCTCTTTGGTCTTGTGGTTTTTCTCAGTCTGCAGTTTCAGTTCACGGATAAGGCAGATTTCAGAGGTATTTTTTTTTAAAGCTATTGCAGTTACTGCTCAGTTCATGAACTTCACTTATTTATTTTATTCTCCTCCTTCCTTAGCTAGTTTGCTCGAAGCACAACCTTATTAGTATCTCCCAGACAGGAACAAGAAAGCCTGCAGCTTCTGTTTACAGGCTATTCAATCACTTTAAGTGCTGGTGGCAGACTGATTTTCTTGGAAACACGTTGGCTACAATCTCCCCTGGCTCTTAGCATACGTGTTATTTATCATGTGAACATTTGGATCTGTCAGGCTGGTCTGTTTTACTAGGTTTGCCTTAGGGGGTGGGATGGGGGGATCAGGGTTGGCGGGTAGCGGTGTGTGGGGGTAAATGGGAACTTAAGGTGGAGTAATAGAAAGCAATGACGCCGTAATGTACGTCAGGAAATACCTCTGAGTGCCGAAAGATTGTCTCTCTGATGAACTGAAGTGGTTTACGCTTATAAAGCCTCTGTAGATGCTGTGTGATCTTTACAAGGGCTTCTTTTTTTAAAAATGGGTCAATTTGTGTCTCACTTTCTTTTCCTCTGGGCTCGATATTAAACTGTAACTGAAAAACAAAAGCACACATAGATAAAAATATCCCCTAATGTCTGAGAAAAAGGTTTATGTTCAGTTGGAGTTATTCGTGCTGTCTAGCCTTGTTCGCGGTTTGCAAACGTAGCGTAGCCTAACCAACCTTTTATCCAAAGTGGCGTAGAACACTGAGTGCATACATTTTTTGTATATATGACCCCAACAGGCATTGAACCCATGACACTGGCATTACTAGGGCAACACACTTACCTACTGAGCCACACAGGCCCCCCATCAAATAGCCTAGTGTAAGTGGAGGAGGCCGATAAGATTGAACATCCTGTCACATTCCTGCCTCTCAGTGTCACTGTGTTTTTGTGACCTCAAACCTGGTGACACCCTCTGGCAACAGCTACTCCTCTGCCAGCTGCTAGGCTAACTTTCTGCAAGGCCAGGAGAAAAAGAGCTGATGTACACCAGGCGGGTTGTGCACCAGATCTTAATATAGCAGCAGGCAAGCAGGGTGGCGGTGGACAGACCCATCCCGATTAATGACTGTTGTCTCTTCTTTGCAGTTCACTTCTTTAAAAAGAGACGAGCACCCGTTTGGGAGACATGAGGTGAGGTCATTATGAGCTAAGGGTCACATGCACGCATGCTCGCACACGCACACACACACACACACACAAACCATTTTCACCCTCATCACTTATAGGGAGATTACCTCTTACGCACTGAAGCTACAGCATATTATATAACAAAGCATTTGGAAAGAATACTGTTTGTTTGTTTAGATTATATGAGCCTTTGTGCCTCTAGGTAGTTGGATTATCCTTGACAGTTGGAATGCATTCAGTCACAGAGAGGGTATGTATGAACAGATCTCAAATCCACATGAGAGATACACATTGTCCAATTATTGAGCAATGCACAGTGCCTTCAGTAAGTATTCACACCCCTTGACTTTTTCCACATTTAGTTGTGTTACAGCTTGAATTTAAAATCGATTACATGTAGATTGTTTTGTCACTGGCCTACACACAGTACCCCATCATGTCAATTTGTACAAATTAATAAAACATTAAAAGCTCAAATGTTTTGAGTCAATAAGTATTCAACCCCTTTGTTATGGCAAGCCTAAATAAGTTCAGGAGTGAAAATGTACATAACAAGTCACATAATAAGTTGCATGGACTCACTCTGTGTGCAACAATGGTGTTTAACATGAGTTTTGAATGACTACCTCATCTCTGTACCCAACACACACAATTATCTGTAAGGTCCCTCCGTCAAGCAGGGAATTTCAAACCCAGATTCAGCCACAAAGACCAGGGAGATTTTCCAATGCCTCGCAAAGAAGGGCCCCTGACCTTGAGTATCATGTTGAGCATGGTGAAGTTATTATTACACTTTGGATGGTGTATCAGGCGCCTAACTCAGTTGTCGGAGAGGAAGGAACCCACACAGGGATTTCACCATGAGGCCAATGTTGACTTTAAAACATCTACAGTTGAAGTCGGAAGTTTACATACACTTAGGTTGGAGTCATTAAAACTCGTACTTCAACCATTCCACAAATTTCTTGTTAACAAACTATAGTTTTGGCAAGTCAGTTAGGACATATACTTTGTGCATGACACAAGTAATTTTTCCAACAATTGTTTACAGACAGATTATTTCACTTATAATTCACTGTATCACAATTCCAGTGGGTCAGAAGTTTACATACACTAAGTTGACTGTGCCTTTAAACAGCTTGGAAAATTCCAGAATATTATATCATGGCTTCAGAAGCTTCTGATAGGCTAATTGACATCATTTGAATCAATTGGAGGTGTACCTGGGGATGTATTTCAAGGCCTACCTTCAAACTCAGTGCCTCTTTGCTTGACATCATGGGAAAATCAAAAGAAATCAGACAAGACCTCAGAAAAAGGATTGTAGACCTCCACAAGTCAGGTTCATCCTACAGAGCATTCCAAGCGCCTGAAGGTACCACGTTCATCTGTACAAACAATAGTACGCAAGTATAAACACCATGGGACCACGCAGCTGTCATACCCCTCAGGAAGGAAACGTGTTCTGTCTCCTAGAGATGAACGTACTTTGGTGGGAAAAGTGCAAATCAATCACAGAACAACAGTAAATGATGTTGTGAAGATGCTGGAGGAAACAGGTACAAAAGTATCAATATCCACAGTAAAACGGGTCCTATATCGACATAACCTGAAAGGCCACATTTTGGAGAAATGTCCTCTGGTCTGTTGAAGCAAAAATAGAACTGTTTGGCCGTAATGACCATTGTTATGTTTGGAGGAAAAAAGGGGAAGCTTGCACGCCAAAGAACACCATCCCAACTGTGAAGCATGGGGGTGGCAGCATCATGTTGTGGGGATGCTTTGCTGCAGGAGGTACTGCTGCACTTCACAAAATAGATGGCATCATGAGACAGGAAATGTATGTGGATATATTGAAGCAACATCTCAAGACATCAGTCAGGAAGTTAAAGCTTGGTCGTAAATGGGTCTTCCAAATGGACAATGACTCCAAGTACACTTCCAAAGTTGTGGTAAAATGGCATAAGGACAACAAAGTCAAGGTATTGGAGCATTTGGAGAACATTTGATTGCAGAACCGAAAAACAGTGTGTGAGCAAGGAGGAATGGGCCAAAATTCACCCAACTTATTGTGGGAAGCTTGTGGAAGGCTACCCAAAACGTTTGACCCAAGTTAAACTATTTAATGGCAATGCTACCAAATACTAATTGAGTGTATGTAAACTTCTGACCCACTGGGAATGTGATGAAAGAAATACAAGCTTAAATAAATCCTTCTCTCTACTATTATTCTGACATTTCACATTCTAAAAATAAAGTGGTGATCCTAACTAAGCTAAGACAGGGAATTTTTACTCTGATTAAATGTCAGGAATTGTGAAAAACCGAGTTTCAAATGTATTTGGCTAAAGTGTATGTAGACTTTCAACTTCAACTGTACATAGTTTTTTTAATTTAACCAGGCAAGTCAGTTAAGAGCAAATGCTTATTTACAATGACGGCCTAGGAACAGTGGGTTGACTGCCCTGTTCAGGGGCAGAATGACAGATTTTTACCTTGTCAGCTCAGGGATTTTATCTTGCAACCTTTTGGTTACTGGCCCAACACTCTAACCACTAGGCTACCTTCCGCTGGCTGTGATAGGATAAACGAGTAGGGATCAACAACATTGTAGTTATTTCACATTTCTAATCTAATTGACTGAGTAAAAAAACAAAGGAAGCCTGTACAGAATATTTAAAAAATCACCCACAGCAGGTTTCCAAGATGGCGTAGCAGTCAGACGTCTTTGTCCTGTCGTGTCCCTTGTGTATATCTTTTTATATATTTTTCTTCGCATATCTTTTTAAAATGTTTTCCTAAACCTCAACTTCTAAATACTCTCCTGCAACCCGCCTCACCCAATGTGGCGTGGATCTGTTTTTTTTCAAAGTATTTCTATTTACTTCGGATCTGGAATCCCTCAACTGAAGCTAACGACCTACCAGCTATCAGTCAGCAAACCACTGCTAGCAGTCATCAGCTAACCATTAGCTCGGAAAGCTCTCGACAGTTCGCACAACGTGACTCAAACCAGAGCATAACGGACGTATTTGTCTCTCCATATCCCCGGATTCCTACCGCAAACTCTGAACCTTTTCATCTGGATCTTCGCAACTAGCTAACCGCAATCCCGGGTGACTCCTCCTGGCTAGCGTTTCCATCCCGGAGCAAGCACCAATTAGCCTGAAGCTAGCCCGGATAGGGCTCCTGGGCTACCACCGAAGCCCACTCCTGGGCTACAATATCCGGACCCCTTCTACTGCCGGTACTGGGCACGGAACCCCGCTGATCCTCTATGACTGGAATACCGTCATAATCTGCCCGAGGATTCCAACAGGCCCCTCAGGCGCGACGTCCGCTGAAGGCCCATTCTGCTAACCGCGGCCTGCTAGCTATCTAGAGCTACTTGGAACCCTACTAATCCACGACTGGTCTATCAACATCACCGCACGAGGAGTCAAAAACAGACTTACCTCCATCGCGATGTCCCCCAAAGGGCCTTCTGCTAACTTCCCTGCCCATACCTTCTCCGCTATGCAATCTGGTTTCAGAGCTGGTCATGGGTGCACCTCAGCCATGCTCAAGGTCCTAAACGATATCATAACCGCCATCGATAAGAGACAATACTGTGCAGCCGTATTCATCGACCTGGCCAAGACATTTGACTCTGTCAATCACCACATTCTTATTGGCAGACTCGACAGCCTTGGTTTCTCAAATGATTGCCTCGCCTGGTTTACCAACTACTTCTCTGATAGAGTTCAGTGTGTCAAATCGGAGGCCTGTTGTTCGGACCTCTGGCAGTCTCTATGGCGGTGCCACAGGGTTCAATTCTCAGGCCGACTCTCTTCTCTGTATACATCAATGATGTCGCTCTTGCTGCTGGTTATTCTCTGATCCACCTCTACGCAGATGACACCATTCTGTAAACTTCTGCCCCCTCTTTGGACAGTGGGTTAACTAAACTCCAGACGAGCTTCAATGCCATACAACTCTCCTTCCGTGGCCTCGAACTGCTCTTAAATGCAAGTAAAACTAAATGCATGTTATTCAATCGATCACTGCCCGCACCTACCCGCCCGTCCAGCATCACTACTCTGGACGACTCTGACTTAGAATACATGGACAACTACAAATACCTAGGTGTCTGGTTAGACTGTAAACTCTCCTTCCAGACTCACATTAAGCATCTCCAATCCAAAATGAAATCTAGAATTGGCTTCCTATATCGCAACAAAGCATCTTTCACTCATGCTGCCAAACATACCCTCGTAAAACTGACCACCCTACTGATCCTCGACTTCGGCGATGTCGTCTATAAAATAGCCTCCAATAGCCGCCAAACCCACTGGCTACAGGTTATTTACAAGTCTCTGCTAGGTAAAGCCCCGCCTTATCTCAGCTCACTGGTCACCATAGCAGCACCCACTCATAGCACACGCTCCAGCAGGTATATCTCACTGGTCAACCCCAAAGCCAATTCCTCCTTTGGTCGCCTTTCCTTCCAGTTCTCTGCTGCCAATGACTGGAACGAACAAAAATCTCTGAAGCTGGAGCTGCAGCTGTCAGAGCAGCTCACAGATCACTGCACCTGTACATAGCCCATCTGTAAACAGCCCATCTATCTACCCCATCCCCATACTGTATTTATTTATTTATCTTGCTCCTTTGCACCCCAGTACCTCTACTTGCACATTCATCTTCTACACATCTACCATTCCATTGTTTAATTGCTATATTGTAATTACTTCACCACCATGGCTTATTTATTGCCTTAACTCCCTTATCTTACCTAATTTGCACTCAATGTATATAGACTTATTTTGTCATATTTTTTTCTACTGTATTATTGACTGTATATTTTGTTTACTCCATGTGTAACTCTTTGTTGTTGTATGTGTCGAATTGCTATGCTTTATCTTGGCCAGGTCGCAGTTGCAAATGAGAACTAGTTCTCAACTAGCCTACCTGGTTAAATAAAGGTGAAATAAAATAAAACATTCAAAAATTACCTAAACACAAGGCCAAATATACACTGGAGTTGCTTACCAAGATGACATTGAATGTTCCTGAGTGGCCTAGTTACAGTTTTGACTTAAATATGGCAAGACTTGAAAATGGCTGTCTAGCAATGATCAGCAAAGAACTTGACAGAGATTGAAGAGTAAAAAATAAATATATGCAAATATGATACAATTCAGGTGTGCAAAGCGCTTGGAGACTTACCCAGAAAGCCTCAACTGTAATTGCTGCCAAAAGTGATTCTAACATGTATTGACTCAGGGGGTTGAATACTTATCTAATCAAGATATATTAGTGTTTTATTTTCATGAATTGTATACGCATTTTCAAATGTTTCCTCCACTTTGACATTACATGGTATTTTGTGTAGATAGTTGACGACAAATGACAATTAAATACATTTTTATCCCATTTTGTAACACTTTTGCCGTTCTTCATGATACCTTTTTTTAAAATGACAGTAAAAAGGATGATCTACACATACTAAGCTCAGGTTATAGCCAGAAGCATGCTACATGGCAGACCAATCCAAATTCGTCTCTCGGCATGTCCAGCCCATTCATTATCTCAGCCAATCATGGCTAGTGGGAAGGTTCCTGTTTTTTTCCGTGGCTAAACCAACTAGGCTCATATTTTAACAATTGTATTCATATTTGCAGATGGCATACACGTGTGTTATTAAGGCACATGAAAGTTCACATGCTCCAGAATGCATTTCTGCCATAAAACTGCCTCTCCTGTGAAGTAGTGACGTGCGCCTAGTTTCCTGAAATGATTAAAGTCAAGGGGTGTGAATACTTTCTGAAGGCACTTTATGGCCAAGTATTGAGTGGTATTGAGTGTCAGCTTTGTTTTAATTACATCTCAGGGCTTTGAGTTCATGCTCCGCCTTCTCTCTCACTCTCTCTCTCTTTCTCTCTGCCTCTACCTGCCTGCCAGTCTGTCTGTCTGTCTGTCTGTCCCATTGTGACTGGTTCGTGTACATAGCCCCCCTTCGCTCCGCTTGGCTCTTTAATGAAGGACTTTCATCAGCCATATTTGAACTGTAGACAAGATTAACTTAATAAAGACTTAATGCACACCTCACTCCTCTGCTCCCCTATGCACCTCACTCCTCTGCTCCCCTATGCACCTCACTCCTCTGCTCCCCTATGCACCTCACTCCTCTGCTCCCCTATGCACCTCACTCCTCTGCTCCCCTATGTACCTCACTCCTCTGCTCCCCTATGCACCTCACTCCTCTGCTCCCCTATGCACCTCACTCCTCTGCTCCCCTATGTACCTCACTCCTCTGCTCCCCTATGCACCTCACTCCTCTGCTCCCCTATGTACCTCACTCCTCTGCTCCCCTATGCACCTCACTCCTCTGCTCCCATATGCACCTCACTCCTCTGCTCCCCTATGCACCTCACTCCTCTGCTCCCCTATGCACCTCACTCCTCTGCTCCCCTATGCACCTCACTCCTCTGCTCCCCTATGCACCTCACTCCTCTGCTCCCCTATGCACCTCACTCCTCTGCTCCCCTATGCACCTCACTCCTCTGCTCCCCTATGTACCTCACTCCTCTGCTCCCCTATGCACACCTCACTCCTCTGCTCCCCTATGTACCTCACTCCTCTGCTCCCCTATGCACCTCACTCCTCTGCTCCCCTATGCACCTCACTCCTCTGCTCCCCTATGCACCTCACTCCTCTGCTCCCCTATGCACCTCACTCCTCTGCTCCCATATGCACCTCACTCCTCTGCTCCCCTATGCACCTCACTCCTCTGCTCCCCTATGCACCTCACTCCTCTGCTCCCCTATGCACCTCACTCCTCTGCTCCCCTATGCACCTCACTCCTCTGCTCCCCTATGCATCTCACTCCTCTGCTCCCCTATGTACCTCACTCCTCTGCTCCCCTATGCACACCTCACTCCTCTGCTCCCCTATGTACCTCACTCCTCTGCTCCCTTATGCATCTCACTCCTCTGCTCCCCTATTACCTCACTCCTCTGCTCCCCTATGCACACCTCACTCCTCTGCTCCCCTATGTACCTCACTCCTCTGCTCCCCTATGCACCCAGTCACAGCTCTGCCTGTGTTTGCCTTAACCAGGCCACAGAATCGACAGGGAGCTCCACTGTGCTCTCTCGCTCTCGCTCTCTCCCTCTCTCTCTCTCTCTCTCTCTCTCTCTCTTGCCCCCCCCTCTCTCTCTCTCTCTGTCGCTCTCTGTCTCACTCTCTTTCACTCTGTCTCTCAGGGCTCCAGGGCCGCCTCCTCCTTCGCCCTCATTTCCCCGAAATTAATTGAGTTCTCATTTTCTGGTTAAGCTAGCAGAAGGGGGAAGAGAGAGAGAGAGAGAGAGAGAGAGAGAGAGAGAGAGAGAGAGAGAGAGAGAGAGAGAGAGAGAGAGAGAGAGAGAGAGAGAGAGAGAGAGAGAGAGAGAGAGAGAGAGAGAGAGAGAGAGAGAGAGAGAGAGAGAGAGAGAGAGAGAGAGAGAGAGAGAGAGAGAGAGAGAGAGAGAGAGAGAGAGAGAGAGAGAGAGAGAGAGTGAGTATGGCTCTTCCAGTCTCTCAGGGGGAGTAGACAGCCACTGGGCACCTCAGGGATGTGGAGGCCCCACCACGCCGCGCCGTACAGCGCTGTGCTGGCTTATATCTTTATCTTCACCACAGGGCCCCTGCTGCAAGCTTAAGGTTCAGGGAGGCCCTGTGGGTTTCAGGGTCAGGGTGACATGCTGGGTTTCAGAGAGAGAGAGGGAAAGAGAGAGAGCATACTGGGTCCCCCAGAGCAGAGAATGCCTGCTACTGTCTCATTTTAGCTCTTTGTGTCTACTTTAGTACTAGCGCATACAGAGACAGGGATAAAGCTCTCATACTAGGCACAGTATGTGGTGTGCTGCACTGGGATCTAATGCTAGCTAACTGCTAACCTTTTCACTCCTGTCTCAGTGGTGGTTTGACTACTAAAACAACATAGAGATAGGATGTGTCATCACTGCACATGAGTAGCATTTCAGAAGGCACTTTATGTCCAAGTATTGAGTGGTATTGAGTGTGTGTCTGAAGTGTTAGAGAGAGAGATAGGATGATGTGTCTGAAGAGTTACAGAGAGAGAGAGATAGGATGATGTGTCTGAAGCGTTACAGAGAGAGATAGATAGGATGATGTGTCTGAAGAGTTATAGAGAGAGAGAGAGATAGGATGATGTGTCTGACGCTTTACAAAGAGAGAGAGAGAGTGATGATGTGTCTGAAGCGTTACACAGAGAGAGAGAGAGAGAGAGGATGATGAGTCTGAAGGGTTACAGAGAGAGAGAGATAGGATGATGAGTCTGAAGCGTTACAGAGAGAGAGAGAGAGAGAGAGATAGGATGATGAGTCTGAAGTGTTACAGAGAGAGAGAGAGAGATAGGATGATGTGTCTGAAGGGTTACAGAGAGAGAGAGAGAGATAGGATGATGTGTCTGAAGGGTTACAGAGAGAGAGAGATAGGATGATGAGTCTGAAGGTTTACAGAGAGAGAGAGAGAGATAGGATGATATGTCTGAAGAGTTACAGAGAGAGAGAGAGAGGATGATGAGTCTGAAGGGTTACAGAGAGAGAGAGCGATAGGATGATGTGTCTGAAGCGTTACAGAGAGAGAGAGAGAGATAGGATGATGTGTCTGAAGTGTTACAGAGAGAGAGAGAGAGAGAGAGATAGGATGATGAGTCTGAAGTGTTACAGAGAGAGAGAGAGAGATAGGATGATATGTCTGAAGAGTTACAGAGAGAGAGAGAGATAGGATGATGAGTCTGAAGGGTTACAGAGAGAGAGAGAGAGAGATAGGATGATGTGTCTGAAGGGTTACAGAGAGAGAGAGAGATAGGATGATGTGTCTGAAGTGTTACAGAGCGAGAGAGAGAGAGAGAGAGAGATAGGATGATGAGTCTGAAGCGTTACAGAGAGAGAGAGATAGGATGATGTGTCTGAAGTGTTACAGAGCGAGAGAGAGAGAGAGAGAGATAGGATGATGAGTCTGAAGAGTTACAGAGCGAGAGAGAGAGAAAGAGAGAGAGAGAGAGAGATAGGATGATGAGTCTGAAGCGTTACAGAGAGAGAGAGAGATAGGATGATGTGTCTGAAGTGTTACAGAGCGAGAGAGAGATAGGATGATGAGTCTGAAGGGTTACAGAGAGAGAGAGATAGGATGATGTGTCTGAAGTGATACAGAGCAAGAGAGAGAGAGAGAGAGAGAGAGAGAGATAGGATGATGAGTCTGAAGCGTTACAGAGAGAGAGAGAGATAGGATGATTAGTCTGAAGAGTTACAGAGAGAGAGCAATAGGATGATGTGTCTGAAGCGTTACAGAGAGAGAGAGAGATAGGATGATGTTGCTTAAGTGTTATAGAGAGAGAGATAGGATGATGTGTCTGAAGCATTACAGAGAGAGAGAGAGATAGGATGATATGTCTGAAGAGTTACAGAGAGAGAGCGATAGGATGATGAGTCTGAAGGTTTACAGAGAGAGAGAGAGAGAGATAGGATGATGTGTCTGAAGGGTTACAGAGAGAGAGAGAGAGAGAGAGAGGATGATGTGTCTGAAGCGTTACACAGAGAGAGAGAGAGATAGGATGATGTGTCTGAAGGGTTACAGAGAGAGAGAGAGAGATAGGATGATGAGTCTGAAGGGTTACAGAGAGAGAGAGAGAGATAGGATGATGAGTCTGAAGGGTTACAGAGAGAGAGAGAGAGATAGGATGATGTGCCTGAAGGGTTACAGAGAGAGAGAGAGAGATAGGTTGATGAGTCTGAAGAGTTACAGAGAGAGAGAGATAGGATGATATGTCTGAAGAGTTACAGAGAGAGAGAGATAGGATGATGAGTCTGAAGGGTTACAGAGAGAGAGAGAGATAGGATGATGTGTCTGAAGTGTTACAGAGCGAGAGAGAGATAGGATGATGAGTCTGAAGGGTTACAGAGAGAGAGAGATAGGATGATGTGTCTGAAGTGATACAGAGCGAGAGAGAGAGAGAGAGAGAGATAGGATGATGAGTCTGACGCGTTACAGAGAGAGAGAGAGATAGGATGATTAGTCTGAAGAGTTACAGAGAGAGAGCGATAGGATGATGTGTCTGAAGCGTTACAGAGAGAGAGAGAGAGATAGGATGATGTGGCTTAAGTGTTATAGAGAGAGAGATAGGATGATGTGTCTGAAGCATTACAGAGAGAGAGAGAGATAGGATGATATGTCTGAAGAGTTACAGAGAGAGAGCGATAGGATGATGAGTCTGAAGGTTTACAGAGAGAGAGAGAGAGATAGGATGATGTGTCTGAAAGGTTACAGCGAGAGAGAGAGAGAGGATGATGTGTCTGAAGTGTTACACAGAGAGAGAGAGATAGGATGATGTGTCTGAAGGGTTACAGAGAGAGAGAGAGATAGAATGATGTGTCTGAAGGGTTACAGAGAGAGAGAGAGATAGGATGATGAGTCTGAAGGGTTACAGAGAGAGAGAGAGAGATAGGATGATGAGTCTGAAGGGTTACAGAGAGAGAGAGAGAGATAGGATGATGTGTCTGAAGGGTTACAGAGAGAGAGAGATAGGTTGATGAGTCTGAAGAGTTACAGAGAGAGAGAGATAGGATGATATGTCTGAAGAGTTACAGAGAGAGAGAGATAGGATGATGAGTCTGAAGGGTTACAGAGAGAGAGAGATAGGATGATGTGTCTGAAGGGTTACAGAGAGAGAGAGATAGGATGATGAGTCTGAACGGTTACAGAGAGAGAGAGAGAGAGAGAGAGAGAGAGAGAGAGGATGATGTGTCCGAAGTGTTACATAGAGAGAGAGAGAGAGATAGGATGATGTGTCTGAGCATTACAGAGAGAGAGACATAGGATGATGTGCCTGAAGTGTTACAGAGAGAGAGAGAAATAGGATGATGTGTCTGAAGTGTTACAGAGAGAGAGAGAGATAGGATGATGTGTCTGAAGTGTTACAGAGAGAGAGAGAGAGAAATAGGATGATGTGTCTGAAGCATTACAGAGAGAGAGAGATAGGATGATGTGTCTGAATGGTTACAGAGAGAGAGAGAGAGAGAGAGAGAGGATGATGTGTCTGAAGTGTTACAGAGAGAGAGAGAGAGAGATAGGATGTGTCTGAGCATTACAGAGAGAGAGAGAGAGAGAGAGATAGGATGATGTGTCTGAGCGTTACAGAGAGAGAGAGAGATGGGATGATGTTTCTGAAGCGTTACAGAGAGAGAGAGAGATAGGATGTTGTGTCTGAAGTGTTACAGAGAGAGAGAGAGAGAGATAGGATGATGTGTCTGAAGTGTTACAGAGAGAGAGAGAGAGAGATAGGATGTTGTGTCTGAAGTGTTACAGAGAGAGATAGGATGATGTGTCTGAAGCGGTACAGAGAGAGAAAGAGAGAGAGAGAGAGAGAGAGAGAGATAGGATGAAGTGTCTGAAGTGTTACAGAGAGAGTGAGAGAGAGAGAGAGATAGGATGATGTGTCTGAAGTGTTACAGAGAGAGAGAGAGAGATGTGTCTGAAGCGTTACAGAGAGAGAGAGAGAGAGATAGGATGATGTGTCTGAAGTGATACAGAGCGAGAGAGAGAGAGAGAGAGAGAGATAGGATGATGAGTCTGACGCGTTACAGAGAGAGAGAGAGATAGGATGATTAGTCTGAAGAGTTACAGAGAGAGAGCGATAGGATGATGTGTCTGAAGCGTTACAGAGAGAGAGAGAGAGATAGGATGATGTGGCTTAAGTGTTATAGAGAGAGAGATAGGATGATGTGTCTGAAGCATTACAGAGAGAGAGAGAGATAGGATGATATGTCTGAAGAGTTACAGAGAGAGAGCGATAGGATGATGAGTCTGAAGGTTTACAGAGAGAGAGAGAGAGATAGGATGATGTGTCTGAAAGGTTACAGCGAGAGAGAGAGAGAGGATGATGTGTCTGAAGTGTTACACAGAGAGAGAGAGATAGGATGATGTGTCTGAAGGGTTACAGAGAGAGAGAGAGATAGAATGATGTGTCTGAAGGGTTACAGAGAGAGAGAGAGATAGGATGATGAGTCTGAAGGGTTACAGAGAGAGAGAGAGAGATAGGATGATGAGTCTGAAGGGTTACAGAGAGAGAGAGAGAGATAGGATGATGTGTCTGAAGGGTTACAGAGAGAGAGAGATAGGTTGATGAGTCTGAAGAGTTACAGAGAGAGAGAGATAGGATGATATGTCTGAAGAGTTACAGAGAGAGAGAGATAGGATGATGAGTCTGAAGGGTTACAGAGAGAGAGAGATAGGATGATGTGTCTGAAGGGTTACAGAGAGAGAGAGATAGGATGATGAGTCTGAACGGTTACAGAGCGAGAGAGAGAGAGAGAGAGAGAGGATGATGTGTCCGAAGTGTTACATAGAGAGAGAGAGAGAGATAGGATGATGTGTCTGAGCATTACAGAGAGAGAGACATAGGATGATGTGCCTGAAGTGTTACAGAGAGAGAGAGAAATAGGATGATGTGTCTGAAGTGTTACAGAGAGAGAGAGAGATAGGATGATGTGTCTGAAGTGTTACAGAGAGAGAGAGAGAGAAATAGGATGATGTGTCTGAAGCATTACAGAGAGAGAGAGATAGGATGATGTGTCTGAATGGTTACAGAGAGAGAGAGAGAGAGAGAGAGAGAGGATGATGTGTCTGAAGTGTTACAGAGAGAGAGAGAGAGAGATAGGATGTGTCTGAGCATTACAGAGAGAGAGAGAGAGAGAGAGAGATAGGATGATGTGTCTGAGCGTTACAGAGAGAGAGAGAGATGGGATGATGTTTCTGAAGCGTTACAGAGAGAGAGAGAGATAGGATGTTGTGTCTGAAGTGTTACAGAGAGAGAGAGAGAGAGATAGGATGATGTGTCTGAAGTGTTACAGAGAGAGAGAGAGAGAGATAGGATGTTGTGTCTGAAGTGTTACAGAGAGAGATAGGATGATGTGTCTGAAGCGGTACAGAGAGAGAAAGAGAGAGAGAGAGAGAGAGAGAGAGAGATAGGATGAAGTGTCTGAAGTGTTACAGAGAGAGTGAGAGAGAGAGAGAGATAGGATGATGTGTCTGAAGTGTTACAGAGAGAGAGAGAGAGATGTGTCTGAAGCGTTACAGAGAGAGAGAGAGAGAGATAGGATGATGTGTCTGAAGCGTTACAGAGAGAGAGAGAGAGATAGGATGATGTGTCTGAAGCGTTACAGAGAGAGAGAGAGATAGGATGATATGTCTGAAGCGTTACAGAGAGAGAGAGAGAGGATGATGTGTCTGAAGCGTTACAGAGAGAGAGAGAGATAGGATGACTTTAATGTACGCTCTGACCTGACCCCACCTTTATGAACCCTTTCAATTATGGACCATTACAACATCACTCACTGTAATATTGATGTGCGGGCGGGCCCACAGACGTCTTGGGTTGCCCCGCTGTAAGTTGAGACAAACACTTAAGAAGTTGTTATGGTGGATTCCTATTCCTCAATGCCACTGCTTTAGTTTAGTACTCAATAATTCAGAACCTAGCTAGCGTTAATTAGTTCCCCATAGGCTGATCCCTACGGAGACTCCCACTGTGCCTTCACTGTCATGTAGTTATATATCATGTCGCCTTTCAAATCAATTACATTTTGATCTGATAGACATGTAATTCGGCCTGATTGAGTTTTCTGCACAGCGACAGCCAAACTGTTTGTGTGGAAACAGAAACAAAGTCAGTCAAAACAGGAAGCTCCGTCAAATTAAAACGGCATTTCATCCTGATTGAGGCTGCCTGCTTGCACGTACAAAAAAAAACACACGAGATGTAATTATGATAATAATAACAGTAACAATCTGTGTTTTCTCAGGTTTGTTAGTTTTATTTCCCACATGAAATCCGCCTAAAGACTAAAATAATGTTTGCTTTTATTGAGACATTACAGCGGATCTGATTGTTTTCATCGTGTGTAATTTACCTGATTTAATCCGAACCGTCGTGTTTCTCTTTTTTTCTGACTACGTGTCTAGCGACAGGATAAATGAAACCACGCACAGCAGAGTTGCTGTGTTCCACTCAGCTTACGAGTAGATTCAGAGGTTAGAAGACAGCCAAGGCCTTGGCCCTATTCCTTTGTTCTATCACTGTTAAGTAACTATCTCTCCCCCCACCTCCCGCCTGCACTATCCAGCATCCAGCCCATCTTTTAGTCCAGTTGACCAATGGCTGTTGCTTCTGTACTGCCGAGAAGAAGCAGGAGTTACCAGGAGCTGTACGGACAGGGTGTGTGTTGATGAGAAGAGCGAGGCGGTGGTTAGGCACATCGGTCGTAAAATAGTAATGAAATGTGGCTGTTGTCAGACCCTTTAAGGATAACAGTCGTAGCAAAAGCAGGCCGGCTTATCCCTAAGCAGGCAGGAGATTGTGCGTGTCAAAGGCGGACTTTTCGCCCAAAATAAATCACTTAGAAGGACCACCAATTCCTCTGCCACCACATCCACTTATTTCTGGTGCGGCTCTATCTTTTAAATCCCCTCAGGTAGTTGTCTCTCATTGCCCCCATATTCTTAACCCCCCCCCCCCCCCCCCCCCCCCCACACACACACACACACACACCTCTCTCTCTCTTGCTCAGTCTTTTGTTAGAGTCTTCCATTTTTGCTACAGTATGTGGAGCCAGGGCGCAGTACTACAGTACAACCTCTTCTTCCATTGCGGGCATGGCTGCTGGAAATGGGTTTTTTACTGCCTTCATTAAGATGTGCAGCAGTCAGATGCGATGGCAAGGTGTTTCCCTCCTGAAGTTTAGCTCCATGAACCTCGCCATTAGAACACATTATGGCCCCAGATTTCAGGGCACAGTGGAACACTGTATAATTTGATTAGTGTTATTAATCAAGTGGAATAGCTTCCCTCCTCTCCATTACGCTCCCATACCCCCCTGTCTTCCCCATCCTCCCCCCTCTCCCTTCCCTCCTCTCCATTACGCTCCCATACCCCCCTGTCTTCCCCATCCTCCCCCCTCTCCCTTCCCTCCCTCTCCATTACACTCCCATACCCCCTGTCTTCCCCATCCTCCCCCCTCTCCCTTCCCTCCCTCTCCATTACACTCCCATACCCCCATGTCTTCCCCATCCTCCCCCCTCTCCCTTCCCTCCTCTCCATTACGCTCCCATACCCCCCTGTCTTCCCCATCCTCCCCCCTCTCCCTTCCCTCCCTCTCCATTACACTCCCATACCCCCTGTCTTCCCCATCCTCCCCCCTCTCCCTTCGCTCCCTCTCCATTACGCTCCCATACCCCCCTGTCTTCCCCATCCTCCCCCCTCTCCCTTCGCTCCCTCTCCATTACGCTCCCATACCCCCCTGTCTTCCCCATCCTCCCCCCTCTCCCTTCCCTCCTCTCCATTACGCTCCCATACCCCCTGTCTTCCCCATCCTCCCCCCTCTCCCTTCCCTCCCTCTCCATTACACTCCCATACCCCCTGTCTTCCCCATCCTCCCCCCTCTCCCTTCCCTCCTCTCCATTACGCTCCCATACCCCCCTGTCTTCCCCATCCTCCCCCCTCTCCCTTCCCTCCCTCTCCATTACGCTCCCATACCCCCTGTCTTCCCCATCCTCCCCCCTCTCCCTTCCCTCCCTCTCCATTACACTCCCATACCCCCCTGTCTTCCCCATCCTCCCCCTCTCCCTTCGCTCCCTCTCCATTATGCTCCCATACCCCCCTGTCTTCCCCATCCTCCCCCCTCTCCCTTCCCTTCTCTCCATTACGCTCCCATACCCCCCTGTCTTCCCCATCCTCCCCCCTCTCCCTTCGCTCCCTCTCCATTACACTCCCATACCCCCCTGTCTTCCCCATCCTCCCTCCTCCTTCCCTTGCATCTCCTCCCACTCTTCTCTCCTCCCACTGTAACACGCAGCCTGCCTGCCTGCCTGCCTGCCTGCCTGCCTGCCTTCCTGCCTTCCTGCCTTCCTGCCTGCCTGCCTGCCTGCCTTCCTGCCTGCCTGCCTGCCTGGTTGTTAAAGGCCTAAGCACTCCTTCCCTTTAAAAACAATGATTTACAGCCTGTTTTTTCTTCCCCTGCCCAGCACATAAATCAATTGAGATGAAAGTTCCATAATTGTGCTTGCGGGGAGGGATTTGAGGTAAAATTGCTCTATGAATTTTTTAAAGGGAATTTTTACTAGCTGTTCAATGGAGTTGGAAGGCGAGGAAAGGAAGGTGAGGCCAGTAGGATTTATGGGCCTGGAGTCTTCATTACTGAAGACATTTTCCTGCAAATGATAGTGCAGACCCCAGAGTTGGGAGAGCGGCCCCACCAGAGAGCTGCCTGGGAGTTTTAACCTGGTTAATCTCTTGTGGAGAGACCATCTCACAGCACTAATATCATGTGTTAGGGATGGAGGGATGAGGAGGAGGATGGAGGGTAGGCATTTGTTCTCTAGAACAGGGGCTGAAATCATAACTGTGGCTGGGGGTTGTTTTATTTCTTTCTACATGGTAAATGATTGCGGGGGTTTAAAATATGCCTCACGCAAGAGTTAATTTAATTTTAAGACTTCTTTGTTTTCCTTAACACGATAGGCAATAGGGGATGTTGTTTTCTTTTTAAAGAAATTACATTTTTAAATATTACGTGAAAAATGTAAATTGTTCATCATAGCGTAATCCATGTTTTGTACTAGTTGAGGCTTGAGGTGGCATAGTGGAATGCAGGTAGGGAATAACAGATAGCACATTACAAAATAAAGACAAGAGGAGGAGGAGAGGAAAGACTAATCACCTCTAATAAAGAGCCAAATTCTCTCTCTCTGTCTCTGTTTCTGTCTCTCTCCCTCTCTCTCTGTCTCTCTCTCCCTCTCTCTCTGTCTCTCTCCCTCTCTCTATCTCTGTCTGTTTCTGTCTCTCTCTGTCTCTGTTTCTGTCTCTCTCCCTCTCTCTCTGTCTCTGTTTCTGTCTCTCTCTCTCTCTGTCTCTGTTTCTGTCTCTCTCTCTGTCTCTGTTTCTGTCTCTCTCCCTCTCTCTCTGTCTCTCTCTCCCTCTCTCTCTGTCTCTCTCTCCCTCTCTCTCTCTCTGTCTGTTTCTGTCTCTCTCTGTCTCTGTTACTGTCTCTCTCCCTCTCTCTCTGTCTCTCTCTCCCTCTCTCTCTGTCTCTGTTTCTGTCTCTCTCTCTCTCTGTCTCTGTTTCTGTCTTTCTCACTGTCTCTGTTTCTGTCTCTCTCTCTCCCTCTCTCTCTCTCTCTCTCTCTCTCTCTCTCTCTCACTGTCTCTGGTTCTGTCTCTCTCTCTCTCTCTGTCTCTGTTTCTGTCTCTCTCTCTCTCTGTCTCTGTTTCTGTCTCTCTCCCACTCTCTCTGTCTCTCTCTCCCTCTCTCTCTGTCTCTCTCCTTCTCTCTCTGTCTGTCTCTCTCTCTCTCTCTCTGTCTCTGTTTCTGTCGCTCTCTCTGTCTCTGTCTCTGTTTCTGTCTCTATCTCTCTCTGTCTCTGTTTCTGTCTCTCTCCCTCTCGCTCTGTCTCTCTCTTGCTCTGTCTCTCTCTCTCTGTCTCTCTGTTTCTGTCTCTCTCCCTCTCTTTCTGTCTCTCTCTTTCTGTCTCTCTCTCTCTGTCTCTCTGTCTCTGTTTCTGTCTCTCTCCCTCTCGCTCTGTCTCTATCTGTCTCTCTGTCTCTGTTTCTGTGTCTCTCTGTCTCTGTTTCTGTCTCTCTCTCTGTGTCTCTCTGTCTCTGTTTCTGTCTCTCTCTCTCTGTTTCTGTCTCTCTCTCTTTCTGTCTCTGTTTCTGTCTCTCTGTCTCTGTTTCTGTCTCTCTCTCTCTGTCTCTCTCTCTCTCTGTCTCTCTGTCGCTGTTTCTGTCTCTCTCTCTCTGTTTCTGTCTCTCTCTCTCTGTTTCTGTCTCTCTCTCTGTCTCTGTTTCTGTCTCTGTTTCTGTCTCTGTCTCTGTTTCTGTCTCTCTCTCTCTGTCTCTCTCTCTCTCTGTCTCTGTCTCTGTTTCTGTCTCTCTCTCTCTGTCACTCTCTCTCTGTCACTCTGTCTCTGTTTCTCTCTCTCTGTCTCTGTTTCTGTCTCTCTCTCTGTTTCTGTCTCTCTCTCTCTGTCTCTCTCTCTCTGTCTCTCTGTCTCTCTTTCTGTCTCTCTCTCTCTCTCTGTCTCTCTCTCTGTCTCTGTTTCTGTGTCTCTCTATCTCTGTTTCTGTCTCTCTTCCTCTGTTTCTGTCTCTCTCTCTCTGTCTCTCTCTGTCTCTGTTTCTGTCTCTCTCCCTCTCGCTCTGTCTCTCTCTCTGTCTCTGTTTCTGTCTCTCTCCCTCTCGCTCTGTCTCTCTCTCTGTCTCTGTTTCTGTCTCTGTTTCTGTCTCTCTCTGTCTCTCTTTCTCTGTTTCTGTCTCTCTCTCTGTTTCTGTCTCTCTCTCTGTCTCTGTTTCTGTCTCTCTCTCTCTCTGTCTGTTTCTGTCTCTCTCTCTCTGTCTCTGTTTCTGTCTCTTTCTCTCTCTGTTTATGTCTCTCTGTCTCTGTTTCTGTCTCTCTCTCTCTGTCTCTCTCTCTCTCTGTCTCTCTGTCTCTGTTTCTGTCTCTCTCTCTCTGTTTATGTCTCTCTCTCTCTGTTTCTGTCTCTCTCTCTGTCTCTGTTTCTGTCTCTGTTTCTGTCTCTGTCTCTGTTTCTGTCTCTCTCTCTCTCTGTCTCTCTGTCTCTGTTTCTGTCTCTCTCTCTGTTTCTGTCTCTCTCTCTCTGTCTCTGTTTCTGTCTCTCTCTCTCTCTGTCTCTGTTTCTGTCTCTCTCTCTCTCTCTGTCTCTGTTTCTGTCTCTCTCTCTCTGTTTCTGTCTCTCTCTCTCTGTCTCTGTTTCTCTCTCTCTCTCTCTCTGTCTCTGTTTCTGTCTCTCTCTTTCTGTCTCTCTCTCTCTCTCTCTGTCTCTGTTTCTGTCTCTCTCTCTGTCTCTCTGTCTCTGTTTCTGTCTCGCTCCCTCTCGCTCTGTCTCTCTTTCTGTCTCTCTCTCTCTGTCTCTCTCTCTGTCTCTGTTTCTGTGTCTCTCTGTCTCTCTTGCTCTGTTTCTGTCTCTCTCTCTGTCTCTCTCTGTCTCTGTTTCTGTCTCTCTCCCTCTCGCTCTGTCTCTCTCTCTGTCTCTGTTTCTGTCTCTCTCCCTCTTGCTCTGCCTTTCTCTGTCTCTGTCTCTGTTTCTGTCTCTCTACCTCTCGCTCTGTCTCTCTGTCTCTCTCTCTCTCTCTCTCTCTCTGTCTCTCTCTCTCTCTGTCTTTGTCTCTGTTTCTGTCTCTCTCCCTCTCGCTCTGTCTCTCTCTGTCTCTCTCTGTCTCTCGCTTTCTGTCTTGTGCATCAGCCATGCGCCTTCCTGAGCGTCAATGGAAACAAGCCTCCAGTCTTAATCAAACCTGTCTTCCACCCTGCCGCCATCTTGTTTCTAGCGGCAGCCAATGTGGGATATAATGGTGCATTAAACATCACTGAGGACTCCTGCCATGTTTTTGTTATGGGTACACCCCCCGCACCCCCTGCCTGTGCTCATATGGACTCTGTTGTCACCCTCCTTCCCTCTTGGAGGTTGTCCTCTTTGATTTATAAAGGAGTGTCATTCCACCCCACCTCCTCCTCCTCTCATTCTCCAGTCCAAGATGGTGGTCTCTCCGCCTCCTCTCATTCTCCAGTCCAAGATGGCTGTCTCTCCTCCTCCTCTCATTCTCCAGTCCAAGATGGCTGTCTCTCCTCCTCCTCTCATTCTCCAGTCCAAGATGGCTGTCTCTCCTTCTCCTCTCCTTCTCCAGTCCAAGATGGCTGTCTCTCCTCCTCCTCTCATTCTCCAGTCCAAGATGGTGGTCTCTCCTCCTCCTCTCATTCTCCAGTCCAAGATGGCTGTCTCTCCTCCTCCTCTCATTCTCCAGTCCAAGATGGCGGTCTCTCCTCCTCCTCTCATTCTCCAGTCCAAGATGGCTGTCTCTCCTCCTCTCATTCTCCAGTCCAAGATGGCTGTCTCTCCTCCTCCTCTCATTCTCCAGTCCAAGATGGCTGTCTCTCCTTCTCCTCTCATTCTCCAGTCCAAGATGGCTGTCTCTCCTTCTCCTCTCATTCTCCAGTCCAAGATGGCTCTCTCCATCTTCTCTCATTCTCCAGTCCAAGAGGGCTGTCTCTCCTCCTCCTCTCATTCTCCAGTCCAAGATGGCTGTCTCTCCTTCTCCTCTCATTCTCTAGTCCAAGATGGCTGTCTCTCCTTCTCCAGTCCAAGATGGCTGTCTCTCCTTCTCCTCTCATTCTCCAGTCCAAGATGGCTGTCTCTCCTTCTCCTCTCATTCTCCAGTCCAAATGGCTGTCTCTCCTTCTCCTTCTCTGGTGCTGCATGCAGGCAGCCCTTCTTCTCAAGGTTAGCGTCAGCGTAAAAAAATATGCCAGGTCTCATTCCGTATCCTGCCCGGCGTCCGCTCAATTCTACAGCCCAGTAGGCTGAGAAGTGGAAGGGTAAACCTAGTGGAGGAGGGAAAGACGGGGGGGAAGAAATAAGTGATTGCACAGCCTGTCACTGCTTGAATCAGATCTCATTCCAGGGGCGCTAGCAACTGGACGAAATTAGTCACTTCTCACTAGGACAGACCTGAGACTCTCTTAGAGCCCGGGATGAGGCGGAGGGGAGAATGAAGGGCCGACCCACCCAGCAGCTGCATGGGCTAAGCACATCCATTTCATTACAGCAGTGCCCCAGCTCAGCAGACAGACAGAGGGGCTTAGCACTGGAATGGACCAGAGCAGAGCTCAACTAGGCTGTTCAGCCAGGCTCTGTCTATGGAGAACACAGCAGCATGAATGCTACGCTACAACAAGGCCAGCGTGTTCTATTTCATTCTATGAGCTAGAGTCTGCAGAATACAGCAGGCTGAACTGTGAGCAGGAGTGTGGCACAGTATGGTGCTGATGTGAAGTCAGAGTTGTTGTCTATGTAGGGCTGTTATGAGATTGGGAGCTTTTTCGATCACAATATCACGTAACAAAATGAAGCAGGGTCACGAATGTCATTTTAAAAGGTTTAGAAACAACAAAAACAAAGGAATGTTAGTCTCTTACCTTTCCTCTGTTTCTGCAGGCCAGCACAAATCTGTATGTGTTGACTGGTGTGTTTTGTGAGTCTCAAGCTTGGGGCCTGAGGCTTGACAATACCTTTCATGAGCCAGAACAAAAACAACACCATGACGAAGGTGGGTAGGGGAGGGGGGGGGGGGGGGGGGGGGGGGGGGGGGGGGGCGTTTGTCCTGGGCCCTGTGCATAGACACAGCGTGACCAATTGAGGTTGGGGGGATGAATGAGGGTATTCACGGTGCCTAATGAAAGAGCTCCCGCTGGGCCTCGAATGAGGGTGGACCCATCTGCACCACACGGCCAAGCGCAAACCAAACCAGTGACCTCGAGAATTACCCAGGAAGCACTTTGTGACGGTCTCCCCAGCAACAGGCCGGGTTCACATGGTAACCGGGCTCTTTTCTCAATCAATCCCTGGTTCTGGCTGGCCTCTTCAACAGAAAATAAAGCAACGTTTCGTCGGAAGGCTTGGTCTGAGGGACCCGTGTGAAATCAACTTAGAGAGGACACAGAGGACACCCAAAAGGAACTGGCAAGGATTATTTAATAGGAAGTAGAACCCTCTGAGCTGAGATCTCGACCCAGTTTCAGAGAGATGTGGGATGTCGTGGCCCTCTGGAGCTTGTTCACCTTCAAGACACAAATAGCTTCTTGTTTGTGGTTGTGTTTGTACCTTAAGGCTGTGTAATACACTATGTGTTCAAATGAAGTAGATGTACTGTAACAGAAAGTGAACCACCGTAAAGTGAAACAAACACCACCGTAGAGATGCGGGATTACAGAGTATTTATAGTTGCATCTGGGGTTTGGACATTCGATTTATAGACTTACTGTTTGTTACAGGCAGGGCTTCATTTGCCGAGTTGAATCCCAATCAGCTCTATGGGCCTGGGGAACATAGTGTGCCTCCTTACCGCGGTTCTAACTCCCGGCTCCTGTGGGACGCGAGACTGTGTTAGCATGCTAAACTAAAGCCTAGCCTGGGAGATATACAGTAATAGATCAGAGAAGTTAGTCAGTGGATCTCTATCCCCTGTTGGGACTTTTGACAGCTACGCGATGACAATCCACCCCTGCGCTGCGTCTCTCCTCCTAACATCACACGGTAATGAGATTGCGCTGCTGGAGATATCACTACAAAGCATGAGTCTGACTGCACCTTCAGACGGGCCTGCCTTTGCTTGCCTCCATTGTCTGGCTTCACTGCCTGCCTGAAACCAAAAAGAGGTGCTGAAACAAAACAATCAGAATCAGGAATCAGAAGAATCCGAATGAGGAAGCTCCCCGTCGTCTCCCCCAATTCTCCGCAGATGCCTCCGCCGTACGCGCCTGCTCCTCACCTCGGAACGCTTTCATCCTGAGAGTGATTAGCCAATCCGTAACGTTTTAAAGCCCCTTTGAGGGTGTTTTTCCTCAAAACCAGAGAGTTACGTTGCGTTAAAGGGGGGGGGGGGGCTCTTGTTTCGGGAGGAGCGTTCCTCACCGGGCTGCCAGTGATCTCTCCTCTAATTGTGGCGTTCTCTCGTTGTCTCGTTGTCTGATGAAGCTTGCTGTGCGTGTTGGCGTGGGAGCACTTTGAGCCCAGCCGCCGCTCTCTGCTGCTCTCTTGTTCTCCTCCCCGTCAGATCAGCACACCAAAGTCACTCCGGTTTAGAAACCACCCTGTTCCGCTGTGTCTGTCTGTGTGAGGATGGCTTTGTACTGTACACACTTAAGGCACAAATGATCCCTCTGATAAGGCCTAATGCTGACCCGATGTGACCACTACAGGAGGTGGGAGAGATGAATAGAGGACTCATCCAACCCCCATAGTCACGATTATACATTTACATCAACACATGTTCCCTTCCTGGTACACTTGAAGTGTTTTCCACTTTTTGCAGTTTTTCTATTTCAGAAGCTTTTCTTTCCTTTGCTGTAGGAGAATCTGACACGTTGACAATTGTGCAACTTTTGTAGCTAGTGCATGAAAGCAGGAGGGAGCAAAAGCCCCATGTTTCAGGGCCTTTGAATGTGGTTCTATAGCACCACGCAGCGTTGACAGGTGAGCTCAAAAGCCCAACTTCTCTGATAGGGGATAAGACAGGTTGTGAGGAATCGGGGGAAGGAGGGCGGGCGAAAGCGTCACGTACGCACGCACGCACACACACACGCACACACGCACGCACACAAGCAAAGGAGGTAGGGAGAGAGAGTGGGACGAAGTGAAGAGAATCGAAGGTAAAAGAGAGGAGGGAAGGAGTGAAAACGCAGCTGATAAAAATCTGTATTATAACAACATTAATTGATGCTGCTGAGTGCCATATGTGGAGCCATATGGAGCAGGCATCCCAGAGGGCTGCTGTAATAGACAGCCTGCGGTGGTGCACACAACTTGGCACGTTTACAAACAAGGGACCTCCCATTAATGTCAGGGAGACAGAGGGGGAGAGAGAGGGGAGACAGAGGAGGAGAGAGAGGGGAGACAGAGGAGGAGAGAGAGGGGAGACAGAGGGGGAGAGAGAGGGGAGACAGAGGAGGAGAGAGAGGGAAGACAAAGGGAGAGAGAGAGACAGACGGGGAGAGAGAAAGGAGACAGAGGAGGAGAGAGAGGGAAGACAGGAGGAGAGAGAGGGAAGACAAAGGGAGAGAGAGAGAGACAGATGGGGAGAGAGAGGGGAGACAGAGGAGGAGAGAGAGGGAAGACAGAGGAGGAGAGAGAGAGACAGACGGGGAGAGAGAGGGGAGACAGAGGAGGAGAGAGAGGGGAGACAGAGGAGGAGAGAGAGGGAAGACAAAGGGAGAGAGAGAGACAGACGGGGAGAGAGACAGACGGGGAGAGAAACAGACAGGGAGAGAGAGAGAGAGAGGGGAGAGAGACAGACGGGGAGAGAGACAGACGGGGAGAGAGACAGACGGGGAGAGAGACAGACAGGGAGAGAGAGAGAGAGAGAGAGAGGGGGAGAGAGACAGACGGGGAGAGAGACAGACGGAGAGAGAGAGAGAGAGAGAGAGAGAGAGAGAGAGAGAGAGAGAGAGAGAGAGAGAGAGAGGGGGAGAGAGAATAACTGTTTGTATTAGAAAGTATGTTAGTTGTTTTGTTTTTGTTTTTTTGCTCAGATTATTTTAGTGCTCCGTACTGTAAATGGCCACATTTTAATTACGGTAATAAATGACCTCGCCCTGCAGTGTTGATGAGCGGCGGGACCCCACCCCTCCGGCCGACCCACTCCCCTCCACCCAACTGTCCCCCCCCTCCGTAGATGCCATCCTCAGCCCACTGCACCACACACACACACACACACACACACACACACACACACACACACACACACACACACACACACACACACACAGTGATGTATGGTGCCCTGACGAAGTGTGCTTAATCAGCTCCATTTAATCTCTCCTCCCCCTAATAACGGAGAGAGCAGAGGTCTGCTCCATCCGCGCTATAGAACCCTACTGTCTGCAGTACCCTACCCTGCCCTGTCATATCCACAGCTGCATTGTCTCAGAGCTGTCTCTACGTCTGGCAAAGGAGATGAGCTCCTGACTGTGAGGGGCACTGTGTCTGCACTCTGCAGGGACGGCCGGGCTCCATGAAGATTGCCCAGCTTCCCTGCTTCAGTATTAGCAGTGGCAGACAGCGTCATGTCTCTCTCCTCTCTCTGGGGGGGGGGGGGGCTGGATGAATGGGGGAAGTGACAGTGGGATGTACATGGAACTGAGTTGTCAGCCATTCTGTTGGGTCTCATAGACTGTGAGGCTAAACAAGAAGAGAGCACAGCTGTTTCCTTACTGGCTGGCTCTGAGGGGGAGAGAGGGAGGGGATAGAGCGAAAAACAGAGAGAGTGGGAGGGAGAGGAGCGAGAGAGAAAGGGATCTCTCAACTGTGATGTGTGCTGATGTAGCTGCAGCTCTGGGTCAAACGCTGCCAGTGTTTTGTGTTCGTCTTTGTTTCGTCTTCCCTGTGCTCCACTAAATTATTCACAGCCTGAGGATGTTCACTGTGAATACTGTACCCCCTCCTCCTCCTTTCTCCCTCTCTCTCATGCCTCTCTCTCTCTCTCTCTGGGCAATTTCATGGTAACAGATTTAAGCTGATATGTATGGCAACCACAAGCCATTGATTTCAAAGTTTAACAAACCATTCAACTCTATGCACAATGACCACTTTGAACAATTTACACAGTAAAAAATAAATGAGGAATTACTGGAAAAACTGCAGTTTAGTTTGGTAACAGAATTACACAGTTCTTCCTGTAAAATTATTTCTGTTTGATATATATTTTAAAATAAAATTCCGTTACCATGGAATTGCCCTTCTTTCTGTTCTCGCTCCTTCTCCCTCTCTTCCCTTCTCCATCTCTCTTCCCTTCTCCCTCTCTTCCCTTCTCCCTCTCTTCCCTTCTCCCTCTCTTCCCTTCTCCCTCTCTTCCCTGCTCCATCTCTCTTCCCTTCTCCCTCTCTTCCCTTCTCCATCTCTCTTCCCTTCTCCCTCTCTTCCCTTCTCCATCTCTCTTCCCTTCTCCCTCTCTTCCCTGCTCCATCCCTCTCTTCCCTTCTCCATCTCTCTTCACTTCTCCATCTCTCTTCCCTGCTCCATCCCTCTCTTCTCTTCTCCATCTCTCTTCCCTTCTCCATCTCTCTTCCCTTCTCCATCCCTCTCTTCC
The DNA here is from genome assembly GCF_013265735.2 of Oncorhynchus mykiss. NCBI lineage: Eukaryota > Metazoa > Chordata > Actinopteri > Salmoniformes > Salmonidae > Oncorhynchus > Oncorhynchus mykiss. Next base: position 35,048,543 of record NC_048570.1, read on the forward strand.
CTTCTCCATCCCTCTCTTCTCTTCTCCATCTCTCTTCTCTTCTCCATCTCTCTTCCCTTCTCCATTTCTCTTCCCTTCTCCATCTCTATTCCCTGCTCCATCCCTCTCTTCCCTTATTCCTCTCTTCCCTGCTCCATCCCTATCTCCCCTGCTCCATCCCTATCTCCCCTGCTCCATCCCTATCTTCCCTTCTCCATCCCTCTCTTCCCTTCTCCATCCCTCTCTTCCCTTCTCCATCCCTATCTTTCCTTCTCCCTCTCACCTTCCCTACTCCATCCGTCTCTTCCCTTCTCCCTCTCACCTTCCCTACTCCATCCCTCTCTTCCCTTCTCCCTCTCACCTTCCCTACTCCATCCCTCTCTTCCCTTCTCCATCTCACCTTCCCTACTCCATCCCTCTCTTCCCTTCTCCATCTCACCTTCCCTACTCCATCCCTCTCTTCCTTTCTCCATCCCTCTCTTCTCTTCTCCCTCTCACCTTCCCTACTCCATCCCTCTCTTCCCTTCTCCATCCCTCTCTTCTCTTCTCCATCTCTCTTCCATGCTCCATCCCTCTCTTCCATGCTCCATCCCTCTCTTCTCTTCTCCATCCCTCTCTTCCCTTCTCCATCTCTCTTCCATGCTCCATCCCTCTCTTCTCTTCTCCATCCCTCTCTTCCCTGCTCCATCCCTCTCTTCCCTTCTCCATCTCTCTTCCCTTCTCCATGTCTCTTTCCTGCTCCATCCCTCTCTTCCCTGCTCCATCCCTCTCTTCCCTGCTCCATCCCTCTCTTCCCTTCTGCATCCCTCTAATCCCTTCTCCATCTCTCTTCCCTGCTCCATCCCTCTCTTCCCTGCTCAATCCCTCTCTTCCCTTCTCCATCCCTCTCTTCCCTTCTCCCCCTCACCTTCCCTACTCCATCCCTCTCTTCCCTTCTCCATCCCTCTCTTCTCTTCTCCATCCCTCTCTTCCCTTCTCCCTCTCACCTTCCCTACTCCATCCCTCTCTTCCCTTCTCCATCCCTCTCTTCCATTCTCCATCTCTCTTCCCTGCTCCATCCCTCTCTTCCCTTCTCCATCCCTCTCGTCCATGCTCCATCCCTCTCTTCCCTTCTGCATCCCTCTAATCCCTTCTCCATCTCTCTTCCCTGCTCAATCCCTCTCTTCCCTTCTCCATCCCTCTCTTCCCTTCTCCATCCCTCTCTTCCATGCTCCATCCCTCTCTTCCCTTCTCCCTCTCTCTTCCCTTCTCCCTCTCTCTTCCCTACTCCATCTCTCGTGATAGCTTGTTTGGAAAGATAACAGAAGTTTCCTTCTTGCTCTCAGGTTAATTCAACCCCCACCCCTCCAACCCTTCATTACCATCTACATCTCTCACCCTCCTCCTTTCATCCCTCTTGCTTCTGTCTATTTCCTCTCCCCCATCTTTCTCTCTCTCTCAGTTGACATATCTGAGGCAGACACCGCTTTAAAAAAGGAGGATAGAACCAGCTGTTAACATCTCTCTCTCTCTCTCTCTCTCTCTCTCTCTCTCTCTCTCTCTCTCTCTCTCTCTCTCTCTCTCTCTCTCTCTCTCTCTCTCTCTCTCTCTCTCTCTCTCTCTCTCTCTCTCTCTCTCTCTCTCTCTCTCTCTCTCTCTCTCTCTCTCTCTCTCTCTCTCTCTCTCTCTCTCTCTCTCTCTCTCTCTAGTAGTGCTATTCATTCTCTCCATAGCTGTCAGTAGTGCCGTGGTAAACAAGTGCCTGATCTTTTATTTTCTAAACAGTAGCCTAGTCTTCCTGATGAGCACCACAGTCAAGGGTGAGGAAAGTTTGTTTTGCACCACAGCGAAGACCAGACTTCTGCTCTGTCTTCCTTACACTACCCCCTAATGATTTCCAATGACTTTGTTCTCCATTTCTATCCAAGTTCAGAAGTAACCCAAGGGCAAGCCAAATCCTCTGGAAGTCGATGTCACTGATTAAATCTGTTGGCCAGCAGTTTTGTCTCTACGACAGACAGACAGACAGACAGACAGACAGACAGACAGACAGACAGACAGACAGACAGACAGACAGACAGAGCATGTAACAGGGGAGAGATTTGGCCTTAGTGTGCGTGCGTCCCAGAGCCCTATGGTCAAAACTAGTGCACTTTCTAGGGAATAGGGTGTCATTTAGGATGCAGTGTTAGTGTGAGAGCTGCTGTTCTCTGCTCATTCCAGGACAGGAGCTCACATTTTGTATTTCTATTAGATTTGTGATTGGGATCAACCCTGTTGTTTTGTTGTAGATTAATGCGGTGTTAACTGGTTGTTGAGCAAGCTTCAGTACAAAAGCCTGCAGACAGACAGGGGGTTGGAGATGAGATGCACTCTCCTGGCCATCTGAGGAGAGAGGGAGGAGAGAAGAGAGGGAGAGTTGAATCCAGTCCCAGCCAGTGCCACAGGACACTCATTTGTAATTCTTTAGCCTGCCTATGACAGTTTTTGATCATTGCAGAGGAGAAAAGAGGGTGGGAGGCGAGAGGGAAGGGAGGGAGGGGGTAGAATGGACTGCTTTCGCAATTGCTGTCACCCAGCATGAATGCCCCTCTGGCCGAATGACAAGTCTAGCGTGAAGCGCTTGGCTGCCCCCTGAAATTAGCAGTAGAGCCCCCCGGCGGCACATGCTTCTCTTGACCAGCGCACAGTGGGCTGCCGCAAGACTCTTTTCATTGTCTGCTCCCTCACAGCCCCTGACTCCCCCCCCCTCTCTCCCTAGCTCCTATTTATTTATCTCTTTCTCACTCACTCTCCCTCCGTCTCTCCCTCCCTACCTCTCTCTCTCTCTCCCCCTGTGCGTATGCTGGAACTCTGTTAACGGCATCTCTAGTGCTAATCACAATGCTGTCCAAGGGAGGGAGAGATACAGGGAAGGGGGAGTATGTGTGCGGTGTGTGTATGTATTGCATGTCTGTGTCTCCCTCCCCCTTTCTCCGAGAGAGTGAGAGAGAGAGAGAGAGAGAGAGAGAGAGAGAGAGTAACTGTGTAAAGCAATGCCCGGAGGCTCAATCTGTTCCTCACTGAGCTACATCAGTGTGAGAGACGGGCCTCAGGGAAGCCTCCACTCACTCCATCAAACTGTCAGGTAGCCAGCGGAGCCGAGCTGAGAAGGGAGACTCTCAGCTGCCCTCAGGGCCAGTTCAAGTCAACATCCCATTTCCTTCCTTCCTCTGCTAATTTCTCCTACACCCGACTTAAATTTGCAATGCCCAGTGCCTGCTTTCTGCTGCTACTACAGCTCTGCTCTGCGGTGGGGGCCAGGAGCCGTGTTAAAACAGGGTTTATGTGTGTGGGTGGGTGTGTGTCTCTGACAGGGAGGGGGCTGCTACTGGTGGTGGTTGAGGAGTTATCTGGAAGCAGCGAAGGAGAGAGAGAGAGGAGAGGGTCAGGGGAGAAAACAGAAAGCCAATGGGCGCTAAATGTAAGATGAGCTGCTAAAATGGACGCTGTAAATCAGTATTTTTCTCTTTCTCTATCTCACCTCCCTCTCTCTCCCTCTCTCTCTCTATTTCCCCCTTCTTTCTCTGTCCAATTCTCTCGTACTCCCCTAGCGCCTCCATTTCTTTTCTCTCTCCTAGGGCTGTTGCGTATTCATAATACCATTGTGGATTCCCAATCCCTTTTCTGCTGGCTTTTTGGCAGCTTGTTTTTTTTCCTCATGAATAAATGCTCCCCAATCTCTCTCCTATCAGTCCCATTAGAGTCTGCTCCTCTCCCTGCCAGACTACTGTGAGAGACCGCCAACACCCCTCCAGCCCCCCACCTCTAGCGAGTGCTGAAAGCAAAGGCTGAGGGATTTCAAGTTGGAAGGCACAACCCACTGGGAACAGACGTCAATTCAATGTCTATTCCACGTTGGTTCAACATAATTTCATTGAAATGACGTGGAAACAACATTGATTCAACCAGCGTGTGCACAGTGGGAAGGCACTCTTTTAATGTAATAGGGGGGAACCCCCCCCTTCTGTTTCCCTCCCTCCTGCCTGTCTTCTGACCACATGCTCTACACTGCTCTGGAAGTGAAGCGCTGGGCTGGGCTGGCTGTCCCTGAAGGAGGCTGTTTGCACGGGATCTGGGTTTTGTAAAGCCGTGCTTGGCTTGGCTTGGCCTGGCAGTGTCGGGGGTCAGGCCTATATCTTTCATCACTCTGGTTGATTTACATGGTCTGTTATTCAGCTCCCTGAAGTGTGTCAGCTCCTCAGCTCCTCCCAGGGAAGGAACCTTGGTGTCTGTCTAATGTAAAGAGCTGCTCTCAGCCCCTGTCTCGCTATGCTTCTCTCTCTCTCGCTCTCAACTCAGCTCTCTGTTTGTACAGCCATCTCAGAGGTCCCCAGCTCAAACATGGGTTTACATCAGAGCCGGGGCCTTTTCTTCTTGTGGTCGATATAATTTCCGCCCGTGGGCACTTTTCACTCTGAGCGTCCATCTTCAGCTGGATCAATACATCCCTAATCCCCAGCCCTGGGTCTGACCCCTGGTAATCACTTGGGGCCTCATTTATAACCGTTGCGTAAATTTCCCCAAAATAATCTGCGTGCACCGATTCTGAAAAGACTGCTCGTTTCCAAACTATTGACATTTAGAAGGTTGGCGCAACGGCATACACCGTTTCCTGTTTCCTGTTCTAAATCAGACCTGTCATAAAACGGCGCCCGTGAACGAGCATTGAAACTCTGCCGGGAACCCCCCCCCCCCCCCCCCCCCCCCCCCCCCCCCCCCCCCCGTTCACCTTTTATGGTGACAGTAATGCCCTTTATTCGCTGTATAATTTGTAACTATTGGCATTAGGCCACAGCACGCAGAAGACAAATTGTTGTTCAATATTTAGTTTATCAATAGATTATTGGGTTTCTATGCCCTGCCTTGGTATAGGCTCTGAGATTAAATCGGCAATGATGTCACACTCCTATCACACACCTATACTGTAGCCTACTCATACTGTCAAATATTTTACACAAGCTACCAGTCTATTTACTCTGTTGGTAGAATGTTTTAATCTCTAGCGGTCATTTATTCTGTATCTGGATAATGGACTGTCAATTACACTACTTACAGTAGCTTACTAAGGCCCACTTCAATGTAAAAGATCGACTGTTCAGCTGTTAAATGCAACTGTATACCTGTATTATAAACCGCGCTGCCGATGATATTGCAAAACTTGAAATACATTTAGTCTCCTGTATCTATTTACGGCCAGAAAAGGTGAGGAATTTAGTTTGCAATGGTTATGAAAATAAAATAAATAGGAAAAGGATTCCTGTCTAATTATTTTAGATTCTAAAAATAAAACACAGATTTTCTCTTCTTCTCTTCTCACAATCGGCAAATGGCTGCATTCTTGCTAATATGTTTTTTTGTTTTTTGTTTTTTCTGAATAAGCTTTTCATCATATCCCCGATTTGCATCAAATACTTTGACCTACTTTCCAGCTGGCAATGCAATATTTTAACCACTGGCAGGTGTGCGTACGCATGGTTTAAAGATTACGGGGAGGTGAGCACATATAATAAAATTATTATAAATGCCAACTTTTGCGTGAAAAATTGTGCACATACATTTTGGGGTATATACAGTTGAAATCCGAATTTTACATACACCTCAGCCAAGTACATTTAAACTCAGTTTTTCACAATTCCTGACATTTAATCCTAGTAAAAATCCCCTGCCATATGTCAGTTAGGATCACCACTTTATTTTAAGAATGTGATATGTCAGAATAATAGTAGAGAGAATGATTTATTTCAGCTTGTATTTATTTAATCACATTCCCAGTGAGTCAGAAGTTTACATACACTCAATTAGTATTTGGTAGCATTGCCATTAAATTGTTTAACTTACGTCAAACATTTTGGGTAGCCTTCCACAAGCTTCCCACAATAAGTTGGGTGAATTTTGGCCCAATCCTCCTGACAGAGCTGGTGTAACTGAGTCAGGTTTGTAGGCCTCCTTGCTCGCACATGCTTTTTCAGTTCTGCCCATACATTTTCTATGGGATTGAGGTCAGGGCTTTGTGATGGCCACTCCAATACCTTGACTTTGTTGTCCTTAAGCCATTTTTCCACAATTTTGGAAGTATGCTTGGGGTCATTGTCCATTTGGAAGACCCATTTGAGACCAAGTTTAACTTCCTGACGGATGTCTTGAAATGTTGCTTCAATATATCCACATAATTTTCCTGCCTCATGAAGCCATCTATTTTGTGAAGTGCACCAGTCCTTCCTGCAGCAAAGCACCCCCACAACATGATGCTGCCACCCCCGTTCTTCACAGTTGGGATGGTGTTCTTCGGTTTGCAAGCCTTCCCCTTTTTCCTCCAAACATAACGATGGTCATTATGGCCAAACAGTTCTATTTTTGTTTCGTCAGACCAGAGGACATTTCTTCAAAAAGTATGATCTTTGTTCCCACTTGCAGTTGCAAACCGTAGTCTGGCTTTTTTATGGCTGTTTTGTAGCAGTGGCTTCTTCCTTCCTAAGCGGCCTTTCAGATTATGACGATAAAGGACTTGTTTGACTGTGGATATTGATACTTTCACACCTGTTTCGTCCAGCATCTTCACAAGGTCCTTTGTTGTTGTTCTGTGATTGATTTGCACTTTTCGCACCAAAGTACGTTCATCTCTAGGAGACAGAACGCGTCTCCTTCCTGAGCGGTATGATGGCTGCGTGGTCCCATGGTGTTTATACTTGCGTACTATTGTTTGTACAGATGAACGTGGTACCTTCAGGCGCTTGGAAATTGCTCCCAAGGATGAACCAGACTTGTGGAGGTCTACAATACTTTTTCTGAGGTTTTGGCTGATTTCTTTTGATTTTTTGTCAAGCAAAGACTTTGAAGGTAGGCCTTGAAATACATCCGCAGGTACACCTCCAATTGACTCAAATGATGTCAATTAGCTCATCAGAAGCTGTTTAAAGGCACAGTCAACTTAGTGTATGTAAACTTCTGACCCACAGGAATTGTGATACAGTGAATTATTAGTGAAATAATCTGTAAACAATGTCCTAACCCCAACTTGCCAAAACTATAGTTTGTTAACAACAAATTTGTGAGTGATTGAAAGATGAGTTTTAATGACTCCAACCTAAGTGTGTGTATACCTCTGGTTTCAACTGTATGTACGTACACACGGTTTATAAATTAGGCCCCTGACTTTCCGCGCAGCCCCCAGGCAAGGTCAAATGCCTGAATAGATCTGAGTCTTTGGTCAAGTCAGAGTGCAGGACCCATATGCAGGTGCCAGGAGGGGTTATGAGGAATTGCTTCATTTAGTTATTTTGTCTTCTCAAAGGTTAAGAAGGTTGAGTGGTGGTGACACTGGTAGTCGCGTCAACGGCAAAGCCCAGTGTTAGAGACTATGAACTCTGTGGTGTCAGTAAACTATTTTATTTACTGTTGGAGAACATAACGTTACCACTGACCTCTCTCTATTGAAAATGTTGCATTTTTTGTTTTCGTTCCGTTTTTGTTCCGCCTTTGGTTGACAGCAAACCCAGGGCATTGTGCGCTCTTCCATTGGCGCCCAGAAGAGAGGTTTGTTTATCGAATTTCCCCCTTGTTTGTCACACAATCAGGATAACCTCAGCGTCGTCTCAACCTCTCCCACCCCCGAGCCTCTGCGATGACTCATCATTATGTTTCTCCCTCTCTTTCTCCCGTGGATGGTGTTGAGACTGAGAGGGGGCTGAAAACACAGGAGCCTGCGAGAAACATCGGCTCCTTGAATTATGGATGTGTGAGTCCTGTAGGAAGAAGTGCTTAACCTTGTGCCGTGCTCGGTGGTGCAATAGAAACGTCCAGTGCTGCTGCTAACAACATGCCTGCCTGGTGGTTGGTGGTCCTGCGGCCCTAGGAGTGGCGACAGTGGCAGGGTACCCAAGCAAGGGCCAAAATCTGCCCCCTAAAAGGTACCCTATTGTGCGATTCCACGCCAACGGGAGCAAAAAATTTTTTGGGGTATCTAAGACTGTTCTGGCAATTCTTAGAAACGTCCTTGAGAGGAAGGATGTTAGACACACTTTTTACATTTGTATCACAATTTATAGATTTTTGAATCACGATGTATGCATAGTGATCCCTGAACCGTACATGATACAGACAACACCTTGGTGTCGTTATACTCATTATAGTGGGCTCTAACATATGGAGTACGTCTACATTCTGAATTACACATTTTCACGTGAAAAATATTTAGATGAATATCTCAAAACTATCGTTTTTGATTTTGCTTATTTGTTTAGAAATATTGTCTGGAACCATATACTCTTCAAACTCCAGAGTGGGCTCTCTGGTACTTTTATTGAAATGACCCATTTTTGACATAGAAATTTACATTTTAGGTCATTAACCAATCACAGCCCTCTTTTAGGATTGCATATTCAGCAAATCACCAGCAGAAGGAATTCCCTTTGATTCTATTTGCCATCCACTGTGTTGGTGGTGCTCATAAAATTGATCAGAACTTTTAGCAGAGAGCCCCCTGGACATTTGATGTACTTGTCGATGATATTTTTTCCAAACAAAAGAATCAAAAAGGGGTCGTTTTAAAATATTCATATTTTTAATGTTGGATAAATGCATTGGAAAATGTGTATTTCAGAATCTAAACATATTCCATATGTTGGAGAACACTCTAAGGAGCACAATGACACCAGTATGTTGTCTGTATCATGTAGGGTACACGGATCGTCAGGTCTTACAGGAGGCATGTATAGGTCTATAAAAGGGCCTAAAATGGCCACTTTAATCATGATTTTCTTCAAAAAATGGTTTGCCATACTAATGTAAAAAGCATGTCAAACATCCTTCCTCTCACTTAAGTTTCTATGTGAGACTTGCCAGAACAATCTGAGGTATCAAAAATATTTTCCGCTTCGGTGACATTTGGGACACACCCAATATCACACACCTCATCTCCGGAACCACAGGAGGGAAATTGAGGTGGAGGAAATTGTGGCTGTTTCTTGGGTAAAGCTACCATTAGATCCCTGTGTATCTGGATGGGCAATAAGGCCTACAGAGAGTGCTTCTGAGCTCTGACACAGTATGAAATTTGTGCTTTTCACCACGTTCTCCTATAATAAACCAAGATGGCCGTTTAGGACTGAGGAAAACAGTACCTGGCCTTTCAGGCCATTCTCTCTGACAACTGTCTCAGCCTTTTGGCTTTGTCAATAGTGAATATGAGGTCTTATCATATCTGTGGGTGCTGGTAGTTCTGAGACTATTTTATTTGACTGAGGCACAAATAGGAATAGTTTCAGTATAATGTCACAGTTGAATTTTTGGAGCACAAGCTGGCAGTGAAATGTATGCGCCACAAGCCTCCGTTCTTTTTTTTTACATCCTTGTGGATATCTCACAGCCAGGATGGCCCCAATCAGTATTCAAGCAGACAGCCCCGACAGACATTGACGCTGTGCCAGTATTTATGTCGCCGGAAAAGTTTCTCCCTCTATCTTCGAGGCAAATTTATCGCAAGTCTCCCCAGAATGTGACGGGTGGAACTGTGTGATTAATTTGGCCAGTCGTTTTTTAATGTGCTCCGGGATGCGTAGCACTTATTGTCTTCCCCCACACGTCTATTACCAAATCTGCAACAACAAAAAAAATCCTGAAGCCGCCTGTCTCCCTCCTCAGCCCTGTTGCCTCATTCCAGGTCTGAGATTTGGGGTCGTCTTGGGGCTAGCCTAGCACTGAGACCCGACCCGGGTCCAGTCTGTACTGGTGTTTCTCTCTTCTGTCAAAATACATCTCCTGCTCCTAAAGTGTTGAAAGCTGTGTAAATGTCAAAACCATCCATCTGAGGTGTGGAGGGGAGGAGAGGGAAGGGAGACTGAGCCATCCGGTGAAGCTATTCCCTGATTTCTTCTCACTGCGGCAGCGGTTGCCAGGTGCAGATGTTGCTCCTCGCTCCGCCTGCCTCTGAACCAGTAGCCAGGTTTTCTCTATCTTCTCTCATTTTTTTCTTTTTTGGTGGGGGTTGTTTTTGAATATCCATGAGAGGGTGGATCCGCTGGGGCTCCTGTCAGGGAATTTTGCGAGCAACATATCTCTCGGTTTTTAACAACGTCCCCTCTGACTGGCCTGGCCTGCTGTCCTGCTGTTGGTTAGGGGAGGTTGGTGTGTTTGTGGTTTTCCATTTTTACCCATTTGGCTGATGTGTTCTCTTTCCTGGCTTGGCCCTAGTTGACTGCTACAGCACAGAGGATCTCTTCTAAGTTGAACAGCGAGAGAACCCTGTTGCACAGGAAGGCATTGGCCTAATGCAGCCCCCACTGTAGCCCTTCCCCACATCGGCGCAATGTAGACCTAGCATAGACTCGGTGTAGACCTATAATAGTATGTAGTTATAACCTGGACCCATGCTAACCAAACACAGCCCTGACAGACCTCTTTCATCTCCTCAGGAGCCACCACCATGTCCCCACTATGTGTTTAATGCTTTTGTTTTTTTGTTGTCACTTTTGACTAGAAACTCCTATCCTGCTGAGAACAACCCCATCCTTCCTCTAGTCCTCTATTTACACTCTGCTGCAGGAAATGTCTCTTAAAGAGATTGGTGAGGTGGGGGGATGAGAGCCCTGCTGTGCTATTTCGATATTATTTTTCCTTCTCCTCCTCTCCAGTGCACTGGCAGCAGCACTCTGTGGCTCCCTTATCCTCTGCTCTCATCCTCATCCTCAGTAAGACCAGCCTGCAGGTCTGTGCTTGGGGAATTCAGCTGCAGCCAGAATCCACCTGTTCCTCTCCACCGCACATGCAGGGCTTCAGCCCGGCCCCAATAACAGGGGGAAGTAGCATCACTGTGTGAGCCGCCCGGCAGCAGCAGGCAGCCGTTGTGGTGCATACTAAGAACACATTTCTCCCAGTTCCCTGGGTATGATCTCAAACCAGGATCCATTTACTTCCAGGCGCAATGTCAACAGGCAAATCTAGGAGAAAGTCTGCAGTTTTTTTGAATGTGGTGATTTTTAAAAAACAAATGACTTGTGAGAGAGAGACAAATGCTGCTTGATTACAGGTTGTGTTGAGTCAGTAACAGGCTCATCTGGGTAGAAATGTGTGACAATCAATTTGCAGAGAACTCCCCATGCTGAATGGGAAGTTGATTGACAGGGAGCCTTAGCCACTTCCAGTTTCTTTAATACCACGTACCTATAATGTATTTTGACAAGTAAAGCCCTGAAATTAGGGTTTGCAAACATTCCCTGGAGAATTAAGGTACAGACAGCAAGCAGGCTTTTTTTCTCTAATCCTGAACTCACACACATAGACATGTGCATACACACACACACCCACACACACACACACACACACACACACACACACACACACACACACACACACACACACACACACACACACACACACACACACACACTGATTGTATACAATGGAACATTTAAACATGCTTTCCAAAGTCAGGGCCATTTGATTTCCTGTCTTTCCCTCTCTTTCTCATTCTCTTTCTGTTTCTCTCTTGCTATATATATATATATATATGTGTGTCTGTGTCTCCCAGTCTCTCTCTATCATTCACTCACTGCCTCTACTATCAACAATGGCCAGTTATAGAAAGGAAATCAATGCATTAATAAGTGTGTTCTCTCTTTTCCATTGATCTGGCCTCCAGTGTAAATGTTTCGACTCCCTTTCTTCTGGAAGAATGGCTTAAAATGGAAGGTTAGGACTTCAGCATGGCCTTAAGATGTTATATAGACAGATGTAAAACGCACACACACGGTCATTCATATCATGTTGAGCCACAGAATCTCTTGACTTTACCACTCTCCCCAGTCAGAGAAAGTCTTCTGCCATTCACCCACAGAATGGGAAGATTCAAGGGCATAAGAGTAGCTCTCTGGAGACATCCTTACCTCTGGACTGTATCAGGCTTGGGTTCAAATACTATTTGAAATCATTTCAAATACTTAAGCTGGGCTTGATTGAGTTTTCCAGTTGCAATAGAACAAATAGAATAGTCGCAAAAGTGCAAACCCCGCCCCGACCTGCACTTCCAGGCAGACTAAAGCAAATGCTAACTGTTTTTGAAAGATTTCGCCTAGTATTTGAACCCAGGTCTGGTCTGTAGTGCTGATTGGTACTCGTTACTTAATTATACATTTAGACCCACCACGCTACAACACAAAGGGCCGCTGTGCCTCTTTTGACCCAAAGTCTCCCTTTGTGCCGGGGCTCTGAAAAGGAGTTAAACAAAATAAAGAGGGGCACTTAAATATGTTGCCACAGAAACTTAATTGACAGATTGAAGCCAGGCCGGCAGTGTTTTTCGGGGGGACCTTCTCTTCTTCTCTTCTCCATGGCTCTTTGCGTGAATAGCTTTTCTCTTTTCTCCCTGGCTCCCCCACTGTGAGGTCCAGGAGGTCTGACCAACCGGTCCACTCCTGTTTCCACAACTTCACTTCCCATTGTAGTGAGAGAGGAGCGACCTGGAGGAGCATTTATTCACTATTAACACCTAATGAACGTGAGAAATGGAAGTAGAGATTAAATGAGAGATCAGCTTTTGTGCCTTTATAAAGGGATGCTAGCCATGCAGGAGACAAGTGGTTATATACATTGTGGGCATAATTGCACATTTGCATTTCAAAAGTTTTAGTCCTTTTTTAGAACCAAATGTGAAATACATTCATGTTAACATACTAAGGTAGAATGTTGGTTATAGGATATGATGGTCTGATGATGTGTGGAAAGCACAATTCATATTCTAATCAAAAGAGTGAAGGACACTTTTCTGTTGATTGCAAAATGGACACGCGACACTCTATACTGATATGTGTTTTCCACTTTTTGTAAACTATGGTATTTGCACAGAAAACTCAAGAATAGCGTTATTGTATTGTATTGTGTACTCCTTTAGAACCCTGAAAGCTCTCTCAAACGCGACACTTTCTCTCCCTTCATCTCCCTTCATTTGTGTTGAAAGCTGTCACTGAACAAGAAGTCTCCCATAAAAATAACATCTGCACTGATTATGAGGTTGTTGGTGGTGGTGGGGGGGGGGGGGGGGGATAAAATGAATAATTCCTCATGTTTTCCCTTCCTCTTCCCTTGCAGTGTGACAGCGAGAGTGACGTTGATGACAAGGTACGACTTTTTTCTGTTTATCTTTCCCCACCACATCACTTGTACTTGAGGAGTTGTGAATAACAAATGTTGAGTTCCCGACTGAAGAAGAAAAGTGAGAGGAGATGAGGAGGAGCTATAATGGAGCCACAACGCTGCTGGTCCCACTACTGTTGAGCATTTGCGTCCCACAGATAAGTAACAGAAAAGAAAGAAACTAACAAGGAAAACACACAGGCAACTGCCAAAATAAAGGAAACCGCAACTTAACGTGTCTTTAGAGGGCGGTGGGCCAGTTTAGATTCAGTCAAAATCACATGTTATTTGCTACATGCTTTGTAAATAAATAACAGTTGTGCACTATCAGTGAAATGCTTACTTACGGGCCCTTCCCAACAATGCAGAGAGAAAGACAATAGAGAAGTAATAGACAAGTAAAAAACGTAATAATGAAAGTAATAATAAAAACAAAATGAAATATGATAACATGGCAATATACAAGGAGCACCAGTTCAATGTGCAGGGTTGCCAGATAATCGAGGTAGATATGTACATTAGGGCTGACCCCATGTGGTCAACTGGTCGATTGATTGGTCGATAGCTGTTGGTCGACCGAGATTTCTTTAGTCAAGCATATAGCAACAACATTTTGTTTTAATCAAGGTGCAACAAGACGCCTGTCTGATTCGCGCCTAGAGACTAATCCATTGTGGAGGCCGTGGGAATGGGACAGTCCATCACTCTTAAGACATGTGCCACAGAAATTGTATATGGTTCTATTACATGCCTTAATTGCCTAAGAATTGTGAGGAGAGAGGAAACCCCAACTTATTTAGGTCTATAATCAAAAGCCTGACTGTTAAATGTGCCTGACTTTATGCATCATCCATATACAGCACCAGTCAAATGTTTGGACACACCTACTCATTCCCTGCTTTTTCTTTGTTTGACTATATTCTACATTGCAGAATAATAGTGAAGACATCAAAACTATGAAATAACACATATGGAATCATCTAGTAACCCCAAAAAATATCGATTTTAGATTCTTCAAAGTAGCCACCCTTTGCCCTGATGACAGCTTTGTACACTCTTGGCATTCTCTCAACCAGCTTCATGAAGTAGTCATCTAAAATGCAAAAAATAAATTGATTGGTCGACCAGTATTTTTGTTGAGGTCAGGGACACCCCTAGTGTACATACAGTATAACGAGACATAAAGTGGCAGATAGTAAACAGTAGCAGCAGCATATGTGATGAGTCAAAAAAGTTGGTGCAAAAAGGGTTCAATGCAGATAGTATAAATGCAGATAGTATAAATGCAGATAGTATAAATGCAGATAGTATAAATGCAGATAGTATAAATGCAGATAGTATAAATGCAGATAGTATAAATGCAGATAGTATAAATGCAGATAGGTAGCTATTTGGTGAACTATTTACAGTGCCTTCACACCCCTTGACTTTTTCCACATTTTGTTTTGTTACAGCTTGAAGATTTTGTGTCACTGGCCTACACACAATACCCTATAATGTCAAAGTTAAATTATGTTTTTTGAAACATTTACTAATTAATACAAAAGGAAAGCTGAAATGTCTTGAGTCAATAAGTATTCAACCCCTTTGTTAAATTATGGACAGTATGTGTCATGTACTGTCATGTTGTCTTGTCTCTGTCCTTTCCCTTCACCCTGTCTCCCTCTGCTGGTCGTGTTAGGTTACCTTTTCTCCCCCGCTTTCCCCCAGCTGTCCCTTGTCTCCTCTAACTACCCATTCACCCCGTTCCCCACCTGTTCCCTTTTTCCCTCTGATTAGGTCCCTATATCTCTCTCTGTTTCTGCTCCTGTCCTTGTCGGATTCTTGTTTGTTTGTGTCATTCATGCCTGAACCAGACTGCCGTCATGTTTGCTGTAACCTTGTCCTGTCCTGTCGGAATCTGCCGGTCCATCTGAGCCTACCTATGTTTGGTAATTAAAGAAGCTCTGTTTAAGTTGATTCGCTTTTGGGTCCTCATTCACGCACCGTAACAGAAGAATCCGACCAAGAATGGACCCAGCGACTTCGGATCCTCTCCACTCAGCCGTCGAGATCCAGGGAGCGATGCTAGGCAGACACAAGCAGGAATTGTCTGCTGCTCGACATGCCGTTGAGACCCTGGCCACCCAAGTCTCCAACCTCACAGAACAGGTTCACCATCTCCGCCTCGATCCACCGGCCACTTCCAGGGCTTTCGAATCTCCGGAGCCCAGAATCAATAACCCGCCGTGTTACTCTGGGGAGCCCACTGAATGCCGCTCGTTCCTCACCCAGTGTGATATTGTGTTTTCTCTCCAGCCCAACACTTACTCCAGGAGCACTGCTCGTGTCGCCTACGTCATATCTCTCCTTATTGGACGGGCTCGTGAGTGGGGCACGGCAATCTGGGAGGCAAGGGCTGAGTGTACTAACCAGTATCAAGACTTTAAGGAGGAGATGATACGGGTTTTTGATCGATCTGTTTTTGGGGAGGAGGCTTCCAGGGCCCTGTCTTCCCTATGTCAAGGCAATCGATCCATAACAGACTACTCTATTGAGTTTCGCACTCTTGCTGTCTCCAGTGGCTGGAACGAGCCGGCCTTGCTCGCTCGTCTTCTGGAGGGTTTCCGCGCAGAGGTAAAGGATGAGATTCTCTCCCGGGAGGTTCCTTCCAGCGTGGATTCCTTGATTGAACTCGCTATTCGCATTGAGCGACGGGTTGATCTTCGTCACCGAGCTCGTGGAAAGGAGCTCGCGCTCTCCGTCGCCTCCCTCTCCGCATCACTACCATCTTCCTCTGCCGGCTCGGGTGCTGAGCCCATGCAGCTGGGAGGTATCCGCATCTCGACTAAGGAGAGGGAATGGAGAATCACCAACCGCCTCTGTCTCTATTGCGGTGCCGCTGGTCATTTTGTCACTTCATGTCCAGTAAAAGGCCAGAGCTCGTCAGTAAGCGGAGGGCTACTGGTGAGCGCTACTACTCCTGTCTCTCCTTCAAGATCCTGCACTACCTTGTCGGTCCATCTACGCTGGACCGGTTCGTCAGCTTCCTGCAGTGCCTTAATAGACTCTGGGGCGGAGGGCTGTTTTATGGACGAGACCTGGGCTCGGGAACATGACATTCCTCTCAGACAGTTAAAGGAGCCCACGGCCTTGTTCGCCCTGGATGGTAGTCCTCTCCCCAGGATTCAGCGTGAGACGCTACCTTTAACCCTCACTGTTTCTGGTAATCATAGTGAAACCATTTCTTTTTTAATTTTTCGTTCACCTTTTACACCTGTTGTTTTGGGCCATCCCTGGCTAGTTTGTCATAATCCTTCCATTAATTGGTCTAGTAATTCTATCCTCTCCTGGAACGTCTCTTGTCATGTGAAATGTTTAATGTCTGCTATCCCTCCTGTTTCCTCTGTCTCTTCTTCACAGGAGGAGCCTGGTGATTTGACAGGGGTGCCGGAGGAATATCACGATCTGCGCACGGTATTCAGTCGGTCCAGGGCCACCTCTCTTCCTCCACACCGGTCGTATGATTGTAGTATTGATCTCCTTCCGGGAACCACCCCCCCCCCGGGGTAGACTATACTCTCTGTCGGCTCCCGAACGTAAGGCTCTCGAGGATTATTTGTCTGTAGCTCTTGACGCCGGTACCATAGTCCCCTCCTCCTCTCCCGCCGGAGCGGGGTTTTTTTTTGTCAAGAAGAAGGACGGGTCTCTGCGCCCCTGCATAGATTATCGAGGGCTGAATGACATAACAGTGAAGAATCGTTATCCGCTTCCTCTTATGTCTTCAGCCTTCGAGATCCTGCAGGGAGCCAGGTTTTTCACTAAGTTGGACCTTCGTAACGCTTACCATCTCGTGCGCATCAGGGAGGGGGACGAGTGGAAGACGGCGTTTAACACTCCGTTAGGGCACTTTGAATACCGGGTTCTTCCTTTCGGCCTCGCTAACGCTCCAGCTGTCTTTCAGGCATTAGTCAATGATGTCCTGAGAGACATGCTGAACATCTTTGTTTTCGTTTACCTTGACGATATCCTGATTTTTTCACCGTCACTCCAGATTCATGTTCAGCACGTTCGACGTGTCCTCCAGCGCCTTTTAGAGAATTGTCTTTTTGTGAAGGCTGAGAAGTGCACTTTTCATGCCTCCTCCGTCACATTTCTCGGTTCTGTTATTTCCGCTGAAGGCATTAAGATGGATCCCGCTAAGGTCCAAGCTGTCATTGATTGGCCCGTCCCTAAGTCACGCGTCGAGCTGCAGCGCTTTCTCGGCTTCGCGAACTTCTATCGTCGTTTCATCCGTAATTTCGGTCAGGTGGCAGCTCCTCTCACAGCCCTTACTTCTGTCAAGACGTGCTTTAAGTGGTCCGTTTCCGCCCAGGGAGCTTTTGATCTCCTCAAGAATCGTTTTACATCCGCTCCTATCCTTGTTACACCTGACGTCTCTAGACAGTTCGTTGTCGAGGTTGACGCGTCAGAGGTGGGAGTGGGAGCCATCCTTTCTCAGCGCTCCCTCTCTGACGACAAGGTCCACCCATGCGCGTATTTTTCTCATCGCCTGTCGCCGTCGGAACGTAACTATGATGTGGGTAACCGCGAACTGCTCGCCATCCGGTTAGCCCTAGGCGAATGGCGACAGTGGTTGGAGGGGGCGACCGTTCCTTTTGTCGTTTGGACTGACCATAGGAACCTTGAGTACATCCGTTCTGCCAAACGACTTAATGCGCGTCAGGCGCGTTGGGCGCTGTTTTTCGCTCGTTTCGAGTTCGTGATTTCTTATCGTCCGGGCTCTAAGAACACCAAGCCTGATGCTTTGTCTCGTCTCTTCAGTTCTTCAGTAGCCTCCACTGACCCCGAGGGGATTCTCCCTGAGGGGCGTGTTGTCGGGTTGACTGTCTGGGGAATTGAGAGGCAGGTAAAGCAAGCGCTCACTCACACTCCGTCGCCGCGCGCTTGTCCTAGGAACCTTCTTTTCGTTCCCGTTCCTACTCGTCTGGCCGTTCTTCAGTGGGCTCACTCTGCCAAGTTAGCCGGCCACCCTGGCGTTCGGGGTACGCTTGCTTCCATTCGCCAGCGTTTTTGGTGGCCCACCCGGGAGCATGACACGCGTCGTTTCGTGGCTGCTTGTCCGGTAACTCTCCTCCTGCCGGCCGTCTCAGGCCGCTTCCTATTCCCTCTCGACCGTGGTCTCACATCGCCTTAGATTTTGTCACCGGACTGCCTTCGTCAGCGGGGAAGACTGTTATTCTTACGGTTGTCGATAGGTTCTCTAAGGCGGCTCATTTCATTCCCCTTGCTAAGCTTCCTTCTGCTAAAGAGACGGCACAAATCATCATCGAGAATGTTTTCAGAATTCATGGCCTTCCGTCAGACGTCGTTTCGGACAGAGGTCCGCAATTCACGTCTCAATTTTGGAGGGAGTTTTGCCGTTTGATTGGGGCTTCCGTCAGTCTCTCTTCCGGCTTTCACCCCCAGTCTAACGGTCAAGCAGAACGGGCCAATCAGACTATTGGTCGCATCTTACGCAGTCTTTCTTTTCGCAACCCTGCGTCTTGGTCAGAACAGCTCCCCTGGGCAGAATACGCCCACAACTCGCTTCCTTCGTCTGCGACCGGGCTATCTCCTTTTCAGAGTAGCCTCGGGTACCAGCCTCCGTTGTTCTCATCTCAGTTCGCCGAGTCCAGCGTCCCCTCCGCTCAGGCTTTTGTCCAACGTTGCGAGCGCACCTGGAAGAGGGTCAGGTCTGCACTTTGCCGTTATAGGGCGCAGACTGTGAGAGCTGCTAATAAGCGTAGAACGAAGAGCCCTAGATATTGTCGCGGTCAGAGAGTTTGGCTCTCCACTCAGAACCTTCCCCTTAAGACGGCTTCTCGCAAGTTGACCCCGCGGTTCATTGGTCCATTCCGTATCTCTCAGGTCATTAATCCTGTCGCAGTGCGACTTCTTCTTCCGCGATATCTTCGTCGCGTCCACCCGGTCTTCCATGTCTCCTGTGTTAAGCCCGTTCTTCGCGCCCCCGCTCGTCTTCCCCCCCCCCCCCCCATCCTTGTCGAGGGCGCACCTATCTACAGGGTCCGTAAAATCTTGGACATGCGTCCTCGGGGCCGTGGTCATCAGTACCTAGTTGACTGGGAGGGGTACGGTCCTGAGGAGAGGAGTTGGGTTCCCTCTCGGGACGTGCTGGACCGTGCGCTGATTGATGATTTCCTCCGTTGCCGCCAGGTTTCCTCCTCGAGTGCGCCAGGAGGCGCTCGGTGAGTGGGGGGGTACTGTCATGTACTGTCATGTTGTCTTGTCTCTGTCCTTTCCCTTCACCCTGTCTCCCTCTGCTGGTCGTGTTAGGTTACCTTTTCTCCCCCGCTTTCCCCCAGCTGTCCCTTGTCTCCTCTAACTACCCATTCACCCCGTTCCCCACCTGTTCCCTTTTTCCCTCTGATTAGGTCCCTATATCTCTCTCTGTTTCTGCTCCTGTCCTTGTCGGATTCTTGTTTGTTTGTGTCATTCATGCCTGAACCAGACTGCCGTCATGTTTGCTGTAACCTTGTCCTGTCCTGTCGGAATCTGCCGGTCCATCTGAGCCTACCTATGTTTGGTAATTAAAGAAGCTCTGTTTAAGTTGATTCGCTTTTGGGTCCTCATTCACGCACCGTAACAGTATGTGGATATAATATTTAGAATATGTAGGATAGAAAACTATATTGTCACGCCCTGACCTTAGAGATCCTTTTTATGTCTCTATTTCGGTTTGGTCGGGGCGTGAGTTGGGGTGGGCATTCTATGTTTTGTGTTTCTATGATTTTCTATTTCTATGTTTTGGCCGGGTATGGTTCTCAGGGACAGCTGTCTATCGTTGTCTCTGATTGGGAACCATACTTATGTGCCCTTTTTCCCACCTGTGTTTGTGGGAGGTTAACTTTGTTTGATGGCACATAGCCTGAAGCTTCATGGTTTGTTTTGTATTGGTTATTGTCTTATCGGCGTAATTTTGAATAAAATAAAATGTACGCTCACCGCGCTGCACCTTGGTTCAGTTCCTTCAATAGCCGTGACATATATATATATATATATATATATATATATATATATATATATATATATATGTACGCGGTGAGCGTATATCCTTCAACAGAGGTGACATATATATATATATATATATATATATATATATATATCATCTCATCAAAAGAAAATGTACGCTCAACACGCTGCACCTTGGTCCAGTTCCTTCAACAGCAACAGCCGTGACATATATACACCACCCCCCTTGAGCTTACCTGACACTGCCGTTCTGTCCTGCCGATTGTATATTATCCATGTCCTTGATCATCCACGTTTCCGAGAAACATAGGATATCACAGCTCACATCAGCCTCTATATCGCCGTCTCTTTCTCTTCCGAGTGTCAGGGATTAGTGCCTGGCCAGGGGTGAGCAGTATGCCGCCGACTCGTTGAAGTTGAAATGTTCATCCAAATCGAGGTGAGTGATCGCTGTTCTGATGTCCAGAAGATATTTTCAGTCGTAGGAAATGATGGTGGACACATTATGTACTAAAAGAGTTAAGATCAGGGCAAAAATACACACAAAATAGCGGAATTGGTCAGGAGCTCGGAAAATGTTACGCTATACACTGTACACTCCAGCGCCATTCTGGCAAAGATTCTACAAGTGTCTGGAACTCTTGTTGGAGGGATGCACACACATTTGGTGTTTTGTTGATGGCGGTGGAAAACGCTGTCTCTGTTGCCGCTCCAGAATCTCCCACAAGTGTTCAATTGGGTTGAGATCTGGTGACTGAGACGGCAATGGCATAGAGTTAACATTGTTTTCATGCTCAAAAAATCTTTCCGTTACCACTCGTGCCCTTTGGATGGATTCATTGTCATCCTATGGGGGCGTAACCATGGTAGCCAAAATAATAGCCTGCCTAGCATTTTTTATGTACTTGATGGGATGTTAACTGCGTAATTAACTCAGGTACCACAACTGTGTGGAAGCACCTGCTTTCAATAACCTTTGTATCCCTCATTTACTCAAATGTTCCCATTATTAGTTTTTCACAACGCAAATTATAACACTGCTTTTATAGGTGTAAGAGAATGTTGCGTCTTTCAATTTGCAACTCCTTTAACCTCAATGATAACCCCAGACTGCGTACAACATGTATCACATTTTATATACAGTACAACAATGTGACGCAAATCTAGATAATAAATGTCATTGATCACTCTATTATGTAGATTTGAGTTATCATATTCCAATTAATTTCATGCAGAAAATACACTACTGATGTCCCTAATATCCTAGGGATAGCATTGCAGCATGTACAGTATCACAGTCTTTATGTTGTTAAATGGCAGATTTGCCCAGTTACCATCAGTTATTCGGCTTCTGTCAGTCTTTTTGACAGCTGTTGGCCATCGTCTATACAGAGTATTTGTAATAATATCAATTTCACAACTGTACACTTGTTTACTTGGGTGGCTGGCTTGTTCATCTATGGTTTCCTCCACCACCACCTGCAGCCATTCCACCATGAACCACCAATGGGAGCCTCACACATCTTAATTCCCCCGCAGTTTAGCAATTACTCCCTGGTAAATGAATGAGATAGCATGCCTAATCTCCTGTAAGCTTATCTCCCAGTTCTGTGGAAATGTCGGCTCCGCTCGCCCTATAAATAATACATTGATAGCAGCATAATTTGCATGAACTGTAGCTTTGGCAAGTCAATAGGCTTTTATCTCTTCATTGAACCAAAAAGTGAGTGAATGAGTGAGTGTGGGAAGGGGAGCCTCTCTCTCACCCGTCAGTTTGACATGACAGGAAGGGAGTTTTCAGGGCCTGTCAGTTTCCATACAGCTCCCTGGCATCACTATGGGTGAGGAGGGGGAGGGGAGAGGAAGGAACTACTCTACAGACAGAAGCCCCCACCTCTGTATCCTCAGATCAACCCTCCCTCTCTGTTTGCTGTTCTGTGTCTATCCATACCCCTACCTCCTACACCTGCCACATGGTAGGTTCATTGCTAATTTGAAATAGAAATGCCATATGTGTTATGTCAGGGGGTTGTTTTAACTATGTACGTGTTGTTCACAACATGTGGAAGCAATTACTGAGTTGCTGGAAATTCAAAGAGTGTGTTTTCTCTCTTTCTCCAGAAAGGCTAATCTATCAGAACCTTTTTTTAAAAATCTATTCAGTGAACGCATAGGGAATGGGGTGGGGTTGGTCCATGTGAGTGCAGTAGTCTCTGGACTTGACTGGCGGTAGTTAACTCCAGGCAGTCATGGGGCCTCGGAAAAAATGTGCCACTGTCCATAGAAACCAGACAGAGCTGACGTACATCACAGTGGAGCCGTTGTGAATTCCTAAAGTACTCCTCTCTGAAAGAGCACCATGTCTTACATGTTCATTACATGAGCTAAAAAAGAATGTCTGTGTTTGGGTAAGGACCGTAGTAAACGGACCTCTTCTAGATCGAGGAAATGGAGAGGACTATTAACATCATCAAGATGACAGAGTGGCATCCATAGAAAATTGAATGATGAGGGTCAGAGAGAGATGGAAAAAAATATATCTTGACAAGCCATCAGTGGAGTCAAATCACCAGTGTAAAATTGGTTTTCATGAAGGAAAGACAAACACTGTCATTTGTAATTGGCCACACTTACAATAACTCTGTCTGTTTAATTTCTAGCATGTTAACTGCAACAGGTGCTGCCAACAATGGCTGCTTTCTTTCACTTCACATCAGCAGCCACCTGAACACCCACATTGTCAGGATTTAACAGATTACATCAATTAGAATATTGCTTGCAGGTGTGCCCGTTTGGTGCAATCAGTTACAGTTATTTGAATAAAACTGTCTGGTAGCCAGGCTGGTGTATGGTATTGCAGGCCAGCCTGGGTAGATACGAGCATGTCGTAAAACCATTATATTCAAACACACAACAGATAAGACTGCAGATGTATTCCAATGTATTCCCGTGTTGTTGTTTTTTAGATTGCTCGGTAACCTCTGAGTCCTATGTTGTCAGTGGGGATGTTTATGTAGATTCACCTGCATGGCTGTGCCTGCCCCAGATATAGGTCTACAGGCCTACTCAGATTGTTTTCTCATCGCTCGTATTTCCTCCATGGAGCCTAGCCCTCTGTTTAAAGAAATGTGTAATTTTCCTCCATTATCCCAACATGTTTGACAATGAACAGTATTCAAAGTCAGAAATAGTATCCTTGACCCTGAATAACCCACCAAATAACCCCCTGCTGTGGCCTGAAGCGTAGCTCAGATGATTACGATGATTTCTCTTTTATGGAGAGCATAATGAAGTCTCTGTGTTGTTTCAACTATTAAAACGTGGGTGTGTGTGCGGGCGTGCATGCATGTGTGTTTGTAGCCTGGCTAAATTAAATGTTCATGAAGAGGGCTAACCGCGTGCTTGAAGAATTGCCTCCACAACAGCAGGACCTGTGTGTAAACAAACCCTGTTGTACTGTCACAGGCATTTTAGTGGAATATGAAGGGCCCAGTAGATTGTATCAGGGTCAAATGAGTTCAACTCATCCTATTCTGGGCGGTCGGCTCTCTGTGACTCTATTGATGACATATTATTTATGTCTGTCGAGTGGTTCATACAAAGCATGTGTTACCCATTAGCCTGCTTTACACTAAAATCTGTTCCTCAATGGCACTGTTTGTCTAAGGTTGATGTTTGATCAAACAGGACGTCACCAACTTAGCCACTCAATTTATTTTTAACAATATTTAATGTAATTGTGAATCAGATTGTATGTGTTAATTTACTTTATTCCGTTTATTTTTGCAGGGAAAGTGGACATTAACCCCCTATAGTCGATTGACGCACCGGTTCTAAGATTCATCTAAACGTAACTGGTACCGGTTCTAAAAATATATGGAAGTAAGGGGTTAAATATGTGACTGACCGGCTCAATTCGGTCTAAAATATTGTTTGTTACATTAGATAAAAATAGAGACTCTATCTAGCTAGAAAATGGTATATCATACACTGCAGTTGAGGAACAATGGGAAAGTAATTCTGCTTTAAAAGTTGATGAACTTGTAACCCCACTTTTAAGAAACTGGCACTTGAATGTTTTGGTACACCTACTGGAGAGCTCTTCTTTGTCTACACCCATTCATTCACACCCTCTTAAGCCTTAGCCCCACCCATCTCTTAAAAGGATTCACATGTGAGGCCATGTGCTAAACAGAGGGAGTAAGGTAGTGTAGTAAACAACCAAAGATTTCAAGACTAAAAGTGGTGAAAGTAGTAGCAAAAATACACTATCTAGTCCTTGGCCAATATCCTAATCCAATTTTGGTGCAGGTCATGTTTTTCTTCGCATAAATGTTTCTAGTAAACACACACTATATTAAATAAAAGTTTATTTGTCACATGCACTGGATACAGAAAGAGTAAACGGTATAGTGTAATGGTTACTTGCATATTTGCATATTAGTAATATCAAAAATAGTGTCCAGATATATATTGTATAAATATTTGAGAATTATTAGATGATTCTTACTCAGACACACCTGTTCAAATTGATGGGTCATGTGAAAGAAACCATCCCCCAGCCACATCTAGCTAAGTGGTTGAGTCACTATTGTTTAGACATGTACACATGTTCATGAAATACAATAGATTACAATAATTACCCCCAGACACACCTGGTTAACTTGATGGGTCATGAAATCATCTGGCAAAGTGGAGTCTTTTGTTTAGACATGTAGCTAGATAGCTAAACAATTAACCTAATGTTGCTTTCAAGACAACTGGGAACTTGGAAAAATCAAAGTCAAATCATGACACCAGTGATCATCAGGTCGGAATGTCGGGTCTCTAGAAAGAGGCCCGAGTTCCCAAGTTGGAATTCCGAGTTGGATGACCGGTCAAAACTATTTTTTACCAGTCGGAGTTCCCAGTTGTCGTGAACACACTGAAATCGGAAGTTGAACATTTCCGAGTTCCCAGTTGTTTTGAATGCAGCGATAATCTCAACCCATACTACTAGCAATAGAAAAACTGATTGTCACAGCTAGCCACCATGCATGAATCTGCAGGTAGCTAAAGCTAACCAACTAGTTTCGATGTTAGCTAGCCAGATAACATTAGGCTATAACTAGCAATGCAAATGGCTTTCTGAGATACGAATAATATTAATACATAGATCATACACGTAATGTTAGCTAGCGAGCCAGCCAGCTAACGTTAGCTAGCTAGCTAACAGTACACTTTAACTTGCAATGAAAGTGACTTAATGACAACATTTTTTACTTATAATATCTGAAAATGTAGCTAGCTAGACTTACCCGTATAGATGGATGAACGCTTCTCCCTCTCTGTCACGAATGGCATGGTTGCCCTTAGTTTGACGATGTAATCCGGAAACAGGTGTTTTATACAACAGCCTTCTGTGTTCTCTTTTCAACTCCCTTCACATATTTGCCATCAAATGCCAGAATTTTCTCCATCTCCTTAGCTATCATATTCTGCTTCTACCAGGCATTCCACTGATTTTAAAACTCAGTCAACTTATTTTCCGTGACAACAACACTGTTGTTTTCCCCATCACTGTCATCAGAAGACTCATCAGAAGCTACATTTTGCAGTTCTTCATGATATCTTTCTAAAAAGCAGCTACTTTGCAGCTCATGTTATAGACAGAACCATGCTACATGGCAGACCAATTCATTATTCATTATCAAGAGTGTGCAAAGCTGTCATCAAGGCAAAGGGTGGCTACTTTGAAGAATCTCAAATATAAAATATATTTTGATTTGTTTAACACATTTATGGTTAGTACATGATTCCATATGTGTTATTTCATAGTTTTGATGTCTTCACTATTATTCTACAATGTAGAAAATAGTAAAAAAAATTAAAAAATTTTTAAAAAAAACTGAGTAGGTGTGTCCAAACCTTTGACTGGTACTGTATGTGTAAAAAAATATATTACAAAATCCTAAGTTTTATATCTCCTAGATATAATTATGATAAACACTTAACTTTGTTTCTTATTATTTATTTTTTGACTGTCTTTTTTGCCATATATAAATGTGTTATTCAGTGCATTTCTTTGGGCTGTAGTAGTAAAGGCCAAATTCAATATTTTAGACTTTTAAGAATGAATCAACTAAAAGTGCTGGTTCTAGCCAGCCGGCTAAATTTCGATCATAGTCCCTGGGCAGGTAATTGTTTTTAGGCTTAGTTATAGTGAAACGTGAATTCTCGTCATCATTTTGACAGTTTGTTGCAAAAGCAATATATTTTGGTCTATTTTAATAGTAATAGTTGCCCCTAGCAGTTCAACTCTACGTCATCTCAAACTCTCCCTTCTAGATGTTCTGGGTGGTACCACCTCAGGGCTTACTATAAAAGTAGGTGATGTTGCACAAAATTCAAAGGGCATTAAGGCACATTTCTTTATATGACCAAATTAAATGTTTTTGCTTACCGTTTCATATGCATCTATGTGCTTTTACGTAGAAAAACATGTAGGCTATGAGGATTCTACATTTATTTGTAGCTACATTTTGTTTTTTCTTTATTTAACTAGGCAAGTCAGTCAGAACAAATGATTATTTACAATGAAGGCCTACCCCTGCCAAACCCTAACCCGGACGACGCTGGGCCAATTGTGCGCCGTCCAATGGGACTTCCAATCACAGCCAGTTATGATACAGCCTGGAATTAAACCAGGGTCTGTAGTGATGCCTCTAGCACTGAAATGCAGTGCCTTAGACTGCTGCGCCACTCGGGAGGCCTCATCATTAAAAAAAAGAATGACAATGGTGGTCATCTTAAATCGTTTTATTTTTTTCACAACCACTATTACTGCTTGGTCTGCTAATATAGTTAGTTTATAGTTCAATGGTTGTGAGTTCTAATCCCACACGGGGCAGATATATTTTTGTAATTCTTTATTTACAATATTCATCCCATGCCCATACACTTGTAATTCTGAAAAGTGAAAGCATACCTGTGGGATTGCCCTGGTTGTAGTTGTAGTTTTTTACAGTGCATTCAGAAAGTATTCAGATCCCTTGACTTTTTCCACATTTTGTTACGTTACAGCCTTATTGTAAAATTTATTAAATTGTTTTTTCCACCCCATCAATCTACACACAATACCCCATAATGACAAAGCAAAAACTGTTTTATACAATTATAAATAAATAAAAATAAATTGCATTTACATAAGTAAGACCCTTTACTCAGTCCTTTGTTGAAGCACAATTGGCAGCGATTACAGTCGTCTTGGGTATGACCCTACAAGCTTGGCCCACCTGTATTTGGGGAGTTTCTCGCATTCTTTTCTGCAGATCCTCTCAAGCTCTATCAGGTTGGATGGGGAGCGTCGCTGCACAGCTATTTTCAGGTCTTTCCAGAGATGTCCGGTTAAGCTGGGCTCTGGCTTAGCCAGAGACTTGTCCCGAAGCCACTCCTGGTTTGGCTTGGCTATGTACTTAAGGTTTTTGTCCTGTTGGAAGGTGAACCTTCGCCCTAGTCTGATTTCCTGTGAGCTCTTGAGCAGGTTTTCATCAAGGATCTCTCTGCACTTTGCTCCGTTCATCTTTGCCTCGATCCTGACTAGTCTCCCAGTCCCTGCTGAAATGCATCCCCACAGCATGATTCTGCTACCACCGTACTTCACCGTAGTGATGGTGCCAGGTTTCTTCCAGACGTGACACTTGGCATTCAGGCCAAAGAGTTGAATCTTGTTTCTCAAGGTCTGAGAGTCTTTAGGTGCCTTTTGGCAAACTCCAAGCGAGCGGTCATGTGCCTTTTACTGAGGAGGGGCTTCTGTCTGGCCACTCTACCATAAACACCTGATTGGTGGAGTGCTGCAGAGATGGTTGTTATTCTGGAAGGTTCTACAATCTACACAGAGTTACTCTAGAGCTCTTTCAAAGTAACCATCAGGTTTTTGGTAATCTCCCTGACCAAGGCCCTTCTCCCCCAATTGCTCAGTTTGGCCGGGCATTCAGCTCTAGCAAGAGTCTTGGTGGTTACAAACTCCTTCCATTTAAGAATGATGGAGGCCACGGTGTTCTTGGGGACCTTCAATGCTTCAGAAATGTTTTGGTACCTTTCCCCAGATCTGTGCATCGACACAATCCTGTCTTGGCGCTCTACTGACAATTCCTTAGACCTCATTACTTGGTTTTTGCTCTGACATGCACTGTCAACTGTGGGACCTTATATAGACAGGTGTGTGCCTTTCCAAATCATGTCCAATCAATTGAATTTACCACAGGTGGACTCCAAGTTGTAGAAATATCTCAAGGATGATCAATGGAAACAGGATGCACCTGAGCTCAATTTCAACTCTCATAGCAAAGGCACTGAATACTTATGTAAAAATGTCTAATTGTCATTATGGGGTATTGTGTGTAGATTACTGAGGGTTTTTGTTTTATTAATCCATTTTAGAATAAGACTGTAACGTAACAAAATGTGGAAAAAGGAACTGAGTTTATTTGGCCATTGGGAAAAAAGCTACTGTAATACTTCAATGCAGATTGGATTGAATTGAGCCCTTAGTCTTCATTTTCAAGGTGATGATTGCACTTTCCTTTCCAACACAACACCGCAACAAATAAAACATATTTGGCGCACCATGGGTGATTGAAATTTGCACCGTAAGTGTCAATAGATGTCAGATACTAGGTGCCTTACCACTGTTAGCTAACTGTTTAGAGCCATATTTGCTTGTGATGCGTATCATTTTATTATCTGAGCATGGCATTGGACTTCTGGTAAGAATGCTTTAGTGAGAAAGTGTTGAGATCAGGTACAACCACGTTTACCCACCCCCAAAATTAATATTTATGAGCAATTCCCCCCGATCCACAACCTGAATGCATTTTTTTTTCATATGAAGGGGTTGGGCAAAGGCTGAAATTGGGGTTGAGAGTTACCCGTTAAGAAAAATACAGACAGACAATAAGCACATGAAGAGCAACATATTGTCCAACACTTAGCACGCAGACAGACAGAGCAATAACACAAAAAGAAACCTAACAAAATGTTATACCACCATAGTCTACCTGTTCTGTTTGGTGGAATCCATCATGCAGATAGAGAATGTTATTCCCACTGTTTCAGTAGGACGACATGGCCTCAGTTAGCTGTGACTATTACCTTCATTGACCTCTGTTCCCCCAAGTAGTCCAAACCAGATCAATTATTATTCCATGCATCTATTTAGAAATATCAGCGAGCCAAAGTTGACAACTTTTCTCATGTCTGTGTTCATGCTACTTGAAGTGAAGAGGGTCATTTTCTTTCATTTAAGAGGAAGAGAAAAAAGGCGGGATTTATCCTTCTCTCTCTGTTTTCAAAGACTGCCCTGAAGTGTCGTCCTATCTCTATTATGCTGAGCTCGCCTGTCTGCGCCGCTGCTCGACCAATTTCCTCTGTGTTCTTTAGCTTTAGCAAATAACATCATGGCTCCCTGTCTCTCCTCTCCATGTCAGGAATACTAGCATTAGCCTCTAATATGCTACTCCAGTGCTCTTCTCTTTACCAGTCTTAGCTAACACAGTGGCTGGCCTGCCCTGTCATGGCTCTGCAGCGATGGCGTAATGCTCATTCGCCCAGTGGCGACACCCAGGTCGTCTAATTCCATTTGCTTCTATTTTCCAGGCAGGCAGGCAGTCATTCAGCAGTAACTGTATCTGTCTGAGTCTCCCACTGCCTCTCTCCTCTCTCCCAGGGGACCATTACCACATCCCTGCTAAGGCTCTTTAATGGTTTCAATACTCGCTTGACAGGACGGCACAACGCTGACTTGATTGACACATTAATTCCTCGCTCCCTTATCTCCCGGTATAGGGAGTGAATGGTGTATCACAGAGACGAGTGTTTCTGAGAGCTTATCAGTAATGGCTCGTCAGGTAGTGTCCTCCTAGGTGATGTATCTGGGTAGTGTGTCTTAAGGTAGCATGCACCTACATACGGAGAGCCGTGTCTATGGAAACACAGAACACACCCACTCTACCCCTCCCCCTTCTTCTTCCTCTCTCTTTCTTCCTATCTCTTTCAGTTTTATTATCTCTCTTCCCCTCTCTCAGAGGATTGTGTCATATTGTCGTCCATCTCACTCTCTCTCTCTCTCTCTCTCTCTCTCTCTCGCCTCTATCTGTCTGTGTGTTGCTTTCTTCCCTCTCTCGCTCTCTCGCCCATGTCAGAGAAAAGGAAAAAGGAATGGCAATGACTGTGCCTCTGGCCCCTTATATCACCCAGCCCACCCCCCACATCCCTCTTCCATTCCCCCAACCCCTGTGAAGCCCAGGTTCTTTCCCAGACTCCTCATATTCAATAACAAACAGCCCACCCACCAGGTCGCTGACAGCCCTAATAGTTTTTCATGGGGGAAAAAATTGACCGACTTAATGTTTCGACACAAGTGATCATCCGTCCTCATCTCCTTAATGAAATTAGATTAAGTGCACCTGGGAAAGAGCTGATGAAGCAGAATGCCTTGCCACCTCCTTTAATTTAAAACCAATTTGCCAGCAATATTCCCCCCAGCTCGGGATTCTTCTAAGCAGATTCAAAATGGAGGACGAATGAGATCAGACCAGAGCTGACTAGTTTAATTCCTGTCCCCACAGGCAGCACCAAATTATAACTGACACCGGCAACAGAGGCTTTAATATGGAGATGTCATTTTTCTCCTCTCTTCCCCACCTTTGTCTCTCTTTCTCTTTTCTCTCTCTTTCTTTCTCTCTCTCTCTATCTCGCTTTCTCTGTCTGTCTCTCTCTCTCTCTCTTTCTTCCTCTATGTGATGAACCGTGGCTGCCTCTGGAAAAGGCTGTGTTTTCATCAGCTGGTGTCATGATGTTATAGCTGTAGCAATTACAGTGGTCTGGAAACACTCTTCTGTTTCATTTATATTGGGCTGTTTGCAATGTTCTCTCTTCTCTAGTTTATCCGGTTTAAGTATGTGTTTTTTTCCCTGGTTGTCAAGAGATACATCTGTTGTACATTTAGTGCATCACAACTATGTGGTGATTTTAGAGTTACAATTCATTCTTCTTCTTTCTGACTGAATTGAAATCTGAGTCGTGGTCTGCTAAGTGGCACATTTTAAATCTGAATTTGATCATTTTAAGAACAACTATTATGCCTAGTACTTAGGTGTACCTGCGTAGACCTTTCCGGAACGATTTGGCTAATTGTCTTGACATTTACTGTATGAACATTTTCAGACAGGGAATAATTTGAGGGGTGGGGGTGGGTGGCGGGCAAATTAAGCATATAATTAAAACCCTGTGGTGTCTTGACAAGGTGGGTGACGCGGAGGATGTCTTCTGTCCCCTGTAGGGCCAGGCAAACCAATGACACAGTCAACTGATAGCAGCAAAGCCTGCATGTCACTATCAATGCATGTCACAGTAAGAGTGACAGTAACAGCAATGATGCCGCTACCAAAGTTTTTGCATTCATTCCACTGGCTGAATACACTACTCTGGATTGCTTTCTAAAGGTTACTTTGCCATGAACGTAATTCATGTAAACAGAAACCTGTGACTGATAAAGCAATTATCTTTGCATGGCTACGTGGGAAAGTGTCAAATCTAGAAGCTAAGTTTATCTCTCTGTTTAGCTCTGTCCTCTTTGTTCTTGTGGCGTTTACTTTGGCAGGGGGTGTTAAAACAGGTATTCAGGCCTTTGTTCTTTGGAAATCATAACACGCACTCTTTCCAATTTCCCAACCATAGAGTAGGCCCTACCTCTAACCTTTCCAGAACAACGTGTCCGTTCTCTGCTGCAGTAGAGAGACAGCTTATGATCATAGTCATTGTGGAAATGATTCTTGCCTGGATGAACTTCAAGTTTCGCTGCGTACTTGTCCTCTTGTCCTACACCCTCACCTGCTCCACTTTTGAAGAGGTTCTTCAAATACCAATTTCCCATCTCAGAACCAATGCCCTGTACTGTAATAGTCTGAAGAATTTTCTACAAGGGCCAAGTGGGATTGTCGATTTTACAATTTTCCACAAGACATCATCTCTCTTTGATCTCCTAGTGATACAGCTGGTTCACCTCTAACATCAAACAGAATAGCTGTGGAGGTTTTATTTCATAAAAAAATAAAATAAAAATAAAAAACGTTTAGTTTTGTAATGTGTTGACAGAGATTAAAACGCTTAAAACTCAGGTAACCTCACACACACACGGTAGTAGCTAAACTGAGTTCCATTGTCCAGTCCAAGTATCATGGCAGCCCGTCCATTGTTTTCGCAAAGGCCCGCGTTTGAATAACAAGCCAAGTACTATAAACATTTTTCCACATCAGTAATAAAATAAACATTTAGTCCATATTGGTTGCAGATGTCCTCTCAGTAGAGAAAAAAATATGTATGAGTGTGTCAGATTTGAGTGTTTCTGATCTTGCATAAACATAATGCCTAAGTGTCTTTTTATTCAATAAACATCGGTGGACCCTAATTACTTCCACATTTCTTCTGGCTGGAAGTGGAGGGCAGACCTTGTGTTGTAGAGAGCTTGGAGCTCTGTGTGTGAGTCCCAAATGGCACTCTATTCCCTACATACTGCACTACTTTTGACCAAAGCCCAATGCATTATATAGGGAATAGGGTACCTTTTGGGATGCTGCCTGTGACTGAGCCCTGTCCCAGCCGTTGGCTTGTCCAGAGAAACTTCCCTAATGCAACAGGACCTATTTTTCCTTTCCTGCAAATGGCATACGCAATCAGGGACAAATATAGAATTCCCCATTGTTCCTAGTAATCTGTGCCATCGTGGATAATGTTTCCCTGAAGAAACTGACCTTTTCTTTTTGGCCTGGAACACATCAATATATGGAACCCAGACCAACCTGACCAGTGGTGCTCAGAAAGGAGTGTTGAGAGAGCATGAAATCCCTTAACAGACAAAGAGGCCTGTCAGCCAAACAGCACGTTACAGAGCCTTACAGTTTTACATTTTATAGGGAAATAAACACATATTCATAGAGCACAGGCATAGACCATCATTATTTTTCGAAGCTCTATATTTTGTCTGTTTACTCGCTGGTTTCCCTTACAGGACATGGCCAATTATGTTGGGCTTGTTGACGTTAATGGACTCAGTGAACCTCAACAGGGGGATCTGACTAACCGGACCCCACATAATGATTATGACGGACAATAAACCAGGAGAAGAGGAGAGCACGCTGTCCAGTCTCTCTCTCTCGCTCTACCTCTCTCTCAGTGAGAAAGGAAAACCTCTCGTCTGCCTTCACTCCACCAACCACTTGAACATCTCTGACTTAATCTAAACACCCAGATGCCTGTGGAGGGTAGTGAACGCCAAAACCTCAAGCCTGCTCTCCCCCTTAAGTCGCTTTGGCCTTAGAGGGGAACTTTCCGTGTGTGTGTGTGTGTGTGTGTGTGTGTGTGTGTGTGTGTGTGTGTGTGTGTGTGTGTGTGTGTGTGTGTGAGATGTGGGGAGCTGGCGGGCAGAGAGGGAGTAGAGTAGAGATCTGGAAGAGCAGTGCTGAGATCAGGACCAGAACACACAGAGCCAGCTGCCTTCAATTGAAGTAGAAACCCAGCGACTCAGTCCCTCATGCGCAAAACCAGCTGCCTTTGATCTGCGGCAGCCAGGGGAAAAGGTGCAGGGCTTGAAAGATTACAGGAAAAAATAATTATTGTATCAAAGAGACCTACATAAAACTTTATAGGGGATTTAGAGGCGCAGGGGGGAAGAGGGAAGCAGGTACTAACGATGCTTGCCACTCATGTTCATTTGCCAGCTCTTTCCCTCTTTCAGGGGGCCTTCTTTAATGATGTGGTGCACCTGGCCTCTCCCTTAACTTTTATGCGAGAACATTTTTCTCCCCACTCCATCCCGCCATGCTACTTTACTTGGACTTTTATCACTCCAACAAGTTGTCACCCACGATGGATTCATTGGTGTAATCTAACCTGATTTGCATGTCCGTTTCTGGCTTTGACAAACAGCACAGTGCTATGCTAGCGAACCCTTACAATTGGGTGTCTGAGTGAGTTTCGGAGTCAGAGCCCGCCATGGCGGAGGACTGGCCTAGCTGGCATTAAAACAGCCACCCTGCCGTCATCACAGACACAGCCTATACAGGCCTCGATTTAAATACATTTGACTTCATTAGCACTAAACCTGCTCCGGCCCAGGGACCCATGATGCTGCCGGAGGGAGAGGGTTGAGTGGCGGCGTGGCAAAGGACCAACCCGGCCGAGACAGCAAGGGAGGCACTGAGAAGATCTAACACATAGCGCTGACAGCCTGAATAGGCCCCATGCTCTGACGGCGGCGGGACGGGTGCCAAAAAAGGGGCGACGTGCGTCACTGGCTTTAGGGGGGCTCAATCAACACCTGGTCAGAATATTAACGCCAATGCGCTTCTGCCACATCAACAGGCCACACACACACTCACTTGTGGTTGCTGGGCTGCATACCAGTAATGCGTGGGCACATGGTGAATGCCTCAGCGTGGGGTGATCCAGAAGAGATGCACCACCGGGTTGACTTGACCTGTTCCCATCCCCTCTCTCCAAGTGGCGTCAACAGTTATCATGTTATTGTGTTACAGTCTATGTAAAGCTCATCAGACAATTCATAAAGAGTCATTTAGAAGCAGTGAGTAATTTTAGGACTATGTTAGTGTGTCAGCTTTCCCAACTAAGTGTTGGAAACCAAATTCAGAATACATCATTCTCCAGTGATTTGAAATATGATTTGTATAACCAATAATACTGTAGCTGTATATTGAGTAAAAAATAAAAAAAAGCTGCCCGAACGAGATGTCGATGGAGGCAGATATCATGTCACCCATGTTGAGAAGCCTGTCGTGTTGTTAGTCCCCGGATGACTTGTATAGGAAAGCTTTTATGCTCCATAAATATTCAACCAACCTCACAACACGCAGCATTGTTTGGCGCTCCGCTCCGTTGGAGATCTGCAGCAGAAATCGGATCAATAATTCAAATCAAAGGCTGGATTGAAATCCGCTAGATAGGCGAGCGAGCCGTGTGTCATTATTTGATAACTCCATTTTGCTCCAAAGAGCACCTCTTTTAGAGTAAATAATAATAATTTTAAAAAACGCCTGCAGACACTCACGCCGAGATAGAGGTGCATACAAATGAAAACCCAGCAAGCAGTAGGGTAGTAGCTATTTTGGAATGACAGTGTTATGAATACTCATTGTGGATGGAGGGAGAAAATATGGTTGTACCAAGGCCGTTCGTTCAAGCCAGAGAATAACACATAAATTACTACTGTTGAGCTGGAAATGAATATGGGGCCAGAGCCATGGTCTTGGAGAGAGAGCAGCCACAGATCACAAAGCTTTTAAGACAAAAGACTCATCTACCCACTGACAATACACTATTACTGTGGAGAGAGAAGGGAGGAGGGGAGGGAGGAAGGAAGGGCAGGCTTCAGAGTTGACCCGGCCTCTGGTGGGAGAGTGTGCATGCTGATAAATAAATAACTGTGAAAATAAATAAATAATTAAGGCGGTAACCCCAGATAGGACTCTGGTAGCCCGAGGGTGGTAAGTTTTCTGTCTGCTGTCGATGAGAGAGCACTTTGATCAGAGGAGTGTCTGAAGATTCGTTCCACATCTGAACAGAGAAAACGAGCTGTAAACTGCCAAAAAGTATTTTAATGACAGTTGGATTATAAAATGAAAGAGGGCTCCAGATGGCAAGCAGTACAGCGGCTGTTGGTGGGGTTTTTAACTGCTTTTTTATTGCTAAAATATGGGTGAAAAATTGCGTGGGGCTTATTAGGTATCCCACTGTGATGTTGCTCAGCTGGCCAAGCTGTTCTCCGTGGCCTCCGTCCAAACATGCCTGCATACATTTTTAGCAGTACCTTTAAATCTGTAAGATCCCTCCTTGTTAAGTTCACCCCAGCTACGCCAACCCCCCTCACCATATTTATTTTTAAAGAAGGACTTCTCTCAGTTGAGCTTTTTTTTTAAAGGCTGGATGAAAGCCTCCGGAGTAGCTTTACAAGGTGGGGGGGGGGGGGGGGGGGGGGGGGGGGGGCTGTGCGGCAGGGGGGTTCCTTTCTCGCTTTCCTTTCCATGCTCATTACGATGAGCCAAGAACCAGTGTTTAGCCCCTTAACGACTTAATTCCTGCGTGATTTCATTAGGCTTTTTTGCTCTTTCTGACGCAGAATGAGCCCAGCTGATTATTAATCAGATATGCGGTGCTGTGTATCCATGCGGATGACAGGGTCAGGGACAGAAATAGTAGTCTGGGCATAGAGGGTGAAGCAGTGACTGGGCACAGAGAGCCAAGGCCACAGATTCAAGATGGAGGAGCAGTTACTGACTTGCCACTGAGATCCAAAATGGCGACGCAGTGACTAGAATTGTATAGAGTTTTCTGTGTTAATGCAGAGGTTGAAGAGAAGTTATGGCAGCTCAAGAGAGGAGATTGAATTGATTTATGTTATGCCATCAGTATACAGTATTATATAGAGTACTATAATGCTGTAGACATAAGTTATTGCTCAATGGTCAATTCATACCTACCATCCCATCTAAGCCAATATGCAAATCAACTTGATTGGAGGTACACAACACAATGCCTGCCTCTCGCCATTCAGCTGTTACCGAGAACCACATACCAGGTTTTTACAGGGTCATTAGCATTTGAGTTTCAGACCATTTTTTGGCCCCATCTAGCTCAAATTCTAGACCACGGATTAAAATGAGACTATAGCGTCCATACGTGACCATTGGACTTTTGTCGGACTAAATACGTTTGTAGGTGCAACAGTTTTTAATAAATGTATAATTTATCGCTCCCACATGCGCAATATGAACCAACGAATTGCTATCTTATGGATACCATTTTTATAGTAGTAGTTTCGCGAGCCAATGCTAACTAGCGTTACCCATAGACTTCCAGTCATTGCGCTATCTACTAGCAGGCCAGTAACTAAACGGTTGCTGGTTTGAATCCCCGAATATGTCGATGTGCTCTTGAGTTAGTCACGTGCTCCCATAAAACTCTCTGGATAAAAGTCTGCTAAATGACTAAAATGTAAATGTGAATTAGCTAGCTAGCTTGAGCCAAACAACAGCTGACTTCAACACTTAGCTAGCTGGCTACTTCAAACATGCCATTTAGTTAGCTGGCTAACTAGCCAACGATACCAAAACAGGGGTGTGGACATTCGTTCACCGCAACTAAATGTTGAATACAGCACCAGTCAAAAGTTTGGACACACCTACTCATTCAAGGGTTTTTTTTTTTTTTTTTGCTATTTTCTACATTGTAGATAGTGAAGAAATCAAAACTATGAAATGACACATATGGAATCATTTAGTAACCAAAAAAGTGTTAAACAAATCAAAATACATTTTATATTTGAGATTCTTCAAAGTAGCCACCCTTTGCCTTGATGACAGCTTTGCAGAAAGTATTCATATCACTTGACTTATTGCACATTTTGGACAACAGAGACGGAATGCAAAATAACATTTTATTAAACATATTGGGGAATGATCCTCGGAGCCAGATGATGTGATGGCAGGTAGCCCTATGCCGGGCCCTATGTGGGGCTGCTGGCATCGAAACCCCCCTTCCAACCAATGACGGGTCTTATAAGGTTATTATAGCTGGTGGTGGTGCTGAGGTGGAGGGTTGTCGGTAAGAGAACATGGGTAAGTTTTACATATAAATACAGTTACAAAGTCTACACCCCTTGAACTTAAAGATCATACAGATCTACATAACCTACTCCACATTTTCAAAGTGAAAGAAAGTTATAGAACACCCCCCCCCCCCCCCCCCCCCCCCCCCCCAAAATACAAAATAAACACTGAAATATCATAATTGGATAAGTCTCCACCCCCCTGAGTTATAACTTGGTGGAAGCAACTTTGGCAGCCATTACAGCTGTGATTCATTTTTATTAACATTCTACTAGCTTTGGTACTGTAGAATCTTAATGAAAAGGGCCTTCGGAAAGTATTCATATCACTTGACTTATTGCACATTTTGTTGTGGTACAGCCTGAATTCAAAATCTATTAAATAAAAAATATGTCTAACCCATCTACACTCAATACCCCATAATGACAAAGTGAAAACATGTTTTTAGAAATGTTTGCAAATTTATTGAAAATTAAATACATAAATATCTAATTTATATAAGCATTCACACCTCTGAGTCAATACTTTGTAGAAGCACCGTTGGCAGAGATTACAGCTGTGAGTCTTGCTGGGTGAGTCTCTAATAGCTTTCCACACCTTGATTGTCCAACACTTGCCCATTATTCTTTTCGAAATTCCTCAAACTCTGGTCAAAATGGTTGTTGATCATTGCTAATCAAATCTTGTCATAGATTTTCAAGTAGATTTCATTCCAAACTGTATCTCGGCCACTCAAGAACATTCACTGTCTTCTTGGTAAGCAACTCCAGTGTCGATTTGGCCTTGTGTATTAGGTCATTGTCCTACTGAAAGGTGAATGAATCTCTCAGTGTCTGGTGGAAAGCAGACTGAAACAGTATTTCCTCTAGGATTTTGCCTACGCTTAGCTCCATTACGTTTATTTTTTATCCTGAAAAACTCCCCAGTCCTTAACGATTATAAGCATAGTTATAACATGATGCAGACACCACTGTGTGGTACTCAGTAATGGTACTCAGTAAGCTGTTGTATTGGATTTGCCCCAAACATAAGACTTTGTATTCAGGACAAAAAGTTAATTGTTTTGCCATATTTTTTGCAGTATGACTGTATGCCTTATTTTTTTTTTTTTTTTTTTTTTTTTTTTTTTTAAACGTATTTCCTTAGCTTTCTTATATATTCTAGATATAGGACAGACTCTTCAAAACCTTATTCCTTATGGTTTATATTGTGACTATATTTTATGTCATTTATGAATGTGTTATTCAATGCATTTCTATGGCCTATAGTAATAAAGGCCAAATTCAATATTTTATCAAATCATTTTCAAAAAACAATTATACCTAAAGGGGTCCTAAAATTCTAAATCAAATAGCTAAATGGAATCATGTAGTAAACAAAAAAGTGTTAAACAAATCAAAATATATTTTAGTTCCCACATATGCTAAGCACTTGTTGGCTGATTTTCCTTCACTCTATGGTCCAACTCATCCCAAACCATCTGAATTGTGTTGAGGTCAGGTGATTGTGGAGGCCAGGTCATCTGATGCATCACTTCATCACTCTTCTTCTTGGTCAAATATCCCTTTCACAGCCTGGATGTACAGTTGAAGTCGGAAGTTTACATACACTTAGGTTGGAGTCATTAAATCTTGTTTTTCAATCACTCCACAAATTTCTTGCTAACAAACTATAGTTTTGGCAAGTTGGTTAGGACATCTACTTCGTGCATGACACAAGTAATTTTTCCAACAATTGTTTACAGACAGATTATTTCACTTATAAGTCACTGTATTACAATTCCAGTGGGTAAGAAGTTTACATACACTAAGGTGACAGTGCTTTTAAACAGCTTGGAAAATTCCAGAAAATTATGTCATGGCTTTAGAAGCTTCTAATTGACGTAATTTGAGTCAATTGGACGTGTACCTGTGGATGTATTTCAAGGCCTACCTTCAAACTCAGTGCCTCTTTGCTTGACATCAGTCAAGTCTGGTTCATCCTTGGGAGCAATTTCCAAATGCCTGAAAGTACCACGTTCATCTGTACAAACAATAGTACGCAGGTATAAACAACATGGGACCACACAGCCGTCATGCTGCTCAGGAAGGAGACGCGTTCTGTCTCCTAGAGATGAACGTACTTTAGTGCAAAAAGTGTAATCCCAGAACAACAGCAAATGTCCTTGTGAAAATGCTGGAGGAAACAGGTACACAAGTATCTATCTCCACAGTAAAACGAGTCTTATATCGACATAACCTGAAAGGCCATTCAGCAAGGAAGAAGCCACTGCTCCAAAACTGCCATAGAAAAGCCAGACTACAGTTTTCAACTGCACATGGGGACAAAGATCATACTTTTGGAGAAATGTCCTCTGATCTGATGAAACAAAAATAGAACTGTTTGGCCATAATGACCATCGTTATGTTTGGAGGAAAAGGGGGGAGGCTTGCAAGCCGAAGAACACCATCCCAACCGTGAAGCACAGGGGTGGCAGCATCATGTTGTGGGGGTGCTTTGCTGCAGGAGGGACTGGTGCACTTCACAAAATAGATGGCATCATGAGGTAGGAAAATGATGTGGATATATTGAAGCAACATCTCAAGACATCAGTCAGGAAGTTAAAGCTTGGTCACACATGGGTCTTCCAAATGGACAATGACCCCAAGCATACTTCCAAAGTTGTGGCAAAATGGCTAAAGGACAACAAAGTCAAGGTATTGGAGTGGCCATCACAAAGCCCTGACCTCAATCCTATAGAAAATTCACCCAAATTATTGTTGGAAGCTTGTGGAAGGCTAATTTTTACTAGGATTAAATGTCAGGAATTGTGAACAACTGAGTTTTAATGTATTTGGCTAAGGTGTATGTAAACTTTCGACTTCAACTGTATGTTGGGTCATTGTCCTGTTGAAAACAAAAATATAGTCCCACTAAGCGCAAACCAGACACTGGTTAAGTGTGCCTTGAATTCTAAATAAATCACAGGCAGTGTCACCTGCAAAGCACCCCCACACCATCACATCTCCTCCTCCATGCTTCATGGTGGGAACCACACATGCAGAGATCATCCGTTTACCTACTCTGCGTCTCACAAAGATACAGCGGTTGGAACCAAACATCTCAAATTTGGACTCATCAGACCAAAGGACAGATTTCCACCGGTCTAATGTCCATGGCTCATGTTTCTTGGCCCAAGCAAGTCTCTTCTTATTATTGGTATCCTTTAGTAGTGGTTTCTTTGCAGCAATTCGACCATGAAGCCTGATTCACGCAGTCTCCTCTGAACAGTTGATGTCGAGATGTGTCTGTTACTTGAACTCTGTGAAGCATTTATTTGGGCTGCAATCTGAGGCTGGTAACTCTAATGAACTTATCCTCTGCAGCAGGGGTAACTCTGGGTCTTCCTTTCCTGTGGCGGTCCTCATGAAAGCCAGTTTCATCATAGCGCTTGATGGTTTTTGCGAAGTTCTTGAAATTATCCTCATTGACTGACCTTCGAGTCTTAAAGTAATGATGGATTGTCGTTTCTCTTTGCTTATTTGACCTGTTCTTGCCATAATATGAACTTGATTTTTTTAGCAAATAGGCTATTTTCTGTTTACCACCCCAACCTCGTCACAACATAACTGATTGGCTCAAACGCATTAAGAAGGAAAGAAAGTCTGCAAATTAACTTTTAACAAGGCTCACCTGTTAATTGAAATCCATTCCAGGTGACAACCTCATGAAGCTCATTGAGAGAATGCCATGAGTGTGCAAAGCTGTCATCAAGGCAATGGGTGGCTACTTTGAAGAATCTCAAATATAAAATACATTTTGATTTGTTTAACACTTTTTTGGTTACTATAAGATTCCATGTGTTATTTCATAGAAAATAGTAAAAAAAAAAAATATATATATATATAAAAACCTTGAATGAGTAGGTGTGTCCAACCTTTTGACTGGTACTGTATATATTTTTTCTTTAAAACAGCAATACAATGCAGACAATACAAATGGCCACTCCCACAGTGGATACTCTGATCAGTGGGTGCACTCGCCCTCACCTGCTCCGAGATGCCAGCAAGACAAGGCCCCACTCCCGGCCCACACGGTTTTTCAAAGGGCGTGAAAAACCAAGCCCCGCCAAAAGCCCGGGCGGGCATGGAAGTGAATGCTCCCTTAACTAACCCAGTCATTTTTTATTTAGACCAAAAAGCATATTCATTTGCTGTGTTATCTTGCAGTATGACTTAACAGCCTTGTTGCAAACAAAATTGATGATTTGGAGTGGATTATTTAACACAGGATTCTTTCTTTTCACTTTGTCTTACAGGCCAGTAATGTGGAGTGAATGCTTTGTTGTTGGTCCCTTTGTGTTTTCAAATATTGTTGTGGCAGCATCATGTTATGGGTATGATTTTCAACGGCAGGGGAGTTTGTTAGGATCAAAAGAAATATGAAAGTAGCAAAACCCAGATAAAAAGTTAGCGGAAAACCACTCTATTGTCCCTCTAATCACTCTGACATAAATGTAATCAAATATCGAATCAAACACTTCATGTTGCGCAACATTTCTATAGGCTATGCAATTGCGTGGGAAAACAGAGTGATGAACTCTATTAAAGTAGGATCTGTAGCCCTACTATATTTATTTCTCAACTTTCCTAATATTAAGCGCATTGCTTGTCTTCACAACAGGAGTATAGCTACCTGGCTGGCATGAAGAACAACCACTGGAAAATAATCCTTTCAAGACAGGTGCATGATAATGGTCCATTGTAAATCAAAACAAATTCCCCACATTTATTTAGTGTATGTTAAGACGAGATTAAATCAAGAATAGTGTGATGGGTGACATTATTAGCCTATCATTTGTGAATTATATATTATCACTTGTGAATGATGCCCAGTTTAAGGTAAGGAACAGCGCATGCTTTTTGGGGGACTTTTTAAAATCATTGTCGCACACCTCATGTAGCCTAGCCCATAGGCCTGTATGTTTTGAAGGTTTGTATCACAACTACAGTGGCATAATAACTTCTTAAAATGATGCACATTAATCCGCTTTACAACGGGTGTAGAGCCTAACTGGAAAACATACTTAGCACGTGAGTTTCAAGTTTGGGGAAGATCATTTTCACCATAAAAATGCACCTTTATAGTAAAAGCATTACATGCATAATCACATTTGTGTTCACTTTTGAGAATTGTGTCTTCCTGTTAATGGAACATTCGCTCATAGCCTACTGCCATGAGCTCATTGCTGCGCTTATAATGAACGTTCTCATTTGTTGCATGAGGCTCATTGCTTAAAACAAGTGTTTTGATGCTAGTGGTTGTATTAATTTGAGATCTATCGCATCCCACAACTGTCCTAGACTATATTTGGAGTATTTATTTCTCACACAGAATAGAATAGGTCAACTTTTGTACTATGGGGGATAGTAGATTGACATAGGCTATTGCTTTTGCTGTTTGTTAGGCCTACTCATCCAGTTGGCTGATGAAAAGT
The DNA here is from genome assembly GCF_013265735.2 of Oncorhynchus mykiss. Taxonomy (NCBI): domain Eukaryota; kingdom Metazoa; phylum Chordata; class Actinopteri; order Salmoniformes; family Salmonidae; genus Oncorhynchus; species Oncorhynchus mykiss. The sequence goes on from NC_048570.1 coordinate 35,091,815, forward strand.
AAATGTGGACAGTTCTTTCAAGATCTTCAACATGCTCCTAGGAATTGGAAAAGGATGTGCGCAGTTCCGCCCCCAATGTGTCTGTCTTCACTTGTAGCCTGTGAGAAAGACCTGACCATGTGACGCAGAGCCATGTGGGAGCTGCTTCCTGGAGAATGGAATTATAATTATTATATTCAGCCCAAGTGCTCAACGGCCACTGGCCGCAAAAGGCAGAGTTCATACCTTAGAATATGTTAAACATCTAAACATACAACCCAATATTTTTTATCACAACTAAAGTTACATAAATAACTCTAAATTAAGCATATAGGAGTATTTTTTTTTCCTTTTTAACTGTTCAGTACAGAATAGCCTATGTGCACACTTCAAATCGTTTGGAGAAAATATCCTTTCTATTTTATTCAGCTATGTTCAATTTTGCCACGGAATTCTAAGCAAATCTTGTCTGCTAAATGAACTCATGTAGCCCACAGCCGTATGGCATAGCCAGATCAGGGCCTAACATAAGTACAACTCATAGTATCATATTCTGTTCTTTTGAAGTGGACTACATTTTCTTCATATCATGTTTATTTTGACCTGCCTAAAATAAATCATGAATTTATTGTGATGGTGTAGACTATATTACATGGATGTATTAGACTTGTTAAAATGTAGATGCTGCAAAGGTCTGCAGCAGTGGCTTGTGTAGAAGCCAGGGGATGCTAAATGTGTTTATGTTGATTAACGGTAAATTACCGTGAGATCGGCAGTGATTTGCTTGACAATCACCGGCTGACCAAATTTCATGACCGCCACAGCTCTAGACCGGTGCGCCGGGTTTAATTGAAGAACCGCAACGCTGCAGTTTTTCACGTGCAACAATTTCCCGTGTGTATCAAGAATGGTCCGCCACCCAAAGGACATCCAGCCAGCTTGACGCAACTGGGGGAAGCACTGGAGTCAACATGGGGCCAGCATCCCTGTGGAACGCTTTCGACACCTTGTAGAGTTCCCACCCCGACGAATTGAGGCTGTTCTGAGGGCAAAAAGGGAATTGCAACTCAATATTAGGAAGGTGTTCCTAATGTTTTGTACACCCAGTGTACGTCATTGTGAAAAATAGACTGTATATTTCATAATAACATCCTTGTTTGGTCAGTAAGTATGCAGCTCTGTCCATCATATAGAGAGGTACAGATCCATTCCTCATTTCTGTAACCGTTTGCTAAATGTGTAATATTGACATGAGCTCAGAACCACTTGTTTTGCAAACGTGGTCCTGTTTGATCAATTACGGTCTTTATCAATAAACAGCGAAATGAATATGTAGCCTAAAGTTATGTTTGTAAGCTCACTCAATTAAGCCTGATGGTCTTAGCAAAGCTGGCTTTGATAGAATTCAAAAAGTTTGAAAAAGTAGTGGAATGGGATTATGTGCAACTGATTTTGTCTGAAAGTGGAGGTGCAAAAATAATGTATTTTTTTAATGAAATTGTGTTCTGCAATTCTACACTGTTTATTCACATGTGGAATCCATATTTATGAACAGAACACAACTATGTTTCTTAGGTTCTACCACAATAAATAATATTGAACTTGTGTACTCGAATGAAGAAAGAAAAACATTTAGAAGACAAGGCATAACATTGTTTTGTTCATTTAGCAGACAAGACACTCTTATTTACGAAACCTTATCCCAGTCGAGACACATCTATTTTATAGTAAAAAAAAAACATTATGTAATAAGACAGAATAAAATAGAAGAGAATATTTTTCCTAATTAAAAAGGTTGCAGGTGCAAAGTGATGCGCATCTCGTTTCTGGAACAGTGATCATTTGAAACGGTGCTCAATTTGGTGAGTTGAAGGACCATTTTTTCAGGGTTACAAACCTTTTCGATATACAGACGTTCGATTTAGTTTATTCTACCTGTTCTTTGGAATTTTCAAAATTGACAATTCCACATTGAACACTGCATGGTGATGAATTACAGCTACGACATCTGTATGGTGAGTCGTCCTAGGCTTAATGATTCTGATGAAAATACTCTCTTTGTCTTCATCAAACTAATGTTTTTGCGTATTTACAGTGTGGAACCTGTCTATGTTTAGGGGGGTTATAGGCTAGCCATAAGCTAGCCAATTCTAAATGGCACTAGCAGTTCGCAAAGTGGCTTAAGCGGAAAATATTCAAAAATTACAGCTCGTTGTTGCAACACATACAGTGGGGCAAAAAAGTATTTAGTCAGCCACCAATTGACCAAGTTCTCCTACTTAAAAAGATCAGAGAGGCCTGTAATTTTCATCATAGGTACACTTCAACTATGACAGACAAAATAAGAGAATAAAATCCAGAAAATCACATTGTAGGATTTTTATTGAATTTAATTGCAAATTATGGTGGAAAATAAGTATTTGGTCAATAACAAAAGTTTATCTCAATACTTTGTTATATACCCTTTGTTGGCAATGACAGAGGTCAAATGTTTTCTGTAAGTCTTCACAAGGTTTTCACACACTGTTGCTGGTATTTTGGCCCATTCCTCCATGCAGATCTCCTCTAGAGCAGTGATGTTTTGGGGCTGTTGCTTGGCAACACGGACTTTCAACTCCCTCCAAAGATTTTCTATGGGGTTGAGATCTGGAGACTGGCTAGGCTACTCCAGGACCTTGAAATGCTTCTTACGAAGCCACTCCTTCGTTGCCCGGGCGGTGTGTTTGGGATCATTGTCATGCTGAAAGACCCAGCCACGGTTCATCTTCAATTCCCTTGCTGACGAAAGAAGGTTTTCACTCAAAATCTCACGATACATGGCCCCATTCATTCTTTCCTTTACACGGATCAGTCGTCCTGGACCCTTTGCAGAAAAACAGCCCCAAAGCATGATGTTTCCACCCCCATGCTTCACAGTAGGTATGGTGTTCTTTGGATGCAACTCAGCATTCTTTGTCCTCCAAACACGACGAGTTGAGTTTTTACCAAAAAGTTAGATTTTGGTTTCATCTGACCATATGACATTCTCCCAATCTTCTTCTGGATCATCCAAATGCTCTCTAGCAAACTTCAGATGGGCCTGGACATGTACTGGCTTAAGCAGGGGGACACGTCTGGCACTGCAGGATTTGAGTGCCTGGCGGCGTAGTGTGTTACTGATGGTAGGCTTTGTTACTTTGTTCCCAGCTCTGTGCAGGACAATCGTTAGGTCCCCCCATTGTGGTTCTGGGATTTTTGCTCACCGTTCTTGTGATAATTTTGACCCCACGGGGTGAGATCTTGCTTGGAGCCCCAGATCGAGGGAGATTATCAGTGGTCTTCCATTTCCTAATAATTGCTCCCACAGTTGATTTCTTCAAACCAAGCTGCCTACCTATTGCAGATTCAGATTCAGTCTTCCCAGCCTGGTGCAGGTCTACAATTTTGTTTCTGGTGTCCTTTGATAGCTCTTTGGTCTTGGCCATAGTGGAGTTTGGAGTGTGACTGTTTGAGGTTGTGGACAGGTGTCTTTTATACTGAAAGCAAGTTCAAACAGGTGCCATTAATATATGTAACGAGTGGAGGGCAGAGGAGCCTCTTAAATAAGAAGTTACAGGTCTGTGAGAGCCAGAAATCTTGCTTGTTTGTAGGTGACCAAATACTTATTTTCCACCATAATTTGCAAATCAATTCATAAAATATCCTACAATGTGATTTTCTGCATTTTTTTTCTCATTTTGTCTATCATAGTTGAAGTGTACCTATGATAAAAATTACAGGCCTCTCTCATCCTTTTAATTGGGAGAACCTGCACAATTGGTGGCTGACTAAATACTTTTTTGCCCCACTGTATTTCCCTACATCAATCAATCAATCAGTCCCTTTTGAATTTGTGATAATACTGTCGTCATTTGGTAAGGAATTTAGCTTGTGTATCCCATCAATTAGATACATTTTTGTTAGATACCAGTGGTGTAACTAGTACTTTCTAAGTGCACTGAATCAAAACAGTGGCACGCCGGGAGGGAAGCAAAACTTTCCAGTGTGCAAAACCATACAATTGCACCCCTATTTTGAAAGTGGGGATGCAGCTGCTCCGTTTTCTCCATTCATAGGCACAATGTCTCGAGTGTGAGGCGTGTGATACTTTATTTTGTATGTATCCGGTATAATCACAGTATTGCGGGAGCTCCTCCTCTAAGAGTATGAATTAGACTGTTTGAGAAGGTTTGAATCCTAAGCAACCTGCCTACAATAAGAACAATAAACCAATATATCTACTGTAGTAGGTCAACAACAAAAAAGCAGGCATTGTGGTGCTAGTGATGTGGTGGTCCCAGGTGGCTCAGTTGGTAGAGCATGGCACTTGCGATGCCAGAGTTTGTGGGTTTGATTCTCACAGGGGACCAGTACAAATAGATGCGAAACTGTGTGCACTCACTACTCTGGATTTGCATCTGCTAAATTACTAAAGTCCAAAATACCCTGTGAAAGTAACTGCCTCTTTCGCTTTTCATATCATGCACCCCTAATCTTTTAAATAGACTTGACGATTATATCAACAAATTCGTGACAACGCAGTCATTTTAGATAAATATAAAATTGTATTCGTGTTTATGGATGAATTGACTTCTGCCAGATGCCCTTTATGAATTTTTTTCACTGAAGATCCATTTTGCCATGTTTTTGCCCATTGAATATCATTCAAAAAGCCTACAAGAGCTTAAAAAAACTACATGGCTACTTCCTGGGAAATGACACGTCACTTGCGTACTGTATTGCATTTGTTGTTATTTAGTACGTCAATTGGTTAAGATATTGAGACATCATGGCACTACATTTAAAAGGCAAGGGATTTTCATCTTCTCCTGGCCATTTTGTAGGCTAGTATAATGATCACTCAATGGCGCCCTCTGTATCTCTCCATAAAATGCCACACGTGATAGATACACTGTGCACTCAATACATTGTGTTCCTTTCAGTGTGGAGGCATGTTGTTAGCCATGCTCTCACCGCTAATTTAAAATCCATTTGAGCTGATAGGGCAGTTGACTAAAACACAACCCTAACGGTCGTTAAAGTGGGCGCCTGTGATTTTCTGTCCTTTAGATAACATGCAGCCCAATTTGTATTCCATAACTACCACTCTCCCCCTTCCTCCTGCTCCGCCGCCCTGCGCCATCCCCGGCATCAAAGACAATTACTGTCGACATCACGTCAAATTACAACTGTTGGTTTGCTTGTTTGTCTCGTTATATGACTTGAAACTGCCATCTCCCATCTAGGAAGGTCCCCTCCCATCTGCTCTGCTCCCTCTCCCCACCCTTATGGGCCTGCCGCACAGCAACCAACTCCCACACGCAAAAAACACACACACACACACACACACACACACACACTCATCTCCAGCGGGGAGAAGAAAAGGCACTTCCGCCGACAGCCTAATGGACTCATTTGTAATTGTGAGTGAAAAAACACATTTTTGGTTGCATTATAATTTGACAGAGACTGGCAGCTCAGAGCCAGACCATGATGCCTGAACCATCAATACCTCCTTCTTTTTCTACCCATTCCTCACACTACACACTTCACTCCTCTTTTCCCCTTCAAACGCTTCCTTTCTTTTCTCCTTAGAGGGTAGAAGAAAGGAGGGTGAGATAGAGGGATGAGATATGGGAGATATGTGTTTGGCACATTCTGTTGTGGCTGAAAGCTCCCATGCAGGCAACTCTGTCATATTTGTCCTCCCTATTATCTTTACAGGGAGTCCACAGGGGCCTCTACATACAGAAGATCTCTCTCTCTCTCTCTCTCGCCATGCTGTTTGAAGTGCAGGACAGATGGGGGCCCCTGGGACAGTTAAAAATGAATAGGGAGGCTAGTTATAGGAGAGAAGTTGCGTTAGAGCCCTCCTCCATAAGTTATTAATCAGGGGCCCTTAGTGGTAGGAAAATACTGCAGAGTGCTCCCTTAATGTAGCATCTGATGACTTTTAGAAGCTGTTCCAGGAAGTGCAGTTGTAAAACAGAGGGAACATTAGCAGCAGGGTCTCCTTAGAGCCCTGCACGGGCATGAATTTTAAGCCCGAGCCCTACACATGCCTGCGGCGTTTGCTCTGCATGCGCTCTAGTTACCAAAAGTCACAAACCCCACCTATTTCTACAATCTCCCTTCTTAAATCTGATTTTAAACCTAACCCTAACCTTAAAGGGATACTTCAAACTGCACTCAGAGACATACAAATCTTATCCACGAGTTCATCTGACACATGGGAAGTAGATAAAGGGCCTCATTGCCAAAATCCCGAAGTACCCCTTTTAACCCTAACCAAAAGGCTTTTTTTTGTTTTCATTCATTTTTACGATAGACCCAATTTTGACTTTGTGGCTCTGCTCAATGATGAGAAATGCGAGAGCAGTTAGCTACAGTAGTGTCACAACTTCTGCCGAAGTTGATGCCTCTCCTTGTTCGGGTGGTGTTCGGCGGTCGATGTCACCGGTCTTCTAGCCATCGCCGATCCATTTGTCATTTCCATTTATTTTGTCTCGTTTTTCCCCACACTTGGTTTTCATTTCCCAATTACTGGTCATGTATTTAACCCTCTGTTTCCCCCATGTCTTCGTTCTTTTTGCACTTTGTAAATTGTTTACTTTGTGCTGTCGAGTAAAGTGCAATGTTTCTACACCAGCTACACCCACCAGCCTGACAAGTAGCTACTTTTCGTCATCTCTAAACTCGAGGAATATTATACTTCTCTGTGAAATAATCTCTCCTGTTTTATATTTGACGAGGTTGAAGCACTTCTGGCGCCATGTTATGATCTTAGTAAGATATGATTGCACTGTGCAACAGAGCATGAGCAAATGGATCAGCTTCAAATGGTTAGTGATCAATTTAGTGATACCCGAGCCATACCCCTACCCTAGTTATTGAGAAAAAAATAGGCCCTACCCGGCCATAAACCGATGTCCTGTATAATGTCGGGGCCTTTCGGGTTCGGTTTTGGGTAGCAGAACTCTATGTCTCCCAGGAATAGAGCAGGGGAAGATGAATACAAACAGGCCCACTCTCCTTTCTGTCTGTCTGTACCCACAATGTATTTGTTTATTTGGATCCCCATTAGCTTTTGCAGAAGCAGCAGCTACTCTTCCTGGGGTCCACCAAAAACACAAAACATGAAGAGTAACAAAACTCTGGTACACTGATAGACAAGGACAGTCACACGCATTTAAAATACAGTGATATACAAACAATACAACTAACAAATAATACAAACAATGTATAATGTCTGTGTTAGTGTGTCTGTGTGTGCATGTTTGTGTCCCCTCACTGTCCCTGCCGTTCCATGAGATTTGGTTTAATTCATTTTTTTAAAGGTGATTTTGCTGTTTGCTTGAGTAATTGGAGATGGAAGGGAGTTCCATGCGATCATGGCTCTGTATAATGCTGTGCTTTTCCGTTAATTAGTTTTGGACTTGGGGACTGTGAAAAGACCCCCGGTGGTATGTCTTGTGGGGTGTCTGAGCTGAATGTTATTTGATTGTGCAGACAATCTGGTCATTTTCATCACAGTAATATTGCTCATAAAAACTAGAAGAGATGCAGTTATTCTCTTGTCAACCTTTCAACCCAGAAACACTATGTTGATGATGTTAGTTCTGTTTGTGCAGTTGTGCTGTTCTTTGTTGAGCAGGCTACAGCTTTGCTAGATTATTCTTTGTATTTAAGACCTGTTTATTATTATTCACCCATTCTGATACTGACTGTAACTCCTTATTTAGAATTTCAGTGAGCTCACTGACTTTAGGTGCTGATATGTAGAGTGTGTATTCATTCACATACATAGTCATTCTAGCTTTGTGTATGACCAGCGGGCAAATCATTTGTAAAAAATAGAGAAGAGTAACGGCCCAATGCAACTGCCCTGAGGGACACCGCACTGTACATATCTGATGTTAGAGAAGCTTCCATTGAAGAACACTCTGGGTTATTTTGGATAAATAACTCTCCAACCATGTGATGGCAGGTGATGTAAAACCATAGCAAGTGAGTTTCTTCAATAACAATTTATGATCAGTAACATCAATGGCTTCAATAAAATCTGACAATACAGCTCCAACTATCATCTTATTATCCATTTATTTTAACCAATTATCTGTAATCTGAGTCAGTGCAGTACAAGTTGAGTGCCCTTCTCTCGGGTGGCAGGTAGCCTAGTGGTTAGAGAGTTGGACTAATAACTGAAAGGTTGCAAGATTGAATCCCTGAGCTGACAAGATAAAAATCTGTTGTTCTGCCCCTGAACAATGCAGTAGAACAAAGAATCTGTTCTTACCTGACTTGCCTAGTTAAATAAAGGTAAAATATATATTTTTTAATTATTTATTTTTAAAAAATATATATATATAAATATGCATGCTGAAAGTCAGTAGTTAACTTGTTCCCAAGCCATATAGCTCACCTGATGCTGGGTATAGAGGGTATTGGGTACTGGACAATCTGTGCCATCATGATCGGGACAGAGAGTGCATGGGGAGAAGAGTCATAGTGATCTCAAGGCAATGGGCAACAAACATGAAATAAAGCACTACTAAACATGATGATTAAAGATGAAACCTTGATGGGTAGACTTTCCAGTCTAAAAGCTTCTGAATGTTGACCATGATGGCAGCTGCAATTTGCTCTGATGAAGGGTAATTTCACAACAACTATTCAAGACATTTACTATGTGGATATAAAAATCCACAAAGTAGCTGTGCTCTGGACTGGACTGTACAATGAAATGAAATCCAGCCCTCTGCCTAGTTGCATTCTGTCACGGATGACTCATCCGGATCATATGAGGGGAGAGAGCTCTGTATTCCGACTCCCCCTGACCTCTGACCTCCCTCAGAGTGGTGTCAAGGACGTAATGGCCAGAGCAGCGCCCCTTTCATCTGCGCTTTGCTGGCACGGCAATCCCTCTTAACACCAAGGGAGTAATGGATACTGATCTGATCATAATGTTAATAAAGGGCAGCAAATTACATGACAGGTTCGTTTGTGTTAATTGCTCTCCCTAGGCCGTGCTATCTATGCTGTGTCTCCTGAGCATCTGTCATTGGACCTAATCCACATGGCCCAGGACCCCAGCCACAGATATGACAAGGTCTGGTGGCAGGTAGAGCTGCCTTGGTGTCTGCTTTCATTTCACTGTGGTAGAAAAGAGAGGGCCACCCATGATTATATCATAGGAGGAGCACTGTATTGAGGCTCTTTCTTAGTTTTGACCTCCTTGTAGAGACTACCACTGCTACACTACTAGTGCAATATCGGGCCCCATGTTGTTGATGCGGAGGCGGCCATTTTGTAGAAGTTATTGTGCATCGCATTACAATGCATCACAATTAGCATATCACAGCATTTCTCAATATTAAGTTAATGGCGTGTGACTGGTGAAATTAATACGAATTCCCTTTAAATCCTGTCACTTTATGGACCCGCCATCCCACACACCCTAAAATGGAGATCAGGTGAGATCCAGACAGATAGACATTTTATAAGGTCACCATATGACATAGTGTACCTTTTGACTCTTCTACTGTTGTCTGAGTGCAACCTTTTAAGATGTCTCCTCTTCTCTTCACAGTCTTTTATACCAGCTGGTTATAGCACTGCTTCCTGTAAATGTTAGCTGTTCCAGGGCCTGTTAGCGTGGTTATTAAGTGGAGTCCTAGCACAGATGCTGCGGGGTTAATGGTTGAACTATATGCTGGAGGCCCATAAAGCCTACCAATGGAATCTCTCTATATATCCAGAGAGTGGCGACCTTGTGGCGTGGCCCTGCACAATGAAAATCCTAAACACTCTTCACCATCCCCCAGCTTGACTCCCTCTGACGGCGCTGGTTTTGGGGGAGGGGGTTGAGGTATGGTATGATTTTTAATGTGGCGTGAAAAAGACTAGGTTGTTATGTAGAAGAGCGCAGCAGAGCAGAGCTTCACGCTGTGTTTTAACGCTGTCGCTGGTCCTTTTTTTTAACCAGCGCCTCATGATTCGCTCTGTACCCTATAATAACATGGTAGTTGGGGGATTTGCATTAAATTGACTGAGGCCTTTACAACTGCAACCCCTGAAGTGAGTTCATACAGTGTGTCCATGTGTGTTGCATTCTCTCTATGGAGACGAGGAGTAATAACATCTATTATTGTGTTGCTACTTTGAGAATGTGCAGAATTCCTATGTTCCTATGTTTAATATGGTGCCTAGCTCATGTCTCGAATACTCTAGAGCCTCGGCCTACCCTATAGCATTGCACTTGCTAGGATTACGTTTCCACTGTACTACCATGCAAATCCTTTACCACCAGGACTGAGCTGAAAATGATGGACCATTCTCAGCCTTCTAGCCCCTCCACTTTCAGTCTGGCAAGCAAATTATTTAGATCCCCCCCCCCCCCCCCCCCCCATCTCCTTTAAGAGTAGCCTATGCATTCATTACAGTTCAACCCCCAAGTCCGAAGGCAGTTTACCGGAAGAGAAAGAGACTAATAGGTAACGGATAGCGTCATTCAACCATAGCTATTATATTGGATCACAGTGTACTGCATGGTTTCTCTGTAATGGAATCAGCATGCTTGATTACATGGATTCAGATCTAGATTGTATTGGATGATTGTACTCCACTGCATTAGCCAGGCAGAGCCACCAAGACATCCTCTTACGGTGGCTCTTCTGAAATTAGTTTTTTTTCAAGCTTTTTCCTTTTTAATGATCGCTACAAGGCCATGGCATTTATGTGCACCCATGCTGTGTGTGTGCGTGCATTTCTGTGTGTAAAGTTGTGTTTCCTCTATGCCAGGGGTAGGTAACCGAACCTGAAGGACCAGGTGTGTTGAACATAAGCGATCACTGAACTGAACAATTATCTCAGTTGGTCAGGTGTGGTGCCTAGTTGGAACAAAATCCTTTCAGTAGCTGCGGAACTCCAGGAACAGGGTTACCTACCCCTGGTCTATACAATCTCCAGAGAGTTGAGGGCTAAAGAGGGAGCGGGGGGTGGTGGGGTAGATGGGTCGTAGCTCCAGCAGTTTGAGTGATGTGTTTGGGTAAGGGAAGGTGGAGAGGGGGGGTTAACAAGCTCTAGATTGTTAGTGACAGGCAGATACTTCAACACTTAAAGTAGAAAGTTAGATTTAATCAGAGACCTGTCATTTGTTATTTGTCTTCCTCCCTCCAGCAGGGCTTCGGCTTATCAACTGTTTGCTCCCTGGAGGCCCCTTTTCCCCCCTGTAATGTCTAAATCCTCCAGACAAATTACAGCCCTGATTCGCTCCCCTCTGCTCTGCCTCTACGGCCAGGTTAAGACATGGTGGGGGGGGGTGGGGGGGGGGGGGAGTACTGTGTATGGAAAAGGGGGTGTCTAGGTGGACACAGGACGAATGAGGGGGAAAATGGGTAAGTTAAGAGAGAGAGCTGTAATCGCCTGAGGGCCACTAAAGATCATTAATAGTACTGTCAGAGAGGTTGCCAGTTGGTTAGCTTCTCATAAATAAGGAATTCATTTCCCCCCTTCACTTCATTAATAATGCCTGATGTAGCTATTTTGTTGCGTTGTACTTTAAAGGGAAGAGAGAGGTGGAGCGATGGAGGGAGGGGGAGGAGAAGGAGGGAGGAGGGCTCGGTCCCTGCACTCACCGGTAATCTGATAAGACAGGCCTCCAAATTAGCAATGAACGTCTGATACCACAGTGCAGAGTCAATTACTCTGTAGGACTAGGGGAGGTGGGGGAGGTGGATTGGTGATGAGGAAAGAATGAGGATGGGGGAAAGATGAGGCAGTCCTATACAATCAGAGCCAATGCAGAGCAGATGGACAGACAGTGATTTGCGGTGAGCCAGACAGGCATTAGTCTTTTTATTCAGCTCAAGGAGGAGGAGAGGAGATATGCTTTTTGGCCCAGGCTGAGACCAGTACTCCACTATGTATGTAGGTACTTCACTGTCTCTCCTCTCCCGGGGCTTGGATTGAGAGGTAGAGGAAGAGGGCAGAGAGAGGAGAGGAGAGGCTGTTAGAGAGAAAGGGTTCAGTGGGTCACCCTCTAGGTAAAACTATTGCCTTTTAATTAGGTGAAAGGATTTAATTATTTTGTAAAGGCCATGGTGTGCTGTTGGGCTGATAGCAGTCAATGCTCTTCATTAACCTGTCCTCCTACACTTTATTCTGAACACGAATCCTGACGAGAGCCCTTAGATAAAAGGATCAGCCAGCCAGCAAATGACAGGGGCTTCTGGGTTTCTAGTCTATCCCTCCTTACTTTTCTCCTTTTCTCTCTCTCGCTGTCTCCCCATCTCCTTCCTTTATCCCTCCCTTCTCTTGGTCACCGACATCTTAAGCCCCTGCTCCACTTGGTTTAAGCTGAGTCTGCTCTGAGGTGGGCTCCCAAATCTGGGCGAGGCATCCATCGCACTGCCTGGTACTCGGTTTATGTTTTCCCTCCCTCCCTCTATCAAGTCAATTCAATTCAATGGGCTTTATTGGCATGGGAAACATATGTGTGCATTGCCAAAGCAAGTGAAATGGACAAACAAAAGTGAAATAAACAATAAAAAGTGAACAGTAAACATTACACTCACACAAGTTTCAAAATAATAGAGACATTTCAAATGTCTTTTTATGTCTATATACAGTGTTGTAACGATGTGCAAATAGTTAAAGTACAAAAGGGAAAATAAATCAACATAAATATAGGTTGTATTTACAATGCTGTTTGATCTTCACTGGTTGCCCTTTTCTTGTGGCAACAGGTCCCATATCTTGCTGCTGTGATCCAAATGTGGATTTGTTTTTGAATTCTTTGTGAATCTGTGTAATCTGAGGGAAATATGTGTCTCTGTGGTCATACATTTGGCAGGAGGTTAGGAAGTGCAGCTCAGTTTCCACCTCATTTTGTGCGCAGTGTGCACATAGCCTGTCTTCTCTTGTGAGTCAGGTCTCCCTACGGCTACCTTTCTCAATAGCAAGGCTATGCTCACTGAGTCTGTACATAGTCAAAGCTTTCCTTCATTTTGGGTCAGTCACAGTCATCAGGTATTCTTCCACTGTGTACTCTCTGTTTAGGGCCAAATAACATTCTAGTTTGCTCTGTTTTTTTGTAAATTCTTCCCAATGTCTCAAGTAATTATCTTTTTGTTTTCGCATCCTTTGGTTGGTTCTAATTGTGTTGCTGTCCTGGGGCTCTGTGGGGTCTGTTTGTGTTTGTGAACAGAGCCCCAGGACCAGCTTGCTTAGGGGACTTCTCCAGGTTCATCTCTCTGTAGGTGATGGCATTGTTATGAAGGTTTGGGAATCGCTTCCTTTTAGGTGGTTGTAGAATTTAACGTCTCTTTTCTGGATTTTGATAATTAGCGGGTATCTGCCTAATTCTGCTCTGCATGTGTTATTTGTTGTTTTACGTTGTACACAGAGGATATTTTTGCAGAATTCTGCATGCAGTCTCAATTGGTGTTTGTCCCATTTTGTGAATTCTTGGTTGGTGAGCGGACACCAGATCTCACAACCATAAAGGGCAATGGGTTCTGTATCTGATTCAAGTATTTTATGCCAGATCCCAATTGGTATGTTCCTTTTGATGGCATAGAAGGCCCTTCTTGTCTTGTCTCTCAGATTGTTCACAGCTTTGTGGAATGTTACCTGTGGCGCTGATGTTTAGGCCGAGGTATGTATAGTTTTTTTGTGCTCTAGTGCAACGGTGTCTAGATGGAATTTGTATTGGTGGTCCTGGCAACTGGGCCTTTTTTGTAACACCATTATTTTTGTCTTACTGAGATTTACTGTCAGGGCCCAGGTCTGACAGTAGACATTTGACTTCAGATTCTAGTAGGGTGAGGCCGGGTGCTGCAGACTGTTCTAGTGCCCTTGCCAATTCGTTGATATATATGTTGAAGAGGGTGGGGCTTAAGCTGCATCCCTGTCTCACCCCACGGACCCGTGGAAAGAAATGTGTGTGTTTTTTGCCAATTTTAACCACACACTTGTTGTTTGTGTACATCGATTTTATAATGTTGTGTGTTTTTCCCCCAACATCACTTTCCATCAATTTGTATAGCAGACCCTCATGCCAAATTGAGTCAAAAGCTTTTTTGAAGTCAACAAAGCATGAGAAGACTTTGCCTTTGTTTTGGTTTGGTTGTTTGTCAATTAGGGTGTGCAGGGTGAATATGTCGTCTGTCGTACGGTCATTTGGTAAAAGCCAATTTGACATTTGCTCAGTACATTGTTTTCACTTAGAAAATGTACAAGTCTGCTAATTAATGATTTTCCCAAGGTTGCTGTTGACGCATATCCCACGGTAGTTATTGGGGGTCAAATTTGTCTCCACTTGTGGAGTGTGGTTATCAGTCGTTGGTTCCAAATATTGTAAAAGATGCCAGAGTTGAGGATGATGTTAAAAGTATAGCCAATTGGAATTTGTGGTCTGTATCATTTCATGTAGGATACCATCAACACCACAGGCCTTTTTGGGTTGGAGGGTTTATATTTTGTCATGTAGTTCATTCAGTGTAATTGGAGAATCCAGTGGGTTCTGGTAGTCTTTAATAGCTGATTCTAAGATTTGTAATATGTTCCTCTATCTCTCCCTCCCTCTCTCCTCTCTATGCAAAGAGCTGCACTCAGCACTCCTGGGTGTTTTACACCACAAGCCCAGCCGTGGGAGTTGATGGGGGCAGAGGAGGTGAGAAGGGGGAGTCGGAGGAAGGCAGTGAGAGGGGGGGCAGTCCTTGCCTGGCCCAGTAGCCACAGGAGGGCTCTCCAGAAAGTCCATGATGTATGATTTGATTCATCCCTCCTTCCTGTTCCTGATTAGGGGGGCCTTTAAGCCTTGATCGATTGCCCCCCCCCAAACCGGCCCAAATCAAACCCAGATATCTGCTGCCTGAGAGGAAAACACATGGAGATTTAGGAGCTCAGGAGCACTGTGGGGCAGCACAGTGAGGGGTTGATTCAGTTTGCTAGCTGCACAGGAAGGAGGAGAATGTATTCTAGGAAAAATGGTTTCGGGAAGGAGTAGCATTGCGCAAGAGCCCCCACCACTGTCTTGCTGTCTTCCACCACCCTTAGCTAGTCGTAAGTGAAGACGACCTGGTGCTGACTGAGTTGTGGGGATCCCAGAGTTACCAGTAGATGGACGGACAGACTTCACCTACACCAGCTACGCCTTTACTGTCTTGCTGCTGCCCCAACAGTCAACAGCAGACAAGTTAGGATCCATGACAGCCTTGGTCATGCTCACAAAATGCAGGAAGGAGGCCAGGACAACCGTGTTGAACGGTGTCTCAGAGCCAACCAACATAATCCAGACACACACAAGCTCCCCCTCTCCACCTCCACCTCTTCCACCTCCTCTCCCTCAGCCCCTATCCTCTCACCCCCACTCCCTCTCTCCCCCACTCTCCTCCCAGGCTCCATCCACTGGAGATGTGCCCCAGCCTAGTTTCAAAAAATATGGACACACTGTAAACAATTTATGATATCTCTCTGATGAAGTCAGATCTGAGCTGCACTCTTTGGCAAGTTTTTTTCTCCCTTTGCTGCGTTGCCAAAGGAACATTCTGATATGTAATCTCTGGATAGAGGAATGGCAGACAGACGTGTGAGCCCAGCACACATTTGTTTTCCCGCTCTTGACCTGCAAACGACTGCAGTCTGAGCAGCAACAGATGTTTCTCCTTAAGGAGCAGAGATGAGGCTCGTTGTTACAAGTGGTATTTCTGAGACTCAAATCAGTTCAGGCTCTCCTGTTGGACTCTCCTCCAGGAAAGAGAGCGAGAGAGACACATGTAGGAACATTTGCACACACACACACACACACACACACACACACACACACACACACACACACGTACTCACACACACATATGGAGGCACACACAAACACAAGTTGGGCCTCTATCAGACTAACAGATAGCCTCACCTGTCTCAGCAGGGTGAGTTATTGAATTAACTCTGTTAAAGTCAAATCTAATGAAATAGTATTGGACTTCACTGAACACAGATGATCAAGACAAGAAACTATTGTGCATGGCTCCCCATTGTATTTTAATGAAGACATTTCTGATGTGTGCGGTGGGAATATGAAAATTGTACAACAATGCAATGTTGTTTTGGACAGAGCAGATGTGAAGTATAACATCTTTACTCTTTAGCTACAGTATGTAGGAGGTTAGTGCAGGTAATCAACCGTTTGTTTTAAGTTGTCGTACACGCAATGTAACCACTTCTGTTGGCTGTTTAAAGCCTCCAATCCAAACTGTCCACTGGAGGTCAAGGTGACGCACTATAATAGACAGCTTTGTATTTTTCCAACATTAAGGAATACATATTTTTGAGTAATACATTATTCCTGTGTTGATACTTAGCAAAAATATGAAAGCAACATGCAACTCTTTCAAAGATTTAACTAAGTTACAGTTCATATAAGGAAATCCGTCAATTGAAATAAATTCATTAGGCCCTAATCTATGGATTTCACATGACTGGGAATACAGATATGCATCTGTTGGTGACAGATACCTTTTTTTTTTTAAAGGTAAGGGCGTGGATCAGAAAACCAGTCAGTATCTGGTGTGACCACCATTTCCCTCATGCAGCGTGACAAATAACATTCGCATAGAGTTAATCAGGCTGTTTATTGTGGCCCGTGGAATGTTGTCCCACTCCTCTTCAATGGCTGTGAGAAGTTGCTGGATATTGTCGGGAACTGGAACACGGCAGTTTTACATGTCGATACAGAGCATCCCAAACATGCTCAATGAGTGATATGTCTGGTGCATATGCAGGCCAAATTTTCAGCTTCCAGGAATTGTGTACAGATCCTTGCAACATGGGGCCGTGCATTTTCATGCTAAAAGATGAGGTGATGGCGGCGGATGAATGGCATGACAATGGGCCTCAGGATCTCCTAACGGTATCTCTGTGCATTCAAATTGCCATCGATAAAATGCATTCGTGTTCAATCAATCAAATGTATTTATAAAGCCCTTCTTACATCAGCTGATGTCACAAAGTGCTGTACAGAAACCCAGCTTAAAACCCCAAACATCAAGCAATGCAGGTGTAGAAGCACGGCGGCTAGGAAAAACTCCCTAGAAAAGCCAGAACCTAGGAAGAAACCTAGAGAGGAACCAGGCTATGAGGGGTGGCCAGTCCTATTCTGGCAGTGCTGGGTGGAGATTATAACAGAACATGGCCAAGTTGTTCAAATGTTCATAGATGACCAGCAGGGACAAATAATAATAATCACAGTGGTTGTCTAGGGTGCAACAGGTCATCACCTCAGGAGTAAATGTCAGTTGGCTTTTCATAGCCGATCATTCAGAGTAGCTCTACTGCTCCTGTTGTCTCTAGAGAGTTGAAAACAGTAGGTCTGGGACAGGTAGCACGTTCTGTGAACAGGTCAGGGTTCCATAGCCACAGGCAGAACAGTTGAAACTGGAGCAGCAGCACTGCCAGGTGGACTGGGGACAGCAAGGAGTCATCAGGCCAGGTAGTCCTGAGGCATGGTCCTAGGGCTCAGGTCCTCTGAGAGAAAGAAAGAGAGAGAGAGAGAGAATTAGAGAGAGCAAGACAGGAGAAATACTCCAGATATAACAGACTGACCCTAGCCCCCAACACATAAACAGCATAAATACTGGAGGCTGAGACAGGAGAGGTTGGGAGACACTGTGGCCCCATCCGACGATACCCCAGGACAGGGCCAAACAGGCAGGATATAACCCCACCCACTTTGCCAAAGCACAGCCCCCACACCACTAGAGGGATATCTTCAAACACCAACTTACCATCCTGAGACAAGGCCGAGTATAGCCCACAAAGATCTCTGCCACGGCACAACCCAAGGGGGGGGGGGGGGCAACCCGGACAGGAAGATCACGTCAGTGACTCAACCCACTCACGTGACGCACCCCTCCTAGGCACGGCATGGAAATGCACCAGTAAGCCAGTGACTCAGCCCCTGTAATAGGGTTAGAGGCAGAGAATCCCAGTGAAGAGAGGGGAACCGGCCAGGCAGAGACAGCAAGGGCTGTTCGTTGCTCCAGTGCCTTTCCATTCACCTTCACACTCCTGGGCCAGACTACACTCAATCATAGGACCTACTGAAGAGATTAGTCTTCAATAAAGACTTAAAAGGTTGAGACCGAGTCTGCGTCTCTCACATGGATAGGCAGACCATTCCACAAAAATTGAGCTCTATAGGAGAAAGTCCTGCCTCCAGCTGTTTGCTTAGAAATTCTAGGGACCGTAAGGAGGCCTGCGTCTTGTGACTACAGCGTACGTAGTCGTACGTATGCGTACGTATGTATGGCAGGACCAAATTCAGTGTTCATTGTCCGTAGTTTATGCCTGCCCATACCATAACCCCACCGCCACCATGGGACACTCTGTTCACAACGTTGACATCAGCAAACCGCTCGCCCACATGAAACCATACACGTGATCTGCAGTTTTAAGGCCGGTTATACTGCCAAATTCTCAAAAACAATGTTGGAGGTGGCTTATGGTAGAGAAATTAACACTAAATTCTCTGGCAACAGCTCTGGTGGACATTCCTGCAGTCAGCATGCCAATTGCAGTCACATTTGTGACAAAGTGGCCTTTTATCGTCCCTAGCACAAGGTGCACCTGTGTAATGATCATGCTGTTTATTCGGCTTCTTGATATGTCACACCTGTCAAGTGGATGGGTTATCTTGGCAAATGAGAAATGCTCACTATATGCGTATGGAACATTTCCGGGATCTTTTATTTCAGCTCATGAAACATGGGACCAACAATTTTCATGTTGCATTTATATTCTTTTTCACTGTATGATCCTGAATGAATGATCATTACACACTCCCTTGTCATGAGCTTGTTAAGATGAATATTAAGATGATCCACTGACAGATTCGTACACTCATCTGAATAGTAAATGTGCCGAGTAGACGTCCCTGCAACCTGCGCCGATACGGCCTGGAAAAAGAAAAGAGAAAAAAAGAGTGATTGCTTTTCCCGGTGGAGCGATGGCATCACTTCTCAAAGCAGCGCGTGGCTTGTGACAAGTAAACCGAAATCATCATTGATGTTATTTATTTTCAAATGTTCCTCGCTTGACAGGCGACATCTTGTTCGGTGCCGGTCCCACGAGGCCCGTGCTCAACACTTCCCGCCCGGCTCCATCACTGCGCCGACAGCTGCTCCCTCTGCACGCTGACACCAAAGCAGCGGGACTCGCTGGAGACATACTCTGGAAATCGTCACACAATCCCACGTCTGTGGCAAACCTCACAAACACAAATGCACTCCGCTCCCTGTTTACATACCTCCAGATCTGTCAGGGTGGTTGGCTCGTGCATCAACATCCTCCTCACACAGATACGCCGTTAAAACAAGGATTGTTTGCCCAAAAAAGTCAGTTAAAGATTAGATTTGTTGCATAAATGTCAACATATCTATGGAAACACGCCCCAAATACCACCATCATGATCGTCTTTCTTCTAGTTGCAGTCAGGTTCTCCTGCGTTCGGATTCATCATTGTCTGTCTATCCATCTACCTGTCTATCTATCTACCTGTCTATCAAAGGCAACTCACACAATGAAAACCAAACTCCAAACACCTCCACTCTTTTCTATGACTTCTTTCACCCACATTACTGTGAGGTATAGATTCATGCTCAGACATAGAATGCATGCTGCCATCCAACCTCACCTTGCCAGCACTGCCCATGTCTGTCCATATCAGCTCTGCTGGTATTGACCTGAGTGTGTGCACGCTTAGTGGCAGGGACCATCCGTCTGCCTGCGTGTGTTCAGCACCATTATCAGGCAGTGCATGGTTGAGCTCAGGGGAGAGGCCGTGTGGATGAAGGAGCGAGCGTATCGGCAGGTAAACCAGCCGTGAGCCAAATGCCAGGCCCCAGTCCCCCTGCTGAAGGAGTCCATTTGTCAAAACCCTTTCTACCGCCAGCGTGCTGCACGCCATCCCACCAGGGAGTGCATTACTGGCTGGCCCCTGCAGGGAGGCCCTGTACCTTCCACCCACACTCGTTCACTGGCCCCCAAGGTGCTCCAGTCAGCAATGTCCAGCCCCCGACCTGCACTCACCGGATTGGCTCATTAATAAAACAGCCCACACCCGACCCCAGACATGCTCCAGGGCTCTGGACATCACTTTCTCCAGCTAATGGGCCGACCCGGAGAGGGCTTTGTCTGTGCTCAGGTCCAAGCCATCCCTCAACATGTCAGACAAGACAATGCAGTGAGAGTATGGAGGGTTTCACAGCGTAAGCCCAGATCATGTTGTCTCAGTCCTGGCTGATGTATTCACCATGGGCCCCCATGTTTCTTCCGCTTGGACAACTGCCTCACCTCCATCAATCCCCCATAGCCTACCCTTGCCAGACGTTCCTCAGTTCTGTGCTTCAAATGATTATGGACTGTCTTGCATATGTCACCATGAAGCTGTGGGCCTGGTGGTCTGCGGTAGCCAGGCTTGTCTGTCCCTATGGTTTAGCCCTGGGAGTGTAGTGTGAACTTGGTTATCTCTCTCTCTCTCCCTCCCTTGCTTCCTCTTGCTCTCTTTTGGCTTGGATGGAGAGGAGAGCAGCCTGATTCCCAGCTGGGCTCCTGAGGGAGAACTGTTTTATTTGTGTTTGTGAAGATGTAAATCAAACGAGAGAGGGGGAGATTGAACTCAGAGGATTATGGATCCCACTGGACCCTTCAGAAAGCTCCCCACTAAATAAATCTGAAGTGAAAACGCATATGGAGCTGTAAACTGTTTACATAAAGGACTGGTTGTTCTCCACACAGTGAGGAAAAGATTTACAGGCAACATGTCTCTCTGTTGGATCCACCTCACCACCATCAGTTTAGCAGACTAAAACAAGCATGACGTGGGAGAGAGAGTGGGGTAGAGAGAGAGGAAGAGCGAGAGAGAGAGACACTGTGATTTAAAGACTAGCTGGTCTCATTACTTAAGAAGGCCCGGGGGGTGAAATTGTATTCCTGTTGCGAATGGACTATGGACTACCTACTGGTGCTTCTTCCATCACACAGACAGCAGTGGTGTCCTTGCCTTGTCTGCAACTCAATAGGTTATATTTTTTATGTTCTAAAACAGAACCTCCAGGAGATATAAAATAGAACCTACAGGGGACCTGGAACTGGGGCTGTTTAGAGAGCAATTTGGGGATGTTACTAGAGATTTCCACTTCCTGTGCGGCAGGGAGTCCTCCGTGCCTCGGCATCCTAAGAGAGGGGCCAAATTGGTACCATAATATTGCCAGACACAACTTGTAGCCACAGAGAGGTGTCTCTCCAATTATTAGCTTAAGGAAACAGGCCTGAGGTTTATGAATATCCCCGGGTGACTTTAGAATAGCCTTAGTCACTTCCATATGTGACCCGGGTGGGGGGCGAAAGGGATGACAGGGCCCTTCTAGGCAGATTAGACTCCCAGCCGAATTTGAGGGGCCAGCGCTGTCGGCAGTCAGTGCCAGGGGTCGTACCCTCTTGACCTTAATTGGTAAAGATCACAGATGTTGGCGCTCCTGTGAGGCTGAGAGGGGGCGGGTGCGGCCAGGGAGGGCCTCCCAACACTGGGTTTACTGTTACCCCAGTTCCTTAAAGAGGAAATAACTTAGCCACCAATTAAAGGTTTAAGACATTAAGTAAAACCACTCTGTTGTTGCTTTTTAAAACATCCCCGCCTAATGCTTGTTTGTCTTTATGATAGAGAAGAGAAGCAGTGAGCTGCTGTTTTTCTGCTTTCTATTAGGTAGTAGGATTGGGTGACTTCATGTTGAGTCCATTTTTGTTCTGACATTCTTTTCTCCTCTCACTCACTCATGGCTTGACTACTGTATAAACCGCTTTTTATCGTTAAATAGGTTCAGTCTGAGGGGAGGAAGCTCGGCTGTAGTAGACTTCTCGATCCGTTGGTAAACATCTTACCCTCCATATAACAAACATTTGTACGTCCCTTGACATACAGTACATTCCCCCCTATTCCACCCGCCACTCTACCCTGCTACGTATAAGGAACCAGGTGTTAAGCCACTTCGTGTAAGGAACCAGGTGTTAAGCCACTTCGTGTAAGGAACCAGGTGTTAAGCCACTTTGTGTAAGGAACCAGGTGTTAAGCCACTTTGTGTAAGGAACCAGGTGTTAAGCCACTTCGTGTAAGGAACCAGGTGTTAAGCCACTTCGTGTAAGGAACCAGGTGTTAAGCCACTTCGTGTAAGGAACCAGGTGTTAAGCCACTTTGTGTAAGGAACCAGGTGTTAAGCCACTTCGTGTAAGGAACCAGGTTTTAAGCCACTTTGTGTAAGGGAAAGGCGATTTATGTTTGTTGACCTACCCTAGACTACAATAAGCACACTCTGTACAGTTAAAGCGATTAGATGTATCAGAATACATATGCAAACCAAAGGGCTACCCTGATGATAGAAGTCCCATGACAAACATGAGATGTCAATGACATTCTAAAGGTTATGTTTAATGAATTTAGCCCTTTTCAGGAATCCCAGTAATCTTCCAAAGCCCTTCTGGTTTAAGGTGTGGAGGTGTACACTAGACTAGTGGCTTTGATGAAGTGAATGAACACTATAGAAAGTGTTTTCAGCCTGACAAAGCTTATCCCCTGCAGTTTTGTAGCAATCGTTCTACCGAGTACCAAGGTTCAGAATTGTAGCGAAAGCACAGAGTTGGTCTGTAGCGTTTGTCCCTGTTAGTGCAGTTAGACTTCTTTGGTGTTGTGGTTTCACATATGATCGAAGCCATTTTGTCTTCTCCTCACGGTCAGACGTACGCCCGCTGTTGTTTTACCCTCTCAGGGTATATCTGTCAACTCTGATGTATCACAGCATGCATGCACTTAGTTGGAGCATTTCTCATTGTTATCGAGTTTAAATAACCTGTAAAGTGTTTGGCTGGAAAGACAGCTCTGTATTATTGTGTAGACTCCCCGTGCCGTGTCTCAGGGAAAGACAGCGCTGTATTATTGTGTAGACTCCCCGTGCCGTGGCTCAGGGAAAGACAGCTCTGTATTATTGTGTAGACTCCCCGTGCCGTGGCTCAGGGAAAGACAGCTCTGTATTATTGTGTAGACTCCCCGTGCCGTGGCTCAGGGAAAGACAGCGCTGTATTATTGTGTAGACTCCCCGTGCCGTGGCTCAGGGAAAGACAGCTCTGTATTATTGTGTAGACTCCCCGTGCCGTGGCTCAGGGAAAGACAGATCTGTATTATTGTGTAGACTCCCCGTGCCGTGGCTCAGGGAAAGACAGCTCTGTATTATTGTGTAGACTCCCCGTGCCGTGGCTCAGGGAAAGACAGCTCTGTATTATTGTGTAGACTCCCCGTGCCGTGGCTCAGGGAAAGACAGCTCTGTATTATTGTGTAGACTCCCCGTGCCGTGGCTCAGGGAAAGACAGCTCTGTATTATTGTGTAGACTCCCCGTGCCGTGGCTCAGGGAAAGACAGCGCTGTATTATTGTGTAGACTCCCCGTGCCGTGGCTCAGGGAAAGACAGCTCTGTATTATTGTGTAGACTCCCCGTGCCGTGGCTCAGGGAAAGACAGCTCTGTATTATTGTGTAGACTCCCCGTGCCGTGGCTCAGGGAAAGACAGCTCTGTATTATTGTGTAGACTCCCCGTGCCGTGGCTCAGGGAAAGACAGCTCTGTATTATTGTGTAGACTCCCCGTGCCGTGTCTCAGGGAAAGACAGCTCTGTATTATTGTGTAGACTCCCCGTGCCGTGGCTAAGGGAAAGACAGATCTGTATTATTGTGTAGACTCCCCGTGCCGTGTCTCAGGGAAAGACAGCTCTGTATTATTGTGTAGACTCCCCGTGCCGTGGCTAAGGGAAAGACAGATCTGTATTATTGTGTAGACTCCCCGTGCCGTGTCTCAGGGAAAGACAGCTCTGTATTATTGTGTAGACTCCCCGTGCCGTGGCTCAGGGAAAGACAGCTCTGTATTATTGTGTAGACTCCCCGTGCCGTGGCTCAGGGAAAGACAGCTCTGTATTATTGTGTAGACTCCCCGTGCCGTGGCTCAGGGAAACGAGAAGCTTAAAGAAGTTACATTCTTCTCCACTTCTGAATGTTTGGGTAGTTTAATGGAACACACTACTTTGATATTTTGAGAAAAAAAAAAAAAAAAAAAAAAATCATAAAGTTGCTTGTTATCTGCGTCCTTCTTCCAACCACTCTTTGGTCGGGTGTTAAATGAAAGACAGCTCAGGGAAGGAAGTCTTGAAGGATGCCTCTGGAGCGCTCTAACTGATGTCAGAGCGTAGACCCGCAGCCCCGGTCTCATTTAATGTATATTCCAGTCATTTATCAGACGCTCTTATCCAGAGCGACTTACAGTTAGTCTGTTTATCTTAAGATAGCTAGGTGGGACAACCACATATCACAGTCATAGTAAGTCTAATTGTCCTCAATAAAGTAACTATCAGCTAAGTCAGGGCTAGTAAGGGGAGGGGTTTATTTAAGAGACTCTTTGAAGAGTATCTCCCGGGCTCTGTCCTTGTAATTAGTGAAAAAGCCCCCTTGCCCTCTCACCACCCTTCCATCAACCACCGTTGGGGCTTGGTATTGGGAGGGGCAGAGCCGCCCCCTGGGGAGGGTGGGTGGGAGGAAGGAGTAGGAGGTCCTAGAGGGGATGTCCCTGGACAAAACAGGGTTAGAAGTCACCACAGGCTTGTGGCCAGATGAAGCAGGGAGCTGTGATGAAAAGAGGCTTTGCTGGCATCATGGCTGAGCTCCCCAGCTAAAGTGCCTAATCCATATTAGCTGCACAAAGGCCCCAGAGATTAGCAGACGTCTTGATCAAACTGAATTGAAATTCCACTTTTTTGCTAAAATGGACTAGACAGATATATATTTTTAAAACAGAACTGTGGAGGATGCATGCACGTGTGAGAGAGAGAGAGAAAGATTGCTCTGGCAATGTAAGCATATGTTTCCCATGTCAATAAAGCCCATTGAATTGAATTGAATTGATTGCCACACTCTGTGGTTCTCAGGTTAAGGTATTCAAGGTTAGAACCATAACCCCTTAGACTGTGGAAGCCATTATTGTGGAAGTCGGGTCTTATTGCTGAAAATATGGGATTTCCTGCTACTGGCGCACACAATTATGGGCTTAAATGGAATGCATCTGACTGGTGTTAACGTCTTAACGCCTTCTGGTGATGTACTTCTTCATTACTCTCCATTCTGCTTTAGGTTTACTAGAGTTGATGTAGCTACATAGGCTATGTTTCACCGTTGAAGTCTGATTTATTTCACAGGACTATGTTTAGGATACATGCTAGTGCTGCCCATAAACCTACTAATGCAGGGACTCTCGCCTCTTATTTTGGCATGGCCTCAGTTGGACTACAAATCATCACGGTGGCTAGTGATTAAATCAGCCACTCTGCTGTTTATGTGCTGTTTTTAAAATACTCATATCTCATGGTGCAGTTTTCCTCCACCGCCTTTAATTGCCGTTAGCTCTATGATGTTACTAAACACCCGCCTCAGAATGTGATGGGGATAAAGAGGTCGTTGGCTAGCAGAGCGTAGTTAGTTTCTGTGAGGAGTCGAGGGGTGGATAAATAGAGCGGATTCACAGTTCACGTGGCTGGAATTTCCATCTGTCCTGGCTTATTGAATCTGGTCAAATGATTGTGCGTGGTATCCAAGACACTCAATGCTTTTGAGACGGAGCTTAGGTCTCAACCTCGGCTGCGTGAAGATTTACAGATTGGTCCAATTCTTCTTGTGTTTTTCCTCTAATCGGATGGAAGGATCCACGGCTCACCTGAATCTAATTAGGAGCACCCGTGGTTTGTTTACCTAGGGTTTGCTCAGTTAGAGTGGAGTTCCGAGTCAACTCCGAGTTTCAGCGACGGTTCACAGAGGAGAGCACTGTAAACAGCGGGCCTCTTTTCCCTAATTGGATTTGAAATCTACTGTCGTAAATGTAATGTAATGATTGTAATGTGATATTCCTAACTCAATTCATCTCATTTGCTTGCTGTTGATTTGTTTTTCACAATGGGGATTTTCTTTATGCCTATTTCTAACTTTTTTTTTTGTGGAGTCTGATTTCTGGTCGTTTTTTTTCTGTTGTAGAAATGGGATGATTTAATTGAAATGGGATGATTTAACTCCTAGTATTTTCTATTCTTGCCACATTCTGGTCAACTGGGAAATGCTTGGAAGTACCCTGTAACTGAAGCACTGTGATCAGCAAAATAAGCATGATGTAATAGTTGGAGCCCATCAGTACCAATATACTGTATTACCTTCCATTTTGTTTATCACAGTGTGTCAACAGATGATTTATGCCCTAGGCCTATAGCACCCATATAAAAACACCATAAGCACTAGACACCATCTGACATAAATAATTCTGAGCATTTTACTCCTAAAGCTTTAATCCATTAGATCAACTGCAGACTTTCTATAAGCAGGCCAATATCAAGCCATCCACAGACAACTAGTCCTCCTCATATGGTGAGTAGAGAAGGCTGGGGCTGGAGCTATGCAACAAAGTGCCCCATGTTCCTGCTCAACATCCTACTAGACTTACACCGAACCTAGGTGTATGATTAATAGAAGCAATATACGGGCCTTGGTCAAAACTAGTGCACTATATAGGGAATAGGGCAGGAGTGGACACATTTGTTTGGCTCAAGGGCCACATCGGGATTTTGAAATTCAACTGAGGGAAGCACAGGTTTTTTTGGAGACCGATTTGTTCATCGAAATCAGATTGCGGGCCAGAAAAATTGCAATTACTTGAAAATGTATAGCTCCATTATAATGTATACATGCTTTATATCTAGTTTTAGACTTGAAGTGTGGCCTCAAGTGTTTTATTATCCCAAAATAATCATTTCCCAATCATTTTTACTCAAACCTCCCTTGGGCCAGATTGAATGTGCGTCCCTGCCCACCCCTGGCATACGGGTGTCATTTGGGATGCACATTTATAGTATACATTCTAACACTCTTACCCAACCACCATCTTTGCCTCACAGTGTCAGAGGGGGGGAAGGAGGCAGGCAGACATTTTGTTTGTCTGTTTTTAGACTGGCTCTGAGGGAAACCTAGAGCCTGAGAGAGTATGTAGTTAATTAAGCCGTAGTTTTTGAGCTGTAATTGATTGAATCATAGAGTCATAATAGAAATTGCAGGGCCCCGGCAGCTGTGTCTCTCTGAATTAAAACCGGTGGCATCCTCACTGAGTGAAAGACTATGTTAATAAGGGCCTTCAATGCAATCACATTTAGTTGTTTTGGGCTTTTTTTAAGCCAGGGTGCTTGTTTTTTTTTTCTCCAACACTTTTCTCTCAAGGGGTCTTATTATACACTTCTCTAACACTAGAGAAGTCGATGTGCTCCACAGTGGAGAGCCAAGAACCCCTCCTCTTGGCTCCTTTAAAACTGTCAAAGCATCTGCCGCATCCACCCTGGCAAATCCTTTGACGTGTGGACCTGAAGAGCGGCCTTGTATCGTTCATGAGTGCTGGTGGATTTCCATATCTGACACTGTGCTGCTGCCTGCCTGGCTTACTGCTGGGAGCACTTGTGTCCGTATTCAGCCCTCCACCGTGAAGTGCTGCAACATATGGCGACCGAGGTGCACCGCGTACACACAGCCGCACGCTCTTCCATCTCTCTTTCTCTCTCTTTCTCTCTCTCCCCCCGGCTTTCTCCCTCTCTCAATCATCTATTTATCTCTCACCCTTTCGAACACACACCAAATCTAGTGTTTGCATGACATTCCCACTAACGCACACATCATCAAAATTGAAACTGAGATTGAACTCAGATGTGTGCAGGTGTGCAGGGAAGAAATATCAATGCACCCCCCCCCCCCCCCCCCCCCGCACACACACACCCTGTATCCATTATCTTCCTCTTTCTCCATCAGTGCCCTTCTCCCTCTCTCCTGCCTTCTACCCCGGCCTCTATTCCCAGGCTGACCCTATCTTAGGGCCACTGATACAGGTCGGTAATGATGAGGAATGGAGCTATAATGCCAGTTGGTAAACCTCAGGCCGCACAACAAATGTGCTTCTGAGACCCTGCATTTATCTCTGAATGGATTAGGTCTTTGCTCTGGTAAGCCTTTATTTAATCTCACTCCAGCCTCTGCCGTCCAGCTACTCTATGTTTCTCCCCATAACAAACACTCTGTCATTTTCCTCTCCAAGGCCTTCAACTGTTGCGATTCACCCGCACAGTAGTAATGCTCTTTCTATTGCTCCTCGTGTCTTCGTTGCAGATGTCTGTGGACATCTGTTGTCCTCACATGTACAGTAAGACGATTTGATTTGGAGAGTAATATACTTCATCCCTGAAAGAGTGTTCTTGCTCTCTCAAACTTTGCCGCCAATTTCCAGACTTGCGTTTAGAAGGCCGCTGCATAAATTGGCATAGTTCCCAGCACCTGGAAGCCATCCATCCCTCACCGCGCACTATTCTATCACGTTCCCAACCCTTTTCTTTTCCCTGTGTTTCAGATAGACCTTTATCTATCCGACAGCTCACCGTCTTTACGTTGTTGTCTGTCTGTCTGTCTGTCTGCCATGTGCTAAGTGTCCAGTGTCTGTAGTGTGAAGCCACAGAGCACCCTATGGTCTTTTCTTTCTACATTATGACGCTGCGATGAGAGTAAAGTTTTAAAGGATCACTCAT
Source organism: Oncorhynchus mykiss (assembly GCF_013265735.2). Lineage (NCBI taxonomy): Eukaryota > Metazoa > Chordata > Actinopteri > Salmoniformes > Salmonidae > Oncorhynchus > Oncorhynchus mykiss. The sequence continues at coordinate 35,120,492 of NC_048570.1, forward strand.
CAGAGCGTACACTACAGAGTTTTTATTTTATTTTATGGTGACAACCGCTGAGTGTCTGTTGAGGCGTTAACGCCTGTTCCTCCCCAGTGCCGAAGATTATATGCTTATTATTGTCTGAGAGACAAAAAGTCATAGAATGTTAATAAACTGGCGCCACTCGGTATTCAATTATCAATGTGCATGAAAAAAAGGATCCAAAACTGTCTTCCACACTTTACGAGCCAGGAAATATCCCAAATCATTTTTAGCCGTTATCAATATTATCCACCAATGTTTTGGTGACGTGCGTCTAACTGTCAGCATGTCCAACTGTCAGCCATTGTTGTCCACAAATGCCAAGCAATGTTGTAGCCTGTCAGATGTTGTTATTAAATGTCCCTGATCATAGTCCCTGGATCAGCAGCTAATGTCGCCTCTCTTACGTTTCGATTTCTTTGTTTGTACTTCCGAGGAGACCAATATGTGATACAACCACAGAATGGGTGAAAATCTTTAGCGTCTATGTTTTTGTTGTTGAGAGAAACAGATGTAGGTCTATGAAGTTTATTTTTTGTCCATTTCCCAAACAGCTCTTATAGGGGAAAATAAGTGGTTGTCCTGCAAGGCAAGCGCAGGCTCCATAAACAATTGTGTATCGAATAGAGGATCTGCTTTGTACATTTCCTCTGGCCGCCCCGCCGTGCTGCCGCGAAGAAGATAAAGAACGCCAAGGTGACATGTGCATGGTCTTTGAGGGAGAATAAAGACGGCAATGTCCTTGCTGATTCTATCAGGAGCAGCCATTCTTTGCTCGCTCATAGGAATGCAGGAAAGAGAGTGGGGGAGGGCAGGAGCGGGAGATGGAAAGGGGGAAGAAGGAGGGGAGGTGAGAATAGAGGACTGTAGAGCAAGAGAGAGGTTGCCATTCCTCCTATAAACCGACACGAGTCCAACGTGCATGCTTATCAGGTACCAACTGCTTTTTGACCCGAGAGTGCTCCTAAACTATAGAGGCGTAAGTTTAAGAGGCGTAAGTTTAAGTACAGTTTCTAAATGATATTCATCTATCCTCAACAATAGGCTAATGACCTTTTTGGAGGATCAAAATATTCTGGTGGAAGAACAAAAATGGTTTCGGTAAATCCAGAGCCTGTATAGATCATATCTTCTCGGTCTGTACAATAATCAGAAATAGAATACACGAATAGAAGCCTACTTTTGCATGTTTAATTTATTTCCAGAAAGATCTAGAATTTGTAAATAGGGATCTTTTATCCTATAGTTTGTTAAAGACGGGTTGACGGGTTGATGGGGCATTTTATCACGCAATCCAGTCTCTTTACAAAGTACCAATTGCTTGTGTGCGTGCTAATGAATATCGTAAAGATTGGTTTCCCACACCCTCGGGTGACGCCTTATCATCAACTGTGTTTGGTGTGTTTATAAATGACTTGGCAAAGTAAAGGAAACAGTTCAATATTGGCATAAGATATGATGATGAAATGCTAAGTATTGTTTTATATGCTGGTGATATTATTTTGATGGCAGAAACTGAACAAGACCTGCAGAACATGTTATTATTATGTGCAGTCACTTGGTGTAAAAGATGGAGACTCATGGTTAACCAGACAAAAACACCGATAATGCATTTTAGAAAACCAGCTACTAAGAGAAGTGTTTTGTTTTGGTGAAGACATTGTTGAGTTTACTAGCAATTATAAATATTTGGGACTTTTTATTGATGAACATATTACTTTTCTATACGGAACATCTACCCTGGCCGACTCAGCAAGTAGAGCTCTTGGGGGAGTTATAGGAAAAACTAAAACACTCAAAGATATTGGTTATGCTACGTATTCCTAACTGTGTCAGACATGCATGTGTCCTGTTCTGGACTATTCAGCAGGAGTGTGGGGTGCTAAGAGGTATTTTAAAAATGATCATGTCCATAACAGAGCAGAGCAGTACGTTACTTTTTAGGTGAGATGGAAGGCATGTATGGTGAGACTTTGAAATAAACTGTTGAATATGCCAACTGCCAGAAGAGCTAGAAGTTTTTTAATGGAATCTGTCCATAAGGGGACCTTGTGCAACTGAAATGTCTGACATTTTTCTACAGTCTGACTGTGAACGTATGAAAACCAAATGAAGGGAGACATAGATATGATTTAAAAACAACTGTTGATGCGATATGAAAATAAAATGGGTGGATGAGATTAATCATAAACCCAAATTGAGGACCTTTTGTTTGATTAAGGGTGAATTTGTGTGTGAGAGATATATATTATGTATAACCTTCCTAACAGCAAGAGATCGCTATGTGCACAGGTATGATCAGGGATATTGCCTCTGCGTATTGAAACAGGTCAGATCAGGGATATTGCCTCTGCGTATTGAAACAGGTCAGATCAGGGATATTGCCTCTGCGTATTGAAACAGGTCAGATCAGGGATATTGCCTCTGCTTATTGAAACAGGTAAGATCAGGGATATTGCCTCTGCTTATTGAAACAGGTAAGATCAGGGATATTGCCCCTGCGTGAAACAGGTCAGATCAGGGATATTGCCTCTGCGTATTGAAACAGGTCAGATCAGGGATATTGCCTCTGCTTATTGAAACAGGTCAGATCAGGGATATTGCCTCTGCGTATTGAAACAGGTCAGATCAGGGATATTGCCTCTGCGTATTGAAACAGGTCAGATTACGGATATTGCCTCTGGGTATTGAAACAGGTCAGATCAGGGATATTGCCTCTGCGTATTGAAACAGGTCAGATCAGGGATATTGCCTCTGCTTATTGAAACAGGTCAGATCAGGGATATTGCCTCTGCGTATTGAAACAGGTCAGATCAGGGATATTGCCTCTGCGTATTGAAACAGGTCAGATTACGGATATTGCCTCTGGGTATTGAAACAGGTCAGATCAGGGATATTGCCTCTGCGTATTGAAACAGGTCAGATTACGGATATTGCCTCTGGGTATTGAAACAGGTCAGATCAGGGATATTGCCTCTGCTTATTGAAACAGGTAAGATCAGGGATATTGCCCCTGCGTGAAACAGGTCAGATCAGGGATATTGCCTCTGCTTATTGAAACAGGTCAGATCAGGGATATTGCCCCTGCGTGAAACAGGTCTGATCAGGGATATTGCCTCTGCGTATTGAAACAGGTCGGTATTGTGGTGAAATGGAAGAGGAAAGACTATGTAACTATTGTGACCTCGAAGAAAGAGAGAATGAAACTCATTTTACCCTCTATTGCCCTTTCTACCACTATATACGCTTGCTCTTATTTCAGAAAGCACACCAGATGTACCCTGACATTATGTGGCTGAGCGATGAGGAGAAACTGAAATAGTTTTTTTGTCCATTGTGTATTTCCTTTTGCGGAATATTTAGATAAAGCCTGGAATTAAAGAAAAAGGGCGACTTGTAATTAAATTGTTAAAATATTTTGCTTCTATGTGGTAAATGGTACGTGTGTATATAGATTGTTTATAGGCTTGTCTCCCATATGAATCTTCTATGTGGTAAATGGTACGTGTGTATATAGATTGTTTATAGGCTTGTCTCCCATATGAATCTTCTATGTGGTAAATGGTACGTGTGTATATAGATTGTTTATAGGCTTGTCTCCCATATGAATCTTCTATGTGGTAAATGGTACGTGTGTATATAGATTGTTTATAGGCTTGTCTCCCATATGAATCTTCTATGTGGTAAATGGTACGTGTGTATATAGATTGTTTATATTCTTGTCTCCCATATGAATCTTCTATGTGGTAAATGGTACGTGTGTATATAGATTGTGTATAGGCTTGTCTCCCATATGAATCTTCTATGTGGTAAATGGTACGTGTGTATATAGATTGTTTATAGGCTTGTCTCCCATATGAATCTTCTATGTGGTAAATGGTACGTGTGTATATAGATTGTGTATAGGCTTGTCTCCCATATGAATCTTCTATGTGGTAAATGGTACGTGTGTATATAGATTGTGTATAGGCTTGTCTCCCATATGAATCTTCTATGTGGTAAATGGTACGTGTGTATATAGATTGTGTATAGGCTTGTCTCCCATATGAATCTTCTATGTGGTAAATGGTACGTGTGTATATAGATTGTGTATAGGCTTGTCTCCCATATGAATCTTCTCTTTGTGCCAGACTGGGTTCAAATGCCTTTTGTTTATTTTTTTCTGTATTTATTTATGTATGTGTGTATTATTGTATAGATTATTTTACTGCTCTATGGATATAATCATTTTTTGTATAACCTTATGTACTATTATGTATTGATTTGTACCTCTTTATGCGATGCGCAATGCAGAGAACACCAGAAGAAGAATTATCATTGAATTACCACAGTGAATTATTGTCATGTTTATTTATGGGTCAATTAATCCCATAAGAGATGGGTTGCCAATTGGCGAAAATCATTCATTCAAAAATGTCATTTCATTCATGCTCTTCCACCGTTATCGATCGTCAGCGTTGGGCAATGCAAATTGCTGTAGCTAACCCAGGGTATTTTATCATCAATGGAGAGTCATTATCTTCGGCAACAACCAATATCGGATTGTTAAGCCTGGGGATAAGGTGCCTAGCAAAGCCTTCAAACAGTCACTCATCTCTGGGATTGAAGCCTGATGGATGAATATATCTACTGGGACTGGTTGGTAGAGGGGTTCCTGAGGCAAACTAGTGCAGTTACCAGTTCTCATCTCATCTCCCCCTGCCCTGGTCCGTCTATCACCAGCCCTGCAGCCTTTTTATCTCCTCTGACGTAATTCATTTTTAATGTGCCTGATGGATGGAGGGTTGCTTTTTGATCTACATCAGCTCGATCAATCAGGAATCAGGACGGCTTTTCATGTTGAAAAGGACCCTCCAGAAATATTTTACCATGAGGCCCGTGATGAGGAGATCTATAGGGAAAGTTAAAGGTCCTATGCAGCCAATATCGAATAATTTCTGGGTAACAATTAAGTACCTTACTGGGATTGTTTATTTTTGACCATTTTAATTTAAAACAAAATAACCTTAAGTAAAAAGCAATTTCCCAAGCAAGAATTTTGCTAGGACAGTCTGGGAGTGGTCTGAGTGGGGAGGGGAAAAAGTCAAACTAGTTGTTATTGGCAGTGAGGTTTGGAACCCCATTCTTATTGATCTATTAACACATTTACTGCCTGGTGATGTCATCAGGCAGGCCAAAACTCCATCCCACCAAACAGGCAGATATTTCAGATAGTCTTTTCAAACAGATAGTCTTTTCAAAAATGATAGAACATTATCGTCATCATCAAAGTGTGGAAATGTATTTAAAACATGGGAAACTCGTGTTTTTGACTGCACTGGGCCTTTAAGAAGCTAAGATGAGCCTGACAAGACGCATAGATTGATGCGATACTCACCAAATGCCTTCCAGCCAGCTTCCAAAAGGCTCTTCTTGATAAATGAAAAATCCATTACTGTCTGTCTGACTTCATTTCTGCATACTATTATACAGAGAGCTTTTTGTCTTGATATCTTGCGGGCAGCCGCTCATATTTATAGAGCTTCCCGTTACTATAATACCCTTTACAGTAAGTCTAGTCTCCCGAAAGTCTTTCAGAGTGTCTGACACCCACTGGCCTCCATTCACGATAGCAGTACTTGTATTTTGAAGTATGCAGGTGCTCTAAATGGATGACCTAGAAACACTGTCTCTTTATTGAAAGATGGGGGCCCATTGAATAAGGTGCTCTTTCCCACAGTGTAGGTCTAAGCTACTCATGCCCTGTAATGAATAAATCATGGATTTCCGAAGGCACTTGCGGGTAGAAATTACAGTGTTTCAGGATGTTCATGCACACAGAAATAAAAAGGGAATAAAACATGAACATCGGCTGCCATTCCGTTCCGTTTGAGTTTTGACAGCCTAAGTTCTGCCTCTCCACCGTCATTATCAATGACGGCACAGATTCCTTGCCATGGTTAGATGGGGAAAGATATTGATGTCATTTGTTGCCTAGTGAAAATCATTTTGCCGGTGCACATTTTTATGGAAACACGTAACTGCACTAATTGTTTTCCAGTTGCAATACTTGGGCACAACATGGATTCATTTTCAAAATAAGACATTATTTTGACCACATAATAATTTATGGAAACATAATGCTAGTGACATTTCCAATAGGCTGAATTGTACAAGGTGTTAATAACAGGGAATAGAGTACATGTGTTCTGTGGAACATGACACCAAGGGCGCCATCTAAAAGTTAATTACCTAGCATACATCATTGATTGCAATGTTTGCTGTCAGGGATCTGTAATGAACCTGTCTATCCACTGTCTAAGGTCCTCTTTTACATAACATGCTGCACTGCCACTGGCTGTAAAGTACACACCTAATTTAGGACTTGAGGGAGTCAGGGACATGGCGGCCAGCATGGGGAGATTGGTATGCCGGATGCTATTTCCACAGGGTTAGATATGTGGACGGGGCTCCATATCCACTCAGTCAAGGCTGGCTTACCTGAGATTAACTGTTCTCCTCGTCAAGGCTGGTGGCATTAGCTAGCCACAACTCAGTGGACCTCCGGCCTAAAGCTGTCAGGTTACTGCTGAAGGACAGAGAGTAGGCCTGCATTACACTGGCCCACAAACGTGTAGTACTCAACCTGTCCTCATATGCACAAAGTTGTTTTAGGAGAGGCCTACAGCTACCTGTAGACATTTGGATAGCCTCAATCTATATAATTTATTTGAAAACCTTTACAACTGTTAAATCATTCTTTATGAATGGCTAATTTATAGTGTTACAATGTGGTGATGAGTTTATTTTTTTGTTTTTGGTCCGAACACAGGGTTGCAGAGATACAGAATCTCACTAGTTTCTCTTGAAATGTTAATCATATCGTTTGTGGTTTTGTGTTCCTTATATTTTCAGGATAATTCCCCAAGTCTAGCGTCATATGCATGTTTCAATTTAGCTTTCCTAGTCTTTCAAACTGCCCAGGAAAAAAAACAGAACTGAAATGGACTATTTGACCAAAAGTCGAACAATGAAAATGTTTCCTCTTGCTTACTGTGCTCTACTACCTCTGCCATTAATACATCCTCAGAGACTGGTAGCCATAAAGTAAGTGTGTGTGTGTGTGTGTGTGTGTGTGTGTGTGTGTGTGTGTGTGTGTGTGTGTGTGTGTGTGTGTGTGTGTGTGTGTGTGTGTGTGTGTGTGTGAGAGAGAGCGTAATGCCTCGAGTTTTTAATGGAAAGTCGGTAGGATTGGGGATGACCTGTAATTACAGTCAGCTGGGAAATAATTACAAGTCTTGCATTCTAGACACAAACCCACCGATCACTCGTATTAACATGGAAGGCTGCATTAAAATATAGACAAAATAGATGCCAGTTTGGGGGAAACAGGATAGTGTATTATTTTTTCATTTGTGATACTGTATTTATCATTCTTTTAACAGGGTCTTTTCACATAATATACAGCCCTCATTCTCTCCAGGGTATCACATGACATGGTAGAGAGTCAACACTCATCTTAAACTCGTCTTTAGCCAAATCCACTGAGACTGAGTGGGGTTGTCGGATTCTTATTCTTCGCGTTTGGTAGCATCTGCTTTCTCCATCAGACTTCAATCATGTGAGTTAAGCAGGTCATAATGGTGAACAAGTTAACCACAGGGCTAACTTGACTTTCTAAAGCAGATGTAGGAAATATCTTACTCTTCATCCTCAAAGATTTTCTTCTCCCCCCATCAGTACATTTTTAGAACAGTATCTTCAGCTTTAAAAGGGAGGCAGATGCCTGTCAGAATGCCAGTCGGTATTCCCCAGACCACTGTTAAAGTGGGAGTCTGAGAAATCATTGCAGACTTGGGAGGTCAAGATGGATGAACTCCCTGATTTTTAGCTGGGTTGGAGAAATATGTCTTTAAAATCCAAGTAAAGAGGCCAAGATGCTCTCTCCACTGTACTGGCACAGCATGTGGATTTGTGAGTGTAACAAAATAACAGCCCATTACAACACAATAATAGTGGTGTTATTATGGGTTAGTACACTGTCTTTCACTGAACTATAAACAGACAATATTATTTGGTTATATTAATGTGTATTTATGTTACTTTGTTGGATAGAGATGACATGAACGATCCTTGGTCGTTGGTAGGATGTACATGCATTGTGCTTTTGGCTTGGAATGTCCTTGAAAAGGGGGGTGTTGTCTTAGTAAATTGCGATGTAAAGCATTGAGCATAATAATAGGCCTATACGCATAGTCCCTGTGCCATTTGCAAAATCCGATTTGTCAAAACGTTTTTCAAGATACAAGAAGACAGGACTGTTGACATGTTCAATTGAGAGAACGAGGGCACAGTGAATCAAATTAAAGATCTAGCTCTCGTGCATTGATTGCTTTGGTCTCGTCCTGTCCTCTTTTTTTTTTAACACACCCAGCGGAGCGAGCTGCTTGAAGCACAGCCTGCCAACGCATTTGAAGCCAGTCTCTCTCGTATGTGCCTGGAGAGCATCGTGTCCGAGGCGCAGAGCGCGCTGCGTTTTTTCGGGAGTTCTCTAAAAGCGTCAAGAAATGGTGGATACATTCTATTGAAATGCCTAACTCACTTGAAAGGTTTTTCACAACCTGGGATATGTCATTGCTGTTATTTCCAGCGTGAAGCCGTCTTATTCTTGGAATCTATTGTTAATGATCTGTCATCGGAGCTTTTTAAAGACTTGGATTCATATCAACAGTAATCTGGTTTGACACAAAGATCTACTGTTTTTCCTTTTTCGGGAACAGGGAACCTGTTTTTAGGACTATTCTCAGAGCACGAATAGTTTCTGCTTGTGATTGAACTTTGAAGAAAAGAAGAAAAAACAGAATATAAAAAATATTGCTTATGGTTTGACAGTTTTTGCCGCTGCAGACGGAAAAAACGCTCAGTAAAGATTTATTGGTTAAGCAGGTTGGTTCTTCTGTCTTGTCTGCTCCGCTGTCGACTATTCTACACGGAATTCTGCTCGAATTTCTGTTGCGTAGCCTATTCCCGATCTGGATTTATTTGAATACGACTCGGTCGAATGGTTTTGTGAACCTATATTACATTTCTTCCCCCAATGGTTCTTTGCACGGAGGACATCGCAACTCATTTGTTTCGGTAAGGTTATGAAATTTGATAATTGGCTCATGCCAGCCAACCTTTTGCCTTATTGCAATGTTTTCCCTATGTAAGATTTATGGTAACACAAAAATCTAATAATATTTACATTATTACATAGGCCGATAGAAATTAAGAATAGCCTACCGGTAGGCTATTCCGTAGCCTATTGATGATTTCGATTTACTCGCTTTTCCCTGAGTAACGGCTATGCACAATGTATTCTATTCTGTTAGCCCAATTACTTGCACATTTTGACTTACTATATATGTCAATTATATTAATCGAATTATTTTTGGTACATGTCTAAGTCTCGTCGTGACAGACAGTAGCCTAGTCCAGTCTACAATAAATGCAACGCACGACATTGACATCATTTTAAGGTTGCGCTATGTCTGGCATCAAGTACCACAGGAGGAGCTATATAATTAGTTTTTATCACCAAAGCACGCAAGAATGTGGATGTTCAAGGTTATATCAAAACGTCTTTCAATATGACCCAAAGACGCAGAGAGGCTGTTATGCGCGCTTACCGCTCCGCTATTCTATGGCGGCTTTTGGCTTGTTTGTTAACAGTTATTTCCGTGTTCATATATTTTTTAAAAAATGTAAGTGATCCGTAGCATCTACACTGTTGTTGTGTCTGTCTAAGTAGCCTATGTTTGGAACAACACACACCTGTAGGCTACTTTACTTTATGTTGTCTTGGCGTCTCTATCGTCATTTCAGGTTGAAAGTGTCTATTCGACCCTAGAACTGAACCCCAAAATGCTGTGTTTATTAGGATAGCTATAACTTCATGTTTTATGGATAGGTTATTCCCTACAGTGTGCAAAGCATTCTTAAGGTAATAACAATGTAAGCAAATAGCTCTTTGAAAACTTTAGAGCCCCTACCTCTAGATTGCCCCTCTAGGGTTGAAAAAGCTGTCGGTGTACATGTGTATAGGCCTACATTTATTTGATACTGAACTTTTTCTTACAGCCATACTACACAAACCTGTGGGTTGTAACACGGTTACTTTTATGTTTATGTCATTTTAAACTTAGAAAAGTGTCCGTATTATGATCATGTGAGATAATACTGCTATTTTTTATTGGAAACGCTGTTTGAAAATGGTGGGCCTCAAGAGTTCAACAGGGTCACTGGCCTACACGTTGAGTGGGTGATTTGGACAACCATGCTTGGCTTTTTGTGTAGTGGTTCCTATGAAAAGTGGATAGATCTCCTCACACTTTACAACAACAATAACACAGTCTCCTTTTTGCGCGTGTTCATAAAGTGGTCTTAGTGTTTCCTTTTTGACCTTGTCGTAAATATGTATTTTAGAGCTATTTGATAGGGGGAAATATTGCCTTACTAATACATTAACGCCATTGCTACACAGTACCCACCGCCTCTACCACCTCCCTTTAAAAATATGTGTCTTTCTCCATTTCCTTCAACCAAATCTTTAATCTACTGCAGATGCAGCTCTGGAATTAGGTTGCAAAAAAGCTCTCCTTATTCATATCTTCAAAAGCCCATTTATCTCCAGCAGAAAGCTGATAAGAAAGAGGCCTGCTTGGCAAGGCTGATAAGAGGGTGAAAAAAAAAAATCCTCCAGCTATTTGTAATGTAAGAGTTCAGGCTGATCACAGCTAGCTCGGGGATACATGACAAACCTTGCGTCATAAGCCTAATGCCTCCTGCCTCAAACTAGGGGAGGAGGGGAAGGACAAACATTAAATGGAGATTTGTGTTGGATTTAATGCGGGGATTTAAAAGCAATAGTGAAACATGAAACATCGGGGAGGAAGTGGAAACGTTAAGCAAATAACCCTATTCAGAGGTCTTAATCGTGACAATATCGACTGGAAAGTGGTAATGCTATCAACCACTATCATTAAAGGTGAATGAGCAGTTAAGCTGTTTTGGTTGGAATCACCTGCCTGGCCTGCTGCAGCACATTGCGATGGTCCGTGAAATGTTGAGAGAAAACTAAAAACGTGGCAGTGAAAAATGTGTTGATGCATTTGATGTTAAATCTGTTTTAAAAAAGCGATTTGGTTTGAAGGGGTGATAAACTGCTCTAAATCCCCAACTGCACCCTGTCTGGAATGTAGATCTTAAATCCAAAATTGGCTTATTCTGATGCCTGACCTGCCTGCCCACTGTGAGAACAGGATGGTGAAATATGGCAGTAGGGTAGGTGTCTTACATACTAGAGTGAAAAACACAGCAACACTTTCACTTCACATTCATTCGGCAGCCTAGCCGTGGTACTGCTCATTCAAGGCCAGCCCTCAGGCAGTACTGTAGAGGGAGTGTTTCTCATCTCCTCTCTATCGAGCTCTCCATTCTGTTTTTCTTGTATTTTCTTTTAGTATGGAGTGAGAGAGTGTGATCTCTTATTTTGCTCTTTGGAATGGCAGAGTATTAGCAGTCCATTCACTTCAGTGAAGGATGGATGGACATTCCCTTCCAAGTGCTGAATGTGTGCTTTCTTTCCTGCAGATCCCCTGACACAGCACCAGCGCCCATAAATCACATTACGTACATCTATTGTACCAATTTGTTGTCTGGGCACTTGTGTTAAGCCTATTAAGCTGGGTGAATTGTATTGCTTGTTATGTGGCTCACCTTTGTCCGATTCGCTGGGTAGAGGCCCCCTTCGCAGTATTTAGTCTATGATTTCCCTCTTATACAGACTGAGACGGCTGCTTGTTATTAGTCTTGGATAGATTTCTTTCTAGAGGATTATTCTGAAAACACGTCATTACTATATAACAAATGACGTGTAACGTGATCGTATTCATACTTGGAGAGGAGAACACTCCCTCCTCTATACTCTACGTGTGTGTGTGTGCGTGTGTGTGTGTGTGTTTGAGAGCGAGAGAGCAATGGGGAATTTACAGGCTTCCCCATGGTACTTATAACGTCTTAATGCTGGCAAGAGAAGGACTATAAAGCACTCTCTCTGCACCAAAAGCAGTGGGAGACCTGAGAAAGAGGAACAGAGGAAACCAGCAGCAGTGAGAAAGAGTGAGACGGGGTTGGCAAGCACCACTTTAATGTGCACTGCAGAGATGTCTGTTTTTAACATTAACGTTATAAATAACATGAATGGGCCCCACAAGGCCACTGGCCATAAAGGGACAGGGAGGTGTTGGCAAAACAAAATTCATTTTTTCCTATTTTTTTATTGCTGCGGTCCACGAACAGTGGGTCCCTGTGGAGTCTGTGTGTTGTTAACCACTCTGGATGGGTGGTATTTATGCCTTTGTTCAAATGGAAGTGACCGGTGACCTTTCCCGTGGTGTTGGCCAGCTCTGACACTGTCACACAATGGATTGCTGCCTCCATAATGTCTGTGTCACAAATGGCACTCTATTCCCTAGTGCACTACTTTTGATCAGAGCTAATGGACCCTGGCCAAAAGTAGTTCGCTATATAGGGAATAGGGGACCATTTTAGACTCAGCCAATTTGTCAACTGTGCAGCTTTTTCTCCCTCATCTCCTATCAGATGTTATTTCCTAAATGTTGGGGCATCTGCTCGCGCTGCGCTGAGTCCTGGGGGCCCGTCCTCTTTTTTCTCTCCTCGCCCCTCAGTTCTAAATGTCAACTGTGCGCCGCAACAAAGCGGCCACCTAAGGCCTTTTAAATACCTCCAGGTATTGCTGCAGTCATAGGTCAGCCAGTCACTCAGCGGGTAATGTGTTTTTCATGCTCACAGCTCACAGTGGACAGACGAGGGCCGCTTGGTCAAGGGCCACTGCACAACACAATGCCCCCACCCACCACCGGAGAGGTCAAGGGGGGAAGGGAGGAAGACGGGGTTATGGAAGGGTAGAGAGATAGTGTGTGTGTGTGTGTGGGTGGGAGGGGGGATAAGAGAGCTTGGCCCCTCAGCACTCATCAGCCATGATGGGGATGTGTGCCTATGATGATGATGGTGGTGTTGTTGTTCTCACTATAGCCGCGGGATAAAGGACCCCCACTTCACATCAAACAGTCTCACAACCCCATCATAAATATTTCAGAGACCTCTGCCTTTAATCCTCGCGGCCCTTCTCCAATTAGCCGCTGACGTCGGATGCTGCGAGGGCCATGATCTAAAAGGAGAGAAAATAGGGGTCTTTGATTCTGGTGCTCGCGAGCATCTATCGCCTTCACTCTCCAGCGTCCTCTCCTTATTGTGCGCCAGCCGTCTCATTGAGAGGTGGAGACACTCGAGTGAATTCTCCGCTTTTCAAGCTACCGACAAGGGTCAACCTGTAATTCTGGCAGCTTTCCTGCAAGGCCCTTCACTCAGCCCTCATCCCTCTCTCTCCTCCTGCACCTACCTCCCCCTTCCTCCTCCCCGCCTGCCCCATCCTGTCCCCAAAGCAGCTCTTTCCAGCAAGCAGGCTGTCTTTTTTTTTTACCTTTATGAGGCGTAATTAAATGTGTTCTGTGCGGCGCTGCGTGGCACCCTGTCTGAGCACCAACCCCAGGCGTGCCATTAGCCAGATGTGGCTCTACTGCAGCTCTAATGATAGAGAGAGAGAACACAGTGGAGGAGAGGAGACAAACCCAGGAGTCCTCCATCACGCCATCCGAGATGTTTTGTGGGCCTAATTGCCCAATCGTTTTGTGCCCCCTTATGACTCCCGGCTCATGGATTCATTAGCCTCCCTGTGCTATGTCAGGCTAGCTAGAGTGTTCATGTTTCATCCTATGGCGGGTGGTAGGTGCTAGAGGCTCGTAGCCAATGGGGTGTCGTGGGAAGGGTGAAAACAGCTTACACCTTTACTTTGTCGGTTGCATGTAAAAGGTTACATATGTTAAATAAATTGTTATGTGGGGAAGTAATTTAGTCTATTACTGTGAATTACTTTCAATTATTCAATGCAGAGGAGAAAGAATATATGACTATATACCTGCAGGTATAATTTGAGATTGTGGTTGGGTTGGGGTTGAGATTGGATTAGGTTAGAGCTGAGATTGTGGTTGGGTTAGGGTTGAGATTGTGGTTGGGTTAGGGTTAGGGTTGAGATTGAGGTTGGGTTGAGATTGTGGTTGTTTTAGAGGTGAGATTGTGGTTGAGTTCGAGTTGATATTGTGGTTGGGTTAGGGTTGAGGTTGTGATTGTGATTGGGTTGGGTTAGAATTGCAATTGTGGTTGGGTCAGGGTTGAGATTGTGGTTGGGTTAGGGTTGAGATTGTGGTTGGGTTAAGGTTGAGATTGTGGCTGGGTTAAGGTTGATTGTGGTTGGTTTAGAGTTGAGAAATGGTGTGTTTGTATCACTGACAAGTGAGATGAGCAGCAACCAGGCTATTGAAGGCACTTTCTAGAAAATACATGTTTCACCGCTGAGGCTTTGGAGGTTCTTAGGGATCCGACTGACAAACGCTGATTGATCGGCACAGATTCACCCAGCGCTTCCTTTCAACATCTCTGAGGATCTTAAGCTACAGTACAACCATTGAGCACTCTCTTTCTCTCATATTTCATTTTAAGCCCCTTTCTACTAGCAGTGTATTAAATTCTCTTTTCATCTCGCCTTGTGTTTTTCCCCCTTGGTAAGCAGATTGGACTTGGAAGCTGGTTTAATTAGATGAGAGGGAGAGGGAGAGGGAGGGAGAGAGAGAGAGAGAGAGAGGGAGAGGGAGAGAGAGAGAGAGTTTTCCTCTGGATACGGATGTATCGGGTGGTCTGTCTGTGAGCCGAGCTGCCTGGGGGGCTCTGTATAGCGCCGGGTGGGAAATGGTCCTACATACCAAACATACGGCGCCCTCGCTGGAAAGCAGGCCCCTTCGTTAGCAAGGAGCTGACGAGCTGCCGCTCAAGTTAGGGTAATTAACACCGCCACAGATTGTGGAACAGCTGTGCAATTTAGCACTGTGGCAACACCAGCGAGCCGAGAGAGAGAGAGAGAGAGAGGCTCTGCAAACAGAGGAAGGCTAGAGAGGGCTGCTTCAGAGTCCAGACCACCTAGACCAGGCCCCCCACGGCCAAACCATACAGAGGCCCTCAGCAGGGTAGCCAGGGAAAGGCATATTATTCATAGAATATTTTAAAACTTTGCCTCTAAAGACTGAAGGCTGTAATATGTTTGGTAGCAAATATAACTACCAGATGTGAACAGACTTTTAAATAGAACAGACTTTCGTCTTTGGGTAAATATATTTATAGCCTGACAAACGCTAGGCTTTCACGATCTTGTGCATACCGTACAGTACTTTAAGGCCACAGCGGTGCCTGTGTTTAAGTCCGGGAGTGAAAGAGTTAGGAGACGGCGCCTAGCTTTCGCGTATCCTTGGGTAATCTAGTTGACATGCTGATTTTGGGGGGCAGGCTGTCTGTCTGTCCGTCCCAGTCTTGTTCAATAGTTATTGTGGAGCGTGGATGGTGGGCCGCATGCATGTTAATTAAAAAGCCTCTAGACTTTCTCTCCGTGTGATTCCAGTCTCCTTTCGTCTTACTGTTCTCGGCAGTGCCTGGCCCCAGCGAAACCAAATGATATGTGAGAAGTCAGTCAAGTGTCCTGCTCTCTCATTGTTTTTGTTTCTTTTTGATTGTATTTCATGTGTCACATTCCGCCCTTTATTTTTGTTCCCCTGGTTGTTTATCCGCGCTGATCCTTCACATCTGGTTCGGGTTTTAGCTATAGGGGAGTGATGATGTGTGGTGGAAAGAAAATGGCCTCCACGTGGAGTTTTTACGCTCGAGTAGTGTCTCTTCGTGGATCCCCCCCAAACGAATTGTGACGGAGAAAGAAACCACACAAACATCCTGTGACGTTTGACGTTTTTTTTCTTCTCCTCTCGCGTTTGTGATGTTCTACAGAGATGCCCCTTGTAAAAACAGACCAATCGCAGTGGACAAAAGGATCGGCTACACAAAAACAAGATATTTCAAGTTACATGCCACTTTTCTAAGACTTATTTACTCCTTTTAGCTCCTTGCTAAATACACAACTGCAGTTTGGTGTATTTGTATCACAGGAGGCTGCTGAGGGGAGGACGCCTCAAAATAATGGCTGGGATGGAGTGGATGGAACGGTTTCAAACCATGTGTTTGATGAGTTTGATTACTGTTCCATTTATTCCGTTCCAGCCATTACTGTGAGCCCATCCTCCCCAATTAAGCTGTAACCTACCTGTGATATATATGTAATTTACTCTATTAAACGAATGTACTTTAATGTAAACTGAACAACAACCATTTTGGGGGGCCTTGAGCCACACTGCTGCCCTTTGTCTGTTACCTGTGGCGGGTGGAAAGTAAGGGTGTGTTGTATTTCGTACGGTCGGAGAGCGGGAAATGCAGCAGGCTACTCTAATGACATGGAACTGAGCGGAGATAAAGTTGACCCTGCAGGTTTGACTCCTGATGAATGCCCCGTCTGCGGAATCTCTCTTGCTCGCTCTCTCAGCAATCAAGTGTCACTGACGCATCCGTGGCTGTCAGTCCTGCTCTGAGAGAGAGAGAGAGATTGGAGTGAGGGATCTCAGGGAACATGTTCCATTTCTGCTAATCGTGCCGACTTCGACAGACATTTCCACCGAGCTCCTCTCCACCCCTGCCATCCTCCTCCCCTCCTTGATTCAGTGACTGAGCAGGGCACAGAGAGAGAGAGACGGCCGTGTAACAACAATAATGTGTAAAATGTCTATCTACGGTAATGTGAGGGGAACGCAGGCGGGCGGCTGCAGTGTGCGCTGGGAGGCCAGACCGTGCCCCCGACGGGCCTGCCATTTATTTATCAACTGAGAGGAGAGAAGAAGAGAGAAAAGGAGGGGAGAGAAGGCTCAGGCTTCTCTGTGCCAGAGGAGGCCAGGCGGCTCATGAGGGATAGGAAATATAATTGAGCCTCTCTCTCTCCTGGCTACAGGGCTGACTCAGACAACAGCTCTGCTCCTCCTCTCCCTCTCTCTTTTCCTCTCATCCACGGTGCTCGTCGGTCACGGCTGAGAAGAGGAGGCGTCCATGGCCTTTCAGGCTCCGCACAGGGATGTCCCCAAACAAGACATGTCACTTGTGCTTACTGTGGCATTCATTTGATCAGATTAGATTTTCCCGCTTTCCTTTCCTTCCCCCCCTCCACTCTGTACTCTGAATATGCCTCTCTCAGGGGTTTGTCCTGCGCCAGGGCTGCTGGAGAACTGACTGACTGTGGCTTGGCTTGGTGTGTGTGTGTGCGCGTGCGCGTGTGTGAGAGGCCCATGACATGGCTGTGTGGGGACATCCCACCTGTTGGTAGTGGGTGGTTGAAAGAACAAGTGTAGCTGTCAGAGACACAGGTGTAAAGTCTCTCCCATTGGGAGCCGGGCCCTGTTTTGGAAAGGCCTCAGCACCAACTACAGTAGGCCCACACTACTCTCTGCACTTCCAATCTACTACTGCTCTATATTCACCACGGAATCATATCTAAAGAAGTGAGAACCCTTGGTGAGACCAGGAGTAGAATCTGTGAGAAACAGGCAGCTAGGTGATCTGATTTGGTCCACAGTGTGTTGTGGTTGGGGGGATTGGGGAGCTGGTGGTGGTGGGTGGATGTTGCAGTCTTTAAGCCCATCTGTTTTTCTAACCCTAATTGCATATGGAGGTATTGATCTGTGGAGAGAGGAGGGCACCACTACCAGAAGGCCAGGTTCCCGCTGGCACCCTGCCAGCCCAGCCAGCGCTCTGCTCTGTCTGTCAATCACACGGGTGGGTGGTGGCCTGCATGGGTGGGGATGTCCATTGCCTCTTTCACTCCCTCCCTCCCATCCCTCTTTCACTCCCTCCCTCTCCCTCACTCCCTACAATCCCTCCCTCTCCCTCACTCCCTACAATCCCTCCCTCTCCCTTCATTCCTTCGCCTCTAACAATAGTTCTGGATCCTCCCTGGTCCTGACTCTGACCCAGAACAATCCCAGCTAGGTCTGGCTTTAAGGACCCTTGTTACAGGAGAATAACAACCAGAGGAGGAGAGGAAGACATGCCTGGAAGCAGGTCTCTCTCTCTCTCTAGCCCCCCCATCCACCCCTCCCTGCTGCGCCCAGTTTCACAGCTTTTAACACTTGATTAATTCCCCCTCTCTCTGCTAAAGCTTTAAAGCAGTGTGAGTAGAGAGAGCTGTATGATGGGGATAGAGGGTAGAGGAGATGAGTTGGGGGTAGATGAAGTTCTTGGCTCTGTTGTGTTTGAGGCAGCTCGCAGGGTTTCATTTTACCCGGGCTCTGTAGAGGGATATGGGGATTCTGGATTATGTGCTTAGGCTCCATTGGCTGGATTATGCACCTTTTATCACCAGGGCCTGTTTACAATGGATATCTCTCCGCCGTTGACGGAGATGCCTCCTTACTACAACAGACGTGATAATATGCAAACACTGCTCCGTAAAAACAGCTTTCCAATCCGCTTTATTCCGCTGAATGCTGTATGTTTGTATGAAGGCCCCGGAGCATGGGTTTGGTAATCCAAGGATTCTCACAAAATATGGAAACATTTTGTTTGGGGAAAATTTGTTGCCTTGACACGATAGAATGTCTTGTCCGTCAATGGATCTCATCCACACAAAACAGACAAGATGCTTCACCTGAGAAACACTGAGATAATCCTAGCACTCAAAGAGAGACAGGAAAATGAACTCATAGCACTGCAGACAAAGGTTGTCATAGAATTAGCTTAAGGGCCTTTAAAAAAATAAAAAAGGTCATTTTATAAATGACACTACAGAGTTATCAGCTGTTGTCTTAATAGTAAACACTCAGCCTGCCCGATAAGACTTCCGTTAGAGAAAGAAACATGTTGACATTGAAGAGGTGCATTTTAGAGGCGCATTTGGTTAATTGACAGGAAATGGCTTTGTTAGAGTGATCCGACTGCCTGGCCCGGCTGTAGTAGAGTAATTAGCTGGTTAACCTCTCCTCTTCCCCATACTGTACAGTCATGATCAATATACTGCATAATGTGCACCTGCCAATAGCCTCAACTGAAATGGAGATCAGACAGTCGAACCAAGTGACACCCAAGGGGCTCTATATACTACAGTGCTGTGTGTGTTACCGGTCTCTCTCTGTCCATCCATTAGGTTGACTCCTCATACGAGAGTTCAGAGGAACAAAGACTTAGCCAGAGTGCAGCCATCATGAGCAGCCTTGGAAAATGGGATGAGTGCTCAGGGGGAAAACTCTGGCTGTTGTTGTTTCTTTTCCACATGAATAATTGAGGGAGTCGCCATGTAAGACAAAGTTGCATTTACTTGCTTCATTATATTTGAATCTGGAGTGGAGTGAACATCGCTCAGCATAGCTTGGCACAGCAGACAGCTTTGAATGCGTCTCCGTCCTGAAGAGGTCGGTCAGTTGTAAATCTTCTCTACCCATGATGCAATGTAAAGTGAAACCCATGGCATCGCATGCGTTGCATCCTCCCCCGGTGAATCTGTCGAGGGATTTGTGTTTAGATTGTTGATGGTTGCCAGATCCAAATTCCTCTACAGGTGCTCCTTCCTAATCAGACATAACCGTGTCTAGGGTTGCCAGCACAGAGGTCCACCAAAGCTTGTGTAAGTTGATAGATAGTAAACTAGTTTCCCTATCTTTGCTGTGTAGCAAAGAATGCTTGTTGTTTTTTTATGGGTGTAGCCATAGAAATAGAATTACTAGAAGCTCTATGTCTATGAGTGTATCATACGGATCCATCTACTTATGGGTAGTGAATCTATAATTAAAATCTATACCTATCTGATTATTTACTGTACATGCCACTCTATCAGCAGCGGATGTAAAAATATGTCTGTATGTTGTTGAGTGCATCATAGATCTCATTCAGCATGTGACAATGAATGCTGTGTAACTGAAAACCCATTGAGTCCCCGGTGTTTTGTCACAAGGTCAGGTGTGTGTGGTACTGACGGTGGGCATGCCAGCCAGGGACCAGGGTGAGGTTACACAGTAAGTGTGAAAGTCTGAATCATAAGCTCTCTCACAAGGTCTCTGCAGTTGTCACGTTGGCGAGAAACAGCCCGGCGAGAAACATCCCTGGACTCCCTGGTCTGTCAATAGCAGCACGCGCTTAGCCAAGGTTAGCTCAGCGCCAAAGAGCAAAGCTCCAGGTATTCACAGTGATGTGCCACCTTGGTTATTTATACATCTCAAGCCTTCGTAAGTCACACATCTGGAGCGAGCCAATGGCAGAGGAGCACTAGCACAATGCAGTGCCTTGTGGGAGTGGAATGGGACCGGCCAACAACACTCTGTGCATCCCGAATGGCACCCTATTCCCTATGGGTCCTGGTCAAAAGTAGTTCACTATGGCACCCTATTCCCTATGGGTCCTGGTCAAAAGTAGTTCACTATGGCACCATATTCCCTATGGGCCCTGCTCAAAAGTAGTGCACTATGGCACCCTATTCCCTATGGGCCCTGGTCAAAAGTAGTTCACTATGGCACCCTATTCCCTATGGGTCCTGGTCAAAAGTAGTTCACTATGGCACCCTATTCCCTATGGGCCCTGGTCAAAAGTAGTGCACTATAGAGGGAATAGGGTGCCATTTGGGACGTGCCCCCTGTCTGCCCCAGCATTCCCCTCATAAACTGTCTCTCTGACATGCCTGGGCCCCGGTTGTGTCATGCTATGCAGTCACGAGTAAAATAAAGACGTCAATAAAAAACCAACGGCGTTCTCAGAATTAAGGATGCATGTCTCTAACGCCACAGGGGTCAAAGCACAGTTGCTGGGCTGCCATTTCTATATTGGACCCCCCCCCCCCTCAGGTGTTAGGACCCTGACCCCTCCTCCCACCATCTTGTCACCAACTGAAGTCCATCAACCAATGAGCACCTGACAGACCGCAAACCCAGAAACACACCGCCCGGCCTCTTCTTCCTCGGCCAGCGATGTAGACGTGTTACCGCGTTTGGCGGTGGTGGAAGTCTCTCCCCTCATAAACATGGAGGTGTAATGAAGCAACATAAAGGTGGGCTGACCCCTGCTCCCCCTCTCTCCCTCCTCCATTCTCCATCCATCTATTTTTAAGGACAGCTGAGTGGGTGGGAGAAGTATTTCTAAAGGGCTGCCTGGGCGTTGGGTGTCCTGCCTGGCCTGGGCGCAAGGCCTCCCAGAGAAGTTTGGGTTTCAGCTGCCAGTAACCCGAGGCCTGGTGTCTGCTTTAAAAGTAAATTCCACTTAACGTGCCGCGTCTCTTTCCAACATGAACAGGGGCTTAGGTCTGAGCCTCCTTTATATAGCGCATACCATGTCTGTTTGTGAAGGGGGGGGGGGGCTGGAGAGGAGTGGAGGGGGATAAGGGGGCGGCCAGGGGGTATGTGTTGCCCAGGGTTGCCAGTTCCTGCCCCACTAGCTGCCATTTCAGTTTCCCACTTTGCCTCCCTTTCTCCACCAGCCGTCAGACAAGTGTCTGTATTGATCCTGCGAGAGCCTGGCCTACTTTCACGCCGGTGGCTGACATATGAGCGGGATTCCTAAATCCCTGACTGAATTCCGATGCTGTGACAGTTGGGAGATGCTGTTACGCACTCCAGTCCTCCAGCAGACCCGTGTGAGAGAGTGCAGAGCCATGCTGACAGGATAAAGGTCAGGGGGAGCTGGTGTGTTACGGTAGCAAGCCAGGACGACTGTAGCACCCGAACATAAAGTCTAAGACTCGGCTAAAGTCTCCTACCCTAGCAACCGCATCCTGGCATGATAAAACGCACAAACAGTTTAGCCTCTTGTGTATTATTGTATGTACTGCAAGTTCTTTCGTGTTTCTGGTTGTAGGATATGTATTTAATAATATAATAAATTGTATCACTCAGTCAGTCCAGGATGTGGGTGTGGACAGTATGGGTAATGAGTCTAAAGTGTGTGTGGAGCTTTGGCTCCGCAGAGGCCCCCATCCCACCCCACCCACAGTCAGCTCAGCTCTGCTCTGGATCCCTGCTCTGCTCTGGCACAACATTTATTTTTGTTAGAAGAGAGAGGGGAATGATTCATGTTAACGTCATGGCACGGCCGGGTGAAAATGTGCCACCCTCTGCGCATTTTTCCTCTCGTTAAAGCTGTCCTCAGTGCTTGGAGGAGCATACCACGGGCTACCACACTGTTCAGTGTGGCGTCAGCCAGGCCTTTTCTTCTCCTAGTGAGACAGCCTCCCTGGGTTGGTGGAAATACACTGTGTGTGGGTTGGAGGGAAGGGAAGGAGAAGGAGAAGGGTCACAATGCCTTGTTATCACTGCATTAAAGAAACATCCCTTTTCGGTCAAATTCCTTCAAGTCAAAGTCAAAGCCAAAGCGGCTACAGTCAGTGTGGTCTTAAGTCAGGGAGGAGGAATAGAACTTAGATTTTAGCCTGAGGTAGGCTCACTAGATGACTCACGTTGTTCTGGTTGGAAGGAAAACAGGGTGAAGAGTTCTGTTGAGCGGCACTTTAAGACACCTTCCTCTAACAAGCTGCAGTAAGAGGAGAGAGAGGTGGTTCTGCCTACCAACCACACTGCCTCCAGCTATCCTCTCCCCACCGCAGGGCGATCAAGGCTGTGCCCAAATGGCCCCCTTTTGCCTATGTAGCACACTAGCCCTATGAGCCCTGGTCAAAAGTAGTGCACTAAATAGGTAATAGGGTGCCATTTTGGACGCCCCTCATGTCACAGTGGGCTCATGCTTCTCTGTGATATGCGTGCGTCTCTGTTAGGATGGTGGCTGGTGATGGAGCTCCACTGCAGCAGAGGGGGATTATTATAGTGTATCCTGTGGTACTTTGATCCTTTCTACAGGAACAATGCCTCCATAGTTGGGGCGGCAAGTAGCCTAGTGGTTAGAGAGCTGGGCCAGTAACCGAAAGGTTGCTGGATTGAATCTCCGTGCTAACATGGTAAAAATCTGTTAACCCACTGTTCCCCGGTAGGCCGTTGTTGTAAATAAGAATTTGTTCTTAACTGACTTGCCTAGTTAATAAAGGTTCAGTTAACCAGTTGCGATGAGCAAACCCGGATCCGGGATCCTATTTATAGCCTCAAGCTCATTACCATAACGCAACGTTAACTATTCATGAAAATCGCAAATTAAATTAAATAAATATGCTAGCTCTCAAGCTTAGCCTTTTGTTAACAACACTGTCATCTCAGATTTTCAAAATATGCTTTTCAACCATAGCAAAACAAGCATTTGTGTAAGAATATTGATACCTAGCGTAGCATTTAGCATAGCATTCAGCGTGCAACATTTTCACAAAAACAAGAAAAGCATTCAAATAAAATAATTTACCTTTGAAGAACTTCAGATGTTTTCAATGAGGACACTCTCAGTTAGATAGCAAATGTTCAGTTTTTCCAAAAAGATTCTTTGTGTATTAGAAATCGCTCCGTTTTGTACATCACGTTTGGCTACCAAAAAAACCTGTATCCAGGAGTGTAATTATCCCCGCAAGCTCATTAGCATAACGCAACGTTAACTATTCATGAAAATCGCAAATGAAATGAAATAAATATGCTAGCTCTGAAGCTTAGCCTTTTGTTAACAACACTGTCATCTCAGATTTTCAAAATATGCTTTTCAACCATAGCAAAACAAGCATTTGTGTAACAGTATTCATAGCTAGCGTAGCATTTAGTGTTAGCATTCAGCAGGCAACATTTTCACAAAAAACAGAAAAGCATTCAAATAAAATAATTTACCTTTGAAGAACTTCAGATGTTTTCAATGAGGAGACTCTGATAGATAGCAAATGTTCAGTTTTTCCTGAAAGATTATTTGTTTAGGAGAAATCGCTCCGTTTGGTGCGTCACGTTTGGCTACCAAAAAAAAAAACGAAAATTCAGTCATCAAAACGCCTAACTTTTTTCCAAATTAACTCCATAATATCGACTGAAACATGGCAAACGTTGTTTAGAATCAATCCTCAAGGTGTTTTTCACATATCTCTTCGATGATATATCGTTCGTGGAAGTGTGCTTTCTCTTCTGAATCCCAGGAGAAAATGCCTGCAGCTGAAGATTAAGCACCAATTTAGACAAAGGACACCGGGCGGACCCCTGGTAAATGTAGTCTCTTATGGCGGGGCGGCAGGGTAGCCTAGTGGTTAGAGTGTTGGGCTAGTAACCGAAAGGTTGCAAGTTCAAATCCCCAAGCTGACAAGGTACAAATCTGTCGTTCTGCCCCTGAACAGTTAACCCACTGTTCCTAGGCCGTCATTGAAAATAAGAATTTGTTCTTAACTGACTTGCCTAGTTAAATAAAGGTTAAAAAAAAATTTAAATGGCCAATCTTCCAATGATATGCCTACAAATACGTCACAATGCTGCAGACACCTTGGAGAAACGACAGAAAGGGAAGGCTCATTCCTGGCGCATTCACAGCCATATAAGGAGACAATGGAAAACAGTGCCTCAGAAATTTTGTTCACTTCCTGTTTGAAGTTTCATCTTGGTTTCGCCTGTAGCATCAGTTCTGGGGCACTCACAGACAATATCTTTGCAGATTTGGAAACGTTAGAGTGTTTTCTTTCCAAAGCTGTCAATTATATGCATAGTCAAGCATCTTTTCGCGACAAAATATTGCGCTTAAAACGGGAACGTTTTTTTATCCAATAATGAAATAGCGCCCCCATAGATTCAACAGGTTAAAAAACTAAAAACAAATACATTCAAAAAAGATTTGGTTAAATAAAAGGTAAAATAAAAAATACAAAATAAATTCAAAAAAGATTTGGTTAAATAAAAGGTAAAATAAAAAATACATTCAAAAAAAGTATGAGGATGCTGGTGAAAACAATGGTGGTCTTGAATACAGATGGGGAGTTTGTTGTCATGCACCTGAGGCTTTGACATGGATGGTACTTTTCATCACATAATTTTAATTATTGTCAGGATTGGGTTAAGGTACCAAACAAAAGGATGTGAGCCTAGGAGATTAGGAAGACACCCACACAGGAGGAAGACGAGGGATTGGTCAAGGCTGTCAGCCAACCAATTAGAGACCAGCAAGCCTGGACTATAATAGCCGCCTCCCTCCTGACTCGGTCTCTGGTCTCAGCTGCCAGTCTGTCAGTCAGTCAGTAGAGAGAGGATTCTGACATAAAGGCCCAGTGCAGTTAAAAACGTGATAGTCCTATGTTTTATATATATATTTCTACACTATAAGGTTGGAATAATACAGTTAAATTACGAAAATTATAATAATGCCCTTTTAGTGTAAGAGCTATTTGAGATTTCAGCCTGTTTTGGTGGGATGGAATTTTGGCCTGGCTGTAAATTAGTTAATAGATCAATAAGAAAACAGTTCCAAACGCCAATAGCAGCTACTTTTCAGTTTTTGCTTCCGCACAAAGACCACTATCCCAGACAGTCCTAGCACTATTCTTGCTTGAGAAGTTGCTCTTTGATAAGAATCCATTTGCGTTTCTATTTGACCAGTTTAATTGAAAACCGTCACAGTAATGGACTTAATTGTTACCCAGAAATTATTAGATAATGAGATTAAAAAAAAAATGTCTGCACTGGCTCTTTAAAGAGCAGGAGAGGAGGAGGGCTTGGAGTGCTGTGGGCCAGCTATCCATGCTGAACTTGCTGGGCTGAGCCAGGCTATGGTTGCATCCCGAATGGGACCCTGTGGGACCTGGTCAAAAGGAGTGCACTACACAGGGAATAGGGTGCCATTTGGGATGTAAACTATATCTTCTAACACCCTACCGTCTCCCACCAGGCTATATCTCCCTCCTCTTACCGTCTCCCACCAGGCAATATCTTCCTCCTTCCTACCGTCTCCCACCAGGCTATATCTTCCTCCTTCCTACCGTCTCCCACCAGGCTATATCTCCCTCCTCCTACCGTCTCCCACCAGGCTATATCTTCCTCCTTCCTACCGTCTCCCACCAGGCTATATCTCCTTCCTCCTACCGTCTCCCACCAGGCAATATCTTCCTCCTTCCTACCATCTCCCACCAGGCTATATCTTCCTCCTTCCTACCGTCTCCCACCAGGCTATATCTCCCTCCTCCTACCGTCTCCCACCAGGCTATATCTTCCTCCTTCCTACCGTCTCCCACCAGGCTATATCTTCCTCCTTCCTACCGTCTCCCACCAGGCAATATCTTCCTCCTTCCTACCGTCTCCCACCAGGCTATATCTTCCTCCTCAATACCGTCTCCCACCAGGCTATATCTCCCTCCTCAATACCGTCTCCCACCAGGCTATATCTTCTCCCTCCTCAATAGCGTCTCCCACCAGGCTATATCTCCCTCCTCCTACCGTCTCCCACCAGGCTATATCTCCCTCCTCAATACCGTCTCCCACCAGACTATATCACCCTCCTCAATACCGTCTCCCACCAGGCTATATCTCCCTCCTCCTACCGTCTCCCACCAGGCTATATCTCCCTCCTCCTACCGTCTCCCACCAGGCTATATCACCCTCCTCAATACCGTCTCCCACCAGGCTATATCTCCCTCCTCAATACCGTCTCCCACCAGGCTGTATCTTCTCCCTCCTCAATACCATCTCCCACCAGGCTATATCTCCCTCCTCCTACCGTCTCCCACCAGGCTATATCTCCCTCCTCAATACCATCTCCCACCAGGCTATATCTCCCTCCTCAATACCGTCTCCCACCAGGCTATATCTCCCTCCTCAATACCATCTCCCACCAGGCTATATCTCCCTCCTCAATACCGTCTCCCACCAGGCTATATCTCTCTGCTCAATACCGTCTCCCACCAGGCTATATCTCCCTTCTCCTACCGTCTCCCACCAGGCTATATCTCCCTCCTCAATACCGTCTCCCACCAGGCCATATCTCCCTCCTGCCTGGTCTTTCAGACCTCCACCTAGCCCATAGTGATTGCCAGCCCCCTCCAGGACTCTTTTTTCACAGTACGATGACTGTGCTACTGACCGTGATTTAACCCTGCATGGTAGATAGCACCATCTCTATCAGTGTGATCCCTCACTCTGTGTTATACATGACATGGCTAGAGATGGAGCTAGCCTAGCTAGCCACATATTATCCTTGTTTTATTACCTGCATCTTTTAGGTTCAGATTCAGCATGGGGCTAATTGAGTTAAATGGATAGTGATAGCTTAGATGATTTCGTCTGTCTTTCCTTTATTAGGCCAATTTAGCATGTGGCTCGGTGCATTATGCTGTTTAATGAAAGCCGTTCTCAGCGGTTTATCTCTGTTGGAATGTGAAACAGGAATATCACTGCACAGGTTCACTTAACTGGCACTGATAGCTTGCCCAGTTCCCTAATTCAAAGGGAATTTAAATCCGGTAATCTGATTTAAGCAACTCTGACTGTCATTTCCTGCCTTTACAGTTGAGTTTTTCTTCCTTTCTTTCTGATTTATTCGATTTCCCTCAGTCCTTATTTTTCTCCTCTTCCCTTGGTTGAGGTTTTCATTTGTCCCCCCCCCCCCCTCCCCTCCAGGTACCAAGTACTGTGAAATATGTCATGTCCGTTTTCCTAATTTCTCTTTATCTGGTTACGGTGGCCCCAGGAGGCTGATGGTAGAAGTGGGGGCTGCTGCCGCTGTGATTTGTGACCCTGCCTATCTCTGGCTGCATGGGGCTTTAATGCCATGCCTCTGCCCTTCTCCTGCTGATGAAACAGGCCCTTGCACTCCCCTGATAGGCTGCTAATTTATATAATAAACTGACAGGCGGCCATGATAAGGGCTAGCAACTGCTCCTCAACAGCAGGGAGGGAAGGGGAGATTGGTGTGTGTGTGTGTGTGGGGGGGGGGGGGGGGGGGGGGGGGTGATGGTAAAGGGAGAAGGGGGAGTGGTATCTGAGATACAGGGTAATATTTTACACAAAGCTCAAGCCCCCCCCCTCTCTCTCTCTCCCTCTCTCTCGCTCTCTCTCTCTCTCTCTCTCTCTCCACATTTACTTACCCTGCCACTGTTGCTAGGGAAAGGAAGACCATGGAGTCGTCTCCCCTGCGCACACACAAACACACACTTGACTTTTGTATTTATTTGTTATCGTGCTACTGATGTTGATTGCGGCATTGTTGGGAAAGAGCAAGCAAGAAAGGCCTTTCACTGTACTTGCATGTGACAATAAAAATGTGAAACTTGAAACACACACACACATCATGGCTGGCTGTGAAAACGGCACCGTGTGCAGGGGGGACGACTCCATTTTGCAAAGTCACACTGTGGAATGCATTACTATGTTAATTGTGCTCTAGGTGAGGGAGGCTCAATATCTAATGGTTTCTGGTTGACAGTCATGTGGGAGTGTGTCTCTGTCTTCTTTACACTTCTGGGTGTGTATGTGGAGGGGTGTCTGTAATCTTCCCGCGCCACACCTGTTCTGACTGGTGGGGCGTCCTACCTCCCTCCCTCCCTCTCTCCCTCCAGCCCCCCGCCCCCATTCCCTCCCTGCTAACCCTGCCTATCTGCCTGACAGTGTGGGGGAAATGCTCGCAGGCTTATGATAAACGACCACTCGGGAGGTCATTAAGTTTGTGGAACAGAGGAGGAGTATAAGAAGGACAAACGAGCGTAGATCAGAGGAGGGAGATAATTAATTTGGTGTCCCTGTTGCAGTGCGGTGGCAGACAGGCAGGCGGGCAGGCCAGTCATGTATGGCTGAACACAGCAGCAGCCACTCCAGTCTCAGATCCACCTTCACGTTAGCTGCTGTATCAGTCCCACCGCCTGACATTTCGTTTTCTACTGCTACTGTACTGCATCGAAGAGTAGGGAGTGCTGATCTAGGATCAGGTACCCCTGTACATGTAATATTAATCATTATAATCTAAAATGCTAAACTTGATTGGTGATCAGCAATCCTACTCTGAGACGCAATGAATTCGGCCCAGGTATGCCAAATGGCCCGCAATCAAGAGGGTTGGGGTTAGAGAGTGATTTCACTTTATGCGTGGTTGTTGCTGAGGGGAAATATTTATCAAAGCAATGGCTACCCTGACATGATTGTTACATAAATGGCAGATGAAATACGACCTTCGTGGCGGCTTTGGATCCAGTCCAGGCTCTTAATGGCAGAATGGCTGTAAGGGGGATGAAGGAGTCAGGGGAGGTGGCTGGAGCCAGAGGGTGGGTAGAGGAGGCAGGAGGAGGTGGCTGGAGCCAGAGGGTGGGTAGAGGAGGCAGGAGGAGGTGGCTGGAGCCAGAGGGTGGCTAGAGGAGGCTGGAGCCAGAGGGTGGGTAGAGGAGGCAGGAGGAGGTGGCTGGAGCCAGAGGGTGGGTAGAGGAGGCAGGAGGAGGTGGCTGGAGCCAGAGGGTGGCTAGAGGAGGCTGGAGCCAGAGGGTGGGTAGAGGAGGCAGGAGGAGGTGGCTGAAGCCAGAGGGTGGCTAGAGGAGGCTGGAGCCAGAGGGTGGGTAGAGGAGGCAGAAGGAGGTGGCTGGATCCAGAGGGTGGGTAGAGGAGGCAGGAGGAGGTGGCTGGAGCCAGAGGGTGGCTAGAGGAGGCAGGAGGAGGTGGCTGGAGGAGGCAGGAGGAGGTGGCTAGAGCCAGAGGGTGGCTAGAGGAGGCAGGAGGAGGTGGCTGGAGCCAGAGGGTGGCTAGAGGAGGCAGGAGGAGGTGGCTGGAGCCAGAGGGTGGCTAGAGGAGGCAGGAGGAGGTGGCTGGAGCCAGAGGGTGGCTAGAGGAGACAGGAGGAGGTGGCTGGAGCCAGAGGGTGGCTAGAGGAGGCAGGAGGAGGTGGCTGGAGCCAGAGGGTGGCTAGAGGAGGCAGGAGGAGGTGGCTGGAGCCAGAAGGTGGGTAGAGGAGGTTGGAGGGGGTGTTGGCCGTTGGGTGACAGTGGAGGAGGAGAGTAGGTGTCGGAGCAGGGTGACAGTGATGAAACACCAACCCGGGACGCAAATTAACAGAAGTGTGTGGCGGGTGGTGTGGGGAGGTGGCGGGTGGGCAGGGACAGAGTGGGGCTGCCAGGGTAATTGAGAGCTTGGTTGTCCGTGCCAGCTAGCGTGCCTCCTCTGACCCCCCCCCCCCCCCCCCGCATATCTCTCTCTGCTCCCTTTCCCGCTTTGATAAATGAATGGTCTGTGAAGTGGATGCTCTGTGATGTGCAGTGTTGCATCATGTCATGGCCGCCCAGTGCCCACACCTGTGTTAGTCCAGACAGAACAGGAGGGGTAGTGACACACCCTCCCTGCCCTGCCTTCCCTCTCCTCTCCCCATGGATGGATGGTGGTAGGTGGGTTGTACCATGGGAGGGATGCAGGGGGATGTTGGAGGAACATATGGCTGAATGGTTCACGCATCAAACAGCACTGCAGGGAATATGGTGCATATTGATTGGCTTTGTGTAAAAAGAATCCAGACTTTAGGCTCAAAGGTAGAGCAGAGGCAATAAGGCATCATCACTATCGATCAGTATCGGCCCATGGATGAAATACAGTAAGTTTGTTCCCATGTCTTTGTCAGCTAAACCCACTGCATGCATTTGGTTGGAGTGTTATAGGCCATAGC